>NC_067143.1:17259568-17859568 GCF_903995435.1 Acomys russatus
ACTCAGCTATTAAAACAAGGAATTCTCGAAATTTGTGGATAAATGGATTGAGCTAGAAATGATCATAATGAGTGAGTTAACCCAGAAGCAGAAAGAATCAAATGGTATATACTCACTTGTTTTGTTTTTCTAAGCCAAGAAATTCATTTTATCTCAACATTAAGCTCTGCATCCCAGAATGATTCATAACTTTTTGCTTGCATGCTTATGAGCAGAGGAGTTCATGCAGTGGCACATCTAGAGGATGTCTGCCTAAAGCAGGAGGAAGGGAAAGGTAGTTGAGTGGTTTTCTAGCTTGTGTCTGACCCCCAGAAGATGCAGATGACCCAAATGTGCTAGAACTTAGTACCAATGAGAGTGGTGGTACTTATTTTTCACTCATTTTGTTCCACTCCCCAAAAGAACATTTGACTGGGAATCACCTTCAAGAACAGTGGAATTTCCTTTGCAAAAGTATTTAGGGATTAAATAGAGCCTGAGGCATTTGGAGAGACAAGTAATTCCTTTAACTTTTCCTACCAGGGATAAGAAACTTTGGGACCCATGTCTTAGCTTGTGAGCTCCCAGAGGCATGAGACCAGCACCCTTGTATGAAATGTCCTGAAGTAATAGAATGCAGGATTTGTACTTCCTTCCAGAACCTCTAAGACACAAGAATAACGGGTACATTGGGGATTACATAGGTGGCTTACCTTTGCCCTCTAAGGCCGGGAATTATGTCACTTCTATCAAGCAACTTATCTGGAGGCTAAGTCTGGTTCCAACAGTCCTCTGCAAATGATGCAGTCCTACTTCTTCTGCAAGATTACCATTCTTGTCAACCATGAGTCACTGTGAAGACAGCACAAAACCCATGTCACCATTACTGTGAGACTGATGCAACGTGTGTGGTGGAGATTTGTCTGTATTATGGGATGGTCAGATCACACCTGTTCTCCCATCAACTTTGCTCTGTCATACTCTGCATCTTGCTTTTCCAGATCAGGGAGGCCTTTTTCTTAATAAATTCTCTAGACAAATTTTAAACTGGTAAGTATCAAGGGTTTGCTAAACACCTGGCTAACTCCTGGGCCTTCACAAAGATACCTGAGATTTTTTTTCCCTTCACACAGCACATTTCAATCTCTCTGCCTTATCAAATTGCTCCAACACCTCCTCACTTAATTTGCATAAGAGAAGGATACCTCTATAATCATCAAGCCCAAAAATACTGAGTGTCCTTACAAGCGCAGTATTACATCATGATATAGCACTGGAATACAAGGTCTCTGCTCTGGCCATATTTACTGGCAAACCATGCCTCCAGATATATCTCTGTCCACCATGAGGGCTTCTTCCATATTTGCAACAAGTTCTACAGAACATGGTTCTACACAACTCAGACTTGGTGTAGGCTAGAAGTCAACTGGCTTTACCTATTCTGCTTACACCTTTGCCAATATATGATAGCAGCTGACCTGTGCATTCAAATATTACACGAACTTTCTCTCTCTTGCTCTGCCTATCTCTGCCTCTGTATTTGACTGTCTTTCTTTCTCTGCTGCTGCTGCTACTGCTTCCTCTGCCTCTATCTCTTTCTGTCTCTTTATCTTTCTCTCTCTTTCACTAATGCTTTCTCAGTAAAATGTCATTTGTCAAGCATGCTGGAAAGCTGTCTTCAAGCCCAGAGACTGCATCAATCCAAACTGTGTCATGTGATCCCATATATGGATAACTCATGGACGCTGAGATCTCTCTACAAATGTTGCAACATTGAAGGAATCTAATTACCACAACTGTACCCTGAAAGCAAAAGTCCATTTTCTTTTGCTACTGGTCATGGACATAGGTGTCAAGCTAGCCTAAATGACAGCCCATGATCCACTAGGTACCTTATACATTTATAATTTAAGAAACTGTAAAATGCTTGTGAAAAATTATATATTTACAGAAGAAAAGAAGCTGATACTGTTGATACTGAATCAGCCCTGACAGGATTCATTCTCCAGGGTGCTGAAACACTGACACATCTGTTTCAGAATCCTTCCTTGTACCAGCCTCAGTGCTGCTCATCAGAGCCTGCTTCAAGGATAGCTGTGAAGAAAGTTGCTGATCTCAATTTGTCCATCATTTCAGACTATTCCAAACAAGATTTTTATTAAGCCTAAACTTTCTCAATATTTAGAGACTGGACCACAAATATTTTAAGCTTGCCCAATCATTTCCCCCAAAATTATTTTGGCCTCTATCAAGGTATTATTTGTCCCAAATCAGCTGGAAGAAACATTTAGAGAATGCTGCTCCATTTCTGTTAAGGAGGGCTGGGCAAGTTTTCAGTTTCTTGGGGTATGGCTGCTTATTGTTATTGAGAATTGGTTATAAGTTATTATTGCTCTTATTCAGAGAAAAAACAAGTTGTATTCAGGGATTTCCCTCTTTTCTTTTCCTTTATATTTCTTTCTTTCTCTTTTCCTTCCTTCCTTCCTTTTTATTCATAGGTATGAAAATAAGGGTTGAAAAGAAAGAAGGGGACATATAGAAAATATATAGGGATGATATGACAAAAAGTGGATTATTGAATTTACTCCTCAATTTAAATCCTTGTTACTCATAAATAAGGGTATTTTTAAATCATTTGTATAGAATTTTATATATTAATCCAAAAGTAAGTTCATTTTGATAAATTGGTATAAAATTCAAATTTAAGGTTATTCTTCACACACACACAAACACACACAGAAACATACTACATACACAAACACACACACACCACAAACACTCTCTCTATTATGAGGTATTGTACCCATACAACTCATTTTTAATACAGGGTTTACTTCCAATAATTTTAAACTGCTACTTCAGACTGTTTAGTATAATAAATTAATGCAAGTTAATAAATGATCAATCAGATTCATGGCCATGTCAAATCCTATGTGTAATTTAACACATTAATATACAAACTAGGTTTAACAGATGATAGATATTATTTTTGATAGCTAGAGTATATGAAAAAATAGATAATGTCTTCAAAAACCTGAGAGACCTATGCAAGATGACATTTTAAAATCTTATTGTCTTAAGGATCATTTGACAATGAGACATGTCAACTCATGGCAGCACCCAGCCTATCTCAAGGAGATAATAAACATTGAAGAACTTCTTTATAGAGGCGATTTCAAATGCAGCAATCAGTCATTTGGCAAAAATGTCCTCATTTCTGCCACAGGTGGAATTCTGCCTGAAATGAGCAAGCTTGGATGCAGGTGGTGTTGATTGCCAAACTCAGCCCAGACAGTGTAAGCAGGTCTTTAATGGTTCCTGCTTCAGAAATATCTGTCAGATAACCTAGGATAAAAGGCTGAAGATTCTGCTCCAACGTTATAGAGATTTGGGGTGGCTGTACAGGCAGCAAACTGTCTCTGTCATTTTGGAAGTTGCTAACTTGCACTTCTTGTTCACTCAGGAAATTATTTTATTCCTTGTCATGTCTCTGATAGAGTTAAAGATCAGATAGTTTAGTTTTGCAATTAAGCTTAGTTGTTTAGGAGTTAAGAATATGCTTTTAGGTATAGATAGATGTTTGTAGGTTGATAGAAATGATGTATGATAGAGATTGACTTAGGTATAAAACGTTGGACTCTCATAGGCATGACTGTTAATATTTTCTCATAAGTGGCCAAATGCATATGGACATAATATCCTCAATATAGATTTTTCCTCAGAGCTTCCATTAATATTCCAGAATTATTCCTGTATATTAGCATATTATTAAAAGAAATGGAGCCTTTTATTAGACTTAAATGGGGGGAATGTTGGCATAATATTCTTGTGGACTGTGTACAATTTACCCTTATTCATTCAAATGTGATGTTTATTGTAAGTATCTCCTGTTTCAAGTTTGTGTAAACATGTTTCCATTGTTCTCTGTGTTGTCAATAAAAACAAACTAGCCAATACTGAACAATAACAAAAGATAGGGTAGGACATCCTGATCCAGTGAGGGGAGAAGAGAGAAAAAGAAAGCAAGGATGGAGCCATGAGGATGGGGAAACATCAGGAGAATTGAACTAGGCCTAGGATATGACTAAAAAGCAAGTATAAAGATGGAAAACAGAATGAGAGGAAACCACATTAGCCTGGGGTTTTAGGATGGAATACTTATTGCACAGCATTGTGGTATAAGCTAATTAAATAGATCCGGTCTCTCTTTGTGGTTTTTTGGGTATAAAGCAGTTTAAGAGGTACTACTGATTTAACTAAAATAATAATTCAACATTAAATACTAAATTATCCTTCAACAAGCATGTTTGTACTCCAGTCAGAGGAATTAAAAGTGTATCTTTCCAACCAATCATACAAAACTAGATTTAGAAGATTTTTGGATATGATACCTTGCCAGAGCCTCTGTGTTGCCAGATTAAAATTTTTCTATAGGTTAATATCCAAAGTACATAAAAACTCCAGAAACTAGAAACCAACAAACTGAATAATCCAATTAACTAATGGTGTACCAATTTAAACAAAGAGTTCTCAACACGGGAATTTCAAATATCTGAGAAACACTTAAGGAAATGTTCAACATTCTTAGACATAAGTTAAATACAATCAAAATGACTTTCAAATTCCATCTTATACATTTCAGAATGGCAAAGATTAAAAAACACATGTGAAAGCTCATGGTATCAAGGATGTGGAACAAGGGGGACCATTCCTTCCATCCTTATGAGAGTGAAAACACACAGCCACTTTGGAACTCAATATGGCAGTTTCTCAGAAAATTGAAAATTGGTACAATTCAAGACCCAGCTATACCATTTTTTGGCATCTACTGAAAGGATGTTCCATCCTTTCATGAGGACACTTATTCAACTATGTTCATAGCAAGAACACAGGCATGTTCACTGAAAGTTCTATGTGGGTTGTTTTCATCACACCATGCATGCCAGCAGAGTCCTAAAAGGAAAGGCCCTTCAGCAGAATCTCTGGCTATATATAAAAAAGCAAGGGAACCCAATGGATTTTAAGCCTTTGTATGACTCCCAGAACACTTGGGGACCCAACTTCCCTTACTGGTAATCAACACTGATCCAATAACACTTGAGTACCCTTACACAATGTATGTTGGTGAGTATGAGAAATTCCAACATCTTCCCCATCAAGAAACAGAGTGCATTGGCTCCACAGCCTGACAATGGAAGCATGCACAGCCACTAAGACTGCTGCAGGTCCAGGTAGGACTGCATGAAATTATGGTAAATCCTTGATGACACAAAAATCCAAGAATTACTCATACTTGGGAGAATTAGAATGGCACTTACATATAAACCTCAGTTGTCAATAGGTAGGACAGAAACACCAATCAACTTCTCCAGAGCCTGATTCTAGTGCTATCACTCCTCATCCAAGGATGCTGGCCATTTTTCTCTGAACTGTGTCCTTAGGATCCACAGAATATGACCCTGAGAAGAGAGAAAAAAAATTGCATACTTCTATTGCTGAGGTCCAAGTACAAATGGAGATGTGTGGCCCTAATCTAAACCTCAATATAAAGCTGAATGTCAGTTCTAACCAGCTCTTCCCAACACCCTTCTCTGAGGCTTGCCAAATCAATGAGAGTTTTGTTCCATGTTTCCATTGGGATAATGTGGTATTGCTATCAAGAGCTTGGACTACCCTTGTCTCCCTTTCTTGCATTCAGGATGATTTCTATACATCTCTGCAATAACAAAAAATTCTCAGGCCATACAACACATCAAGTCATTCTAACAAAAACTATATGAATATTCAGAAAATCCACAGACCCTCATCTAAAATATTCATTCTTTATACTTGCTGAGGAACTTTGGACCTGTATGTCAGACTGTTGCATGCTTCCTTTTCCAGCTTTCAAGCACTATGTGGCATATTTTCTAAGGCAATGGGAATCAATGACTCCTTTCTTTTACTTTAGTTGTATCTATCTCTTTCTGTCTTTCAACCTATCTATTTACCTATCTGTCTGCCATTATGCACTTCTTCCAATGTTAACCAAATTTGAGACCAAGTTAACCTTCCTGAAAACATCACCAAGAATTTAGATTATAACACATTATATCAACATTTTTCTCATTAGACCCTCCATTACTGTGGGTGTGATGGGTACTACTGAGTATGCCCATCCTCTTGGACAAAGCTTGACTTCCAGTTTTAAGTATGAGGAAGGATCACTGAATTCAAAATAGTTGGCTCAGCAGCTCCTGTTGAGTTACTGTGTCAACTCAGCCAAGCCTTATGCACTCTTCATGATGACAAGGCACAGAATAAGACGAAAATTGGTTCATAGACCATAACAGTAAAATTAAAGAGATGTACCTATTAAGAAGCTCACATTATTATGTAGCCTCACTGTGGCCAGATATCTACATTTTTAGGGCTTCTTAAAGGACATGTACAGAGCACAGGTATTGAGACCTTTAACACCTTAAAAGAAAACAGTCCAAAGAATCAACAAAACCAAAAGCTGGTTCTTTGAAAAAATCAACAAGATAGACAGACCATTAGCCAAACTAACTAAAAGGCAGAGAGACAGTATTGAAATCAACAAAATCAGAATACAATAAAAGGTGCTCCGGAGGAATCTCCATACCTGATCTCAAACTGTACTATAAAGCAATAGTAATTAAAACAGCATGGTACTGGCACAGCAACAGGCTGGTTGACCAGTGGAATCGAATCGAAGACCCAGATATGAATCCACACACATATGGTCACCTGATTTTTGACAAAGAAGCCAAATCCATTCAATGGAAAAAGAATAGCATCTTCAACAAATGGTGCTGGTCTAACTGGAGGTCTATGTGTAAAAAAATAAAACTGGACCCATATTTGTCACCTTACACAAAACTCAAATCCAAGTGGATTAAAGACCTCAACATAAAACCAGATACACTAAGTCAATTAGAAGAAAAAGTGGGGAAGAGCCTGGAACATATTGGCACAGGAGACAACCTCCTGAACAGAACACCAACGGCCCAGGCCTTAATGTCAACCATTAAGAAATGGGACCTCATGAGGTTGAGAAGCTTCTGTAAGGCAAGAGAGACTGTCAAGAGAACAAAACGACAGCCTACAGACTGTGAAAAGATCTTCACCAACCCTACATCTGACAAAGGTCTAATATCCAAAATATATAAAGAACTCAAAAAATTAAACACCACCAAACCAAATAACCCAATTGAGAAATGGGGCTTGGAATTAAACAGAGACTTCTCAACAGAGGAATATCAAATGGCTGAGAAACACGTAAAGAAATGCTCAACCTACTTAGTCATCAGAGAAATGCAAATCAAAACAACTCTGAGATTCCATCTTCTACCCATCAGAATGGCTAAGATCAAAAATTCAAGTGACACCACATGCTGGCAAGGATGTGGGGAGAGAGGAACACTCCTTCATTGTTGGTAGGAATGCAAACTAGTACAGCCACTTTGGAAATCTATCTGGTGCTATCTCAGAAAAAGGGGAATAGGGCTTCCTCAAGACCCAGCTATTCCACTCCTTGGAATATACCCGGAAGATGCTCCAGCACACAACAAGAAAATTTGCTCAACCATATTCATAGCAACCTTATTCATAATAGCCAGAACATGGAAACAGCCTAAGTGTCCCTAAGTAGAAGAGTGGATAAAGAAATTGTGGTACATATACACTATGGAATACTACTCAGCTATTAAAAACAAGGAATTCTCGAAATTTGTGGATAAATGGATTGAGCTAGAAATGATCATAATGAGTGAGTTAACCCAGAAGCAGAAAGACTCAAATGGTATATACTCACTTATATCTGCATACTAGCACAAGGGGCATTTCCCACGAAAGCCTTCACTTACCAGGAAACTGGGAGTTAGGGGAGAACATCCTATTGGGACTCTAGATAAGAGAAGCATGGGAGAAAGGCAAAGTAGAAGGATCCAGAGGGTCCTAGAAACCTACAAGTAGAACATTATGATAGGCAGATTTGGGCCCAGGGGTCCCGCTCAAACTAAGGCACCAGCCAAGGACAATACAGGCAGTAAACTTTAAGTCCCTATCCAGATCTAGCCAATGGTCAGAACATTCTCCACAATTGAGTGGAGAGTGGGATATGACTTTCTCTCGTATTCTGGTGCCTCACATTTGACCATGTCCCCTGGAGGGGGAGACCTGGTGGCACTCAGAGGAAGGACAGCAGGTTGCCAAGTAGAGACTTGATACCCTATGAGCATATACAGGGAGAGGTAATCCCCCTCAGGAACAGTCATAGGGGAGGGGAATAATTGGAAAATGGGGGGAGGGAAGAATGGGAGGATACAAGGGATGGGATAAACATTGAGATGTAACAAGAATAAATTAATAAAAAAAATTTTTTAAAAAAGAAAGTGACTGGCCTTGACCATCATATTCCAAGACTGTCATATCTTTGCCTTGCTAACTTCCTGTTTGAACTGTCAGAACCAAGTTGCATCATGCAATAATTTTTTATAGAGTTTAATACTGTATCATATATAGATACACATATATCATTATTTCTACTTGTGTACTCCAAAATTCCAGACATCTAGGTGCACATATATGAATGTAAATAATAGAAGCAAACCTGAGTATGGTTTTTTCGATACCTAACACATGTACCCCTTGTGTTCCTTGCAAGCAGGTTCACTGAACTACTTTCAGTTTGTCAACAACACAGAGTGCCTATTTAGCCAACAAACTGGTTTTGGCCATCTGAATCATCTGTTCAATACATGGGACCAGGATTGACATGCTGCACAGCATAGTGTGGGAAAGACTGTAAGCTTCGTCACAGGTAAAAACAGTCTTGGCAGGCTTTACCCTTGGGCTCCCCATGAATACCTTATGATAGACTGAGTGGAGACATCCTGGGCCTGGAATTCAGGAAGCAGACCTGGGGACTCCACCTGGACTATTGTTTTTCTAATCAACCCTCAATGGGAGAAGACCACCCTTCGCAGGTGACACAGGCAGGCGGAGAGGAGAGAACAACAGGTTGAGGCCAGGTGTGAGGACACATGGATCAGCAAACAGGCTGGACCAGCACACAGGCCAGAGACACCTAAGGACCTGTCCCATGGAACAGATAGCGGAAGGTTCACTCTTTTTTCCCTTTAACCTTTTTTTCCTCTTGTCTAAGCTAATTGGGTTGTATAATAAAGTTTAATTGTTAAGAAACAGAGCCTACAGGTGGCGCCCAACATGGGGCCCAATGGGTTCCACAGTCCCTAATGGTATGAGGGAAGATTCAAACTTCAAAGGTACAAAAATGCTGTTTCAGGGTATCAGCAAAGTCGCAACTGCCATTGCAAAACTCTTTTCTGCCTTATACTTAGAGGAATTTCTCTGTTTTTTGTTGTTGTTGTTGTTGTTTTTGTCCTTTTATTACAATATTTCATGCTTAAAAGTATTTTTAAAAAGGCTCATGATAAAAAAAAAAAAAAAAAAAAAAAAACAAAAAAAAAACAAAAAAAAAAAACACCGGAAGAGTCAATAAGCTCTATCCTTTTTGAAAGAATTAGTGACTTGAATAAACAAATGGACAAAATGCAAAAAAAATTGGAAGGGCTGGAAAAGCAGAAGGCACCTTTGGTTAAAAAGGGTGGAAATGGTCAAAAACCAGAAAAAAAAGGAAGACAGACAGACCAAAATGCCAAAATGTCTTTGGAGGAAAATGTCCCAGTGGAGGACACCTCCAGAGTTGCCCAAACACCTTCAGCTTTTCCAGTCACTGTAAGACATGTGCCAGCACAAAATGGTGCTGAGGGTTATGATGAAATGGCCTGGCATCCTGTAGACATGATGGATTTAAAACATTTTAAGGAATCCATCATCCACTATGGTATGCACTGTAACTTTGTTAAACAAATGTTAAACAGCTGGGCCACTCAAAATAGACTTGTTCCCCAAGATTGGAAAAATTTAGTTTCTGCACTATTGGAAGCAACACAACAGGTACAGTGGTTATCATGGTGGTGAACAGAGGCTATAAAAATCAAACAAAAAAATCTGCACAGGGAATAAAAATTAATAGAGATCAATTGCTTGGTAAACGACAATATACTAACTTAAGAGAACAAATTCAAGCTAAAGATAGAGTGATTGAACAATGTCATAAGGCAGCCTTGAGAGCTTGGGAGCTTGTAGAAGAACCTGAAAAAAACAACTATTCCATTTACTAAAGTGTTCCAAGGGCCTCTGGAACCTTTTACAAAATTTTTGCAGAGGTTAGGATCTGCTATGGATAAGGTGTTGCCAGATTCTGACAACAAACAGAAATTAAAACTTATCATGGCTTATGAGAATGCAAATACTAAATACAAGAGGGTGCTTAGACCATTAAAGGAAAGAGGCACTCCATTAAATGACTTGGTAAAGGAGACAGTTAATATTAACTCTCAGGAGTATCAAAATAATATTGTGGGACAAGCTTTAGCCAGAGAGTCCAGATATCATAATACTCGGTGTTTTAAGTGTGGTAAAATTGGTCATGTACAAAAAAACTGTAGAGATAAAAGGCACAATAATCCCCCCCCCCCCCAAGTAACTCATAAAAGAGAACAAGAAGGTTATGGTCATGATGGTAATGAGGTACCTAGACCCCCAGGGTACTGTAGTCACTGTGAAAAAGGGAAACATTGGTCTCAGGATTGTCAGTCTAAGAGAGATGTGCAAGGCAATATCTTGCTGACAGAAAACAGCAGGAGGGGGCCATCGGCTCTGGCCCTTGTAAACAATGCCAGCCAAATTCCTTTGGCCTGTCAGAAAGTGACAAACCCACAGGAAAACGGGAATTGAGTGTTAGTGATCTAATGCATGCTACTGAAGGCAGTGCAGCCTTGGATCTGGCTTCAAATATGTCTCTTACCCTATCCCCCCAGGTTGAATGTTACAAATTAAATACTGGTGTTTTCGGACCTTTGCCTTCAGACACAGTAGAAATGGTTCTAAAAAGAAGTGGGCTGACTTCTCATGGTTTTATTGTGCATCCTGGTATTATAGATGGAGATTCTAAGGAGAAAATAAAAATCATGGCATGTGTGAAAAAGGAGATGAAATCGATGCTGGGAATAAAATTTCTCAACTCCTACTGTTTCCTTACATTAAGGACAAAGCTGCTCCAGTGGAAAAGACTGGTGCATTCAGAAGCACAGGAACATGTGTGTTCTGGCAAACAGAGACCTAAATTAATTATAAAATTAAATGGTATTAAAATAGAAGGCTTGGTCAACAACGGAGCCTATGTCTCATCATTTGTCAAAAGTCTTGGAACCAAAATTGGCCACTTAAAAAGGTTTATACAAAAATTTTAGAAATTGGTAAGTTATCTCAAATATAAGAAAGTGTACAGTGGCTTTAATTTGTGGGACCAGATGGACAAATAGGCTAAAACTCTATGTGGCTAACATTCCCATAAATCGATGGGGAAGGGACCTCTTACAACAATGGGGTACTCAGATTACTATTTCTGCAAATACCGAGATGAACAAGGTTGAAACTAGGGGTGAATTGGTATTCGCTTCTGGGGAAGAGATTAATGTAAGTGATCAGGGCGACCACAAGCTATGCTTATTGTCCAGCCTCAAAACTCTTCATGTTTAAAGTGTCAAAATTTATAAGAGGGGCCACTGTTGAGATACCAACCGCCCTTTCAAACAGATTTCAAACAGACCTGTATGACAGGAGCAGTGGCCCTTAACAAAAAAAAAAAGTTACAGGCGCTTCACTGTTTAGTGAAAGAGCATCTGGAGGTTCAATACATCGAAGAGTCTTCCAGTCCTTGGAATTCCCCTGTATTTGTGGTAAAAAAAAAAAAAAATCAGGTGGATGGAGAATGATAATGGATTTGAGGGCTATAAACAAGGTGATTCAACCAAAGGGTTCTTTTCAACCTGAAATTCCTTTGCCTTCCTTGTTACCTAGGTCTTGACATATAATTACATTTGATTTAAAAGATTGTTTTTTCACCATACCTCTACATGAAAAAGACAGAAAAAGGTTTGCTTTCTCTGTACCTACTCTGAACAGTAATTCTCCAATAAAGAGATATCATTGGAAGGTACTTCCACAGGAAATGTTAAATAGCCCAACTAAAGTATGCCAGTATTTTGTACAACAACCTTTAAAAATAATTCATAGGCAGTTTCCTCAATCTATCATATACCATTACATTGATGATATTCTGCTAGCTGATTCTAATTCTAATGTTTAAAAAAAAAATGTTTCAAGAGGCACAAAAAGTTCTGCCATGCTGGAGATTACAGAATGCTGTAAAAAAAAAAATACAAAAAGGAGATTCGATTACCTATTTAGACTATAAAATAACTGAACAAAAAATTTGACCACAAAAAGTACAGATCCATAGAGATCAATTACAAACTCTTAATGACTTTCAAAGATTATTGAGAGATATTAACTGGTTAAGGCCTACAATCGGGTTAGCAACCTATGAGTCAAATAACTTGTTTCAAACATTACAAGGGGATTCAGATTTAAACAGTCCTAGGTGTCTAAATGCTGAAGCAGAAAAGGAGTTAATTCTGGTGGAACAAAACTTCAAAAGACATACGTGGATAGAATTGTTCCTGAACTTGGTTACATTCTGGTTATTTTGCCTTCAAAACATTCTCCTACTGGGCTTCTTATACAAAGGAAAAGCAGAATCATAAAATAGATATTCCAGACAAATAAACAAAAAAAAAAAATGAAAACATACATAGAAAAAATTTCTGAATTGATTACAAAGGAAAGAATAAGGTTGTGCCAACTGTCAGGGATAGACCTGGCGAAAATTGTAGTGCCTCTTACTGATTTTGAGATTATGTCATTGTGGGTAATTAATAAAGATTGACAAAAATCTTGTAGTAACTATTTGGGAGACATTAACAATAGATACCCAGAAAACAAACCTATACAGTTTAAACAGTTTATAAAAAGAATTAATTGGATCCTTCCAAACATTGTAAAGAGGTCACCAATCTCAAGGGCACCCACCTTTTTCACTGATGTAAATAAATCAGGTATGGCTGGTTAAACATCTGATAAAATATCTAAGGTGATTAAAAGACCATTTATATCAGTTGAAAAATCAAAATTATATACAATCCTTATGGTATTATTAGACTTTCCTAAATCTCTTAATATAATTACTAACTCTCAATATGCTAAAAAAAAAGTTGTTTTACATATAGAAACTGCTAAATTTACTCCTGATAACACAAAATTGACTACATTATTTATAGAACTGCAACAGGTCATCAGAAACAAAAATTTTATCCCTTGTATATTACTCATATTTGATCCCATACAGGTTTACCAGGTCCATTGACACAAAAACAAAATAAAAATAAAAAGATTGACAAATAATTGATAGGTAATGTATTCAAAGCCTCAAAATTTCATAAAAAAATTATGTCAATGGTAAGGGGTTTTAAAAAAGATTCTCTATCAGTTTAAAAATTATATATGTACTAACATACTTGGACTAATGATTTCAAAAGTTTGCTTACTTTCAGAACAAAAAACAAGACAATGATGAAAATCAAACTTCTGCCTCTGGCACTACTGCTTCTTCCAGAAATTACATACATATTAACAATAAATCGGATAGCCAAAAGGATCAATCCCAAAAAGACTAGACCAAACAGATACAGCTAGCTTTTCCAGTGCTTGGCCAATATATTATTTTTCTAGGGTACCCAAAAAAACATTTTTCTTCTAAAAAACTTATGGATTACTTGGTTCAGTCAATGTGCTATATCTTAGTCTTGATTAGGATAGTGATAATGAGTTTTCACTTTTTTTCACTCTGACAATGAATGTTTAACTCCATCTACACTGGAAGATGCTTGCAATAAGACTGATAAGGGTACTCTGAAAATTGCAGAAATTTGAGAAGTATGATAAACTCTAAGACATTATGCATCTTGAAATAGAAGGCACCTTACCTTCCTATGGGTATAACTGACAGAAGCTTAAATGTAGGACATTGTAGTACATGACTAGTTTCTGTAATCTTAGGTCCTAGCAGTTCCACAAAGACTTTAGTCATGAACACTTTTGAGAGTTCAAATATTGCTTACCAGTATCTTCTGTAGGACCTACACCTTGAACCATATTGCATGAGGTACTACTTGGTGCCTTCATTCATCCACACATGATCTGTGTCTCCTCTTATTGGACTAAGGGAATGAAGCACAGGGATAAAACCATGCAATGACAATAGAAATCATATATAATCTCTACAGAGGAATGGATATACCAAGGGTGGTATTTTAAGGTCCCCATCTGGCTAGGAATACCAGGTAACTCCTTAATTATCATGCTCACCCCATACCTTTTTATCAGTCTGTCCTGTCAGTGTAGGATTTTTCTAATGGTCTCCCTGGAGGAAAATGGTTTAAATATGACAGTCTTGATCTCCAATTGTCTCTCTGTGGCCTTTTAAGTATCTTTGTACTTTTTTTCAATAGTCATTGACAAAATCACAATCATCCTATCACATCAAATCCTTACAATCAAAGCAAACTAATATTAAACTTTGATCAGACAGTATCTCTGAAAATGTCTCTCTTTCTCAATGCTGGCCCACTGATGGCATTTCCAAATACAAGATTATTGGGTTCTGCTCATCTGTGCTAGCCCTGGCTGTAGAAATTTCCTATAGCTAAACTATGGCTCCAAATCATCTCTTTTAAGTAGAAAGCATCCCTCCAGGTTGGTCCCTCTCTCCAAGTATGCATATAATTCTATGTCAGGTTTTATGGATAGTGTTCAACCTACTCTGCTGGTTGCACTTCTACTCTGTCAACACTGGTCATGCTAGGAATGTCTCTCATCCTCTGTATATCACTGTCTATTACACTGTCTGTGCATTGTGTGTGTGTGTGTGTGTGTGTGTGTGTACTCTGTCTTTGCAGGCAAGTGCACAATTCTTCCTTCTAATGATGACTACAATCCATGAACTCCACAAAACTTTTGCTGTCTCTGATATATCCATACATTTTTAGCCTTATGAGACTGTGATTTCTTTTGGAACACACAATGTCTCTTTTGGACAATTAAGTACAACATGGAAGCAAAAAGCATCATTTGTTTTTGTTTTTTGGTGTCTCAATATTTATATGATGATAGCTATGGAGTGTCTCCAACGACAACATGTGTGGCAATGAGCACTTCCTCCAATAGCTAAGTGACTGCAGACTGAATGTCCTGACCCTTCCTGCCTCCAAAGCCTCAGAATAAGTCACAATAAGGCTCAGTTCCTCCAAATTAGTACTTAGAGAAGGAGAACAAGTAAGGCAGTTATTATAGGTGAAACTGAAAATTGAGGAAGGCATAGTTTCTTGCTGATAGTCTTGGGCCTTGCTTCAAGGTCCATGGTGCAACTACAGATGTCTGTAAGCCAGGCCTCTACTTTCAGTGCTGCTTTATGATCTCCAATGTCACTCCTACTCAGCTTTTGGGGCTTTCTTTCCTTGCAATATCATGAAGGAAACATTAATGGCAAAGCAGTGGCCCACAATTGCATACAGAGAGAACTGTACCTGTCCAAAGATCCACCTTAAAGGGACCACTTCACAGGAGGAAGTTGTGTGCCTTCATGAGGCATGCATGAGGCGAGGTTAGTATTTCAGTGATTACCTGCCAATTGCACAGTGGCTGTACATAACAGACACAAAGTATAGTAGGAAAGGTTAGAAAATATATGATAAATTCAATAATAACTTTATTAATTTGAAGCCTATCAATAGTGTATAATGGCTCCTCATTCTCTGTAGCCTCTCACATTGCTTCATGACAGTCATTCTGGCTAGGCTACTGTAGTATCTCAAAGTACTTTCAGTTTGCATTATGCTGGTTGCCATGAAGATTGAACACTTTTAAAAATAGTTATTGACCTTTCATGTTTATTTTTTTTTAAATATCCTACATTCCAAAGTTCAGTTTGAGATTCCATTAAATAGTATTTAAAAAATAACATATTAATGGCCCAGGTGTTTAACTCCTATGTATATACCTACAGAATGCCATCCCTTGTAAGAGACATATATACCACCAAAGAACTGAAACCAACCCAGTGAGTGAAAAACAATAATAAATTTGATAAATGTATTACAACTCATAATAGGGAATAGTTTTCTAGTCTTAAAAACTATTATATAAGAAAATGTATGTACTTAAAATGTACAATGTTAAGCAAAGCTACAGATCTAAGAAAGAAAACTTTCTTGAGAACTATAGGCTCAGGATCAGGCTAATCTCCTTATATGATAGATTTTATCTAAAAGTTCTTTAAAATATAAAGTTTTGACTTAAAAAGGAAAAAGTTTGAATGAAAAATAACATCATTGTAGAACACATATTCTAGCAAGAAACTTTTGTATAATTTGAACAGAAGACAATAAACTATAACTGAAAAAAATTCCAGCAAGTATTTATGATGCTTGCATCTGGTAAGCTGAGTTTCCAAATATCCTAGGCATACATAATGAGAGATTAAAATAAGAGGAGGAACAAAGTGATATAGAAAAGAGAGAAGGAGAAAAGGAACAAGAGATTGAGGTAGTGGAGACCCTACTTTATTTTTTCAATGTCATTTTATTTGTGAGGGGGTGGTCAAACTCAGGTTGACAATCTTGGTAAAAAGTGGCTTTATCTAGTGAACTACCAACTGCTGTCTCACATTATTTTTATGCAAAGAAAATAACAATCACATACCCATATAAATGCAAGGGCAAAATAATGACCAGAATTCACTATGAATATTTTTAAATATCATGCTATAAAATTAGTTTATTAGTCACATAAAGACACACATGCATATAACATTTGATATGAATAAATATATCAATGCTTATCTAGTACTCAGCAACAAATGAATGATTTTTTTCAAATTGTGACTTTTGTGAGTTAATTTAAACTTCCTTTCATAATAATTTAACAGGATCCAATTAGATAAACAGAGTTGTGAGTCACAATATTTTGATTATTAATTACAAGCATATTATTTATACATTTTAGTCTTCTAGTAACAGACCATAGGTAATTCTCTGAAAGTAAAATTGATGGTAAAATGTGCTAATTTTCATCATATATCTCTATCTTAATTAACTTTTTCAACATTATCGGGAATTTAAATTGTTTTAAAGTCTGTTCCCAATTATTTCTGTGAATCTGATAGGTGAAAATAGTGAAATTCATTCCTTAATATATCTTTTATTTCAGATCTTATTTTTGTATGTAATCTGATCTTTTAGTCATGAAGACGGAAATAGTTGAACATATTTTGACTGTAGCCATTTATAATACTGCATGTATGAGTCCTTCATGTATATACTTTTTCATTTACTCATATGATGCTTTTTTCCTCTTTGATGTTGGAAAACACACTAAGTATATTTTGAAAAATAATTGATGGCAAAATAAGAATTATTTACAAGAGAATTTTAAATTAACAAAGCTAAATTGTTCCTTTCTCTCTAGCATTAGGAACTGTTAGAGCCAGACAACTGAGGAATGAGAAAATTTGGAAAACAAAATATAAGAAGAAATAAATATGAACCATTGGTTGCATACATTATTGACGCTAATGTTAACTTTTTATAGTAATTTTGCTATCACCAAAGTGCTTTAGTCACTGTTCAAAGGACACAGATGAAAACAATGCTGCTAACAAAAAAGATTTATATATAAATGTAAGGAGTTGCAAAATATTAAAAAAGATAATGTCAAATAAATTAGCAACTTAAAAGAGGAAAAGTGCGATAGGTATTCTTCTGAAAGTTAATTTAAAAGCTATACGTATAGACAGACTTTTATCTTTGTGGATTCTTACATAGTGTTAATTTATGTGACACATGTCACAATGATATCAACTGAATCACTCTTAAAAGTGAGACTTGATAAACAAACTAAATGCTATCATAAGTATGTTTTAGTCAAGGTGTTTTCAATTAATTAAAACTATTTCTCTCATTAATGCTCTCATTTTTAGCCTTTTTTTCCTAATACTCATGCATTGATGATCTAATTTGTTTAATATTTTAATTAATAAGAAAATAAAACTACACATTTTAAAAACATGGAATGATATTTTTGTAATAAATTCTCAAAATATGACTGAACAAAACTAACTCCCTGTCAAAGAAGCTCATTTTACCACAACCATGAAGGAAATAAAAAACAGTGACAGAAACTAATTAATGGGTCTTCATTGTACATAATAACTCATTTAATTTTGCTAAAATCTCATATTTTGTTTTACCATCTAAATCTTCTCTTATAACTATCTGTTATTCCAAATACTGAAACAGAGAAATTATTACACTTTACCTTTGGTTTTCCACAAAAGGCATATAAGTTTAGACACATTCCCAAGAAGTCAAGGTTATCCTCAACTACACAGAAATTCACTACCGAAAGGATGAGAAGAAAATCATATGAAGGAATATAATAGGACTATGGAGTTTTTCAAGGCAAAGATGCTAGAAAAATCTTAAATTAGAAGAAAATGTTATGGTGAGGAACAATTATTCAAATAGTCTCAGAATTTAAATTAATATGAATAAAGTTAAAAAAAACAGATTACTTTTAAAGTGCTATGGAAATTACCCATATTCCTGCATTCACCTTTCAATAATGAATTAAAAGGGGAATATTAGAGATAAAAGAGAGAGATTTTCTAGTTCATGCTTTTCTCCCAATATTTGGAGACAGAGGTAGACAGCTCTATGAGTTTAATGTCAACTTTGTACACATGGAGAGTTCCAACCCATCTAGATGTACACAGTGAGTCATAGCCTTTCTCACAGACACAAGACTAAATATAAGTAAACATAATTATACATAAAAACCTAAGAAAAAAGCATGGTGGTACACATTTTCAATCCCAGAACTTGGGAGGGCAAAGCAGGACTTTAAAATTGACTATATAGTGGCAAGGAAAGTATGCATTATGTAAGAGAGAGGTAGAGTGTGTGACAGATAAAAAGGAAGAGTTATATCACCCAAAATACTGTAATATAATCAGTAGAAGTGGCAAGAATACCCTTTCACTTTCATTGTTTCATAATATCCCTAGAAACATTTCACTGAAAATTTCAATAAATATGAAGAAAAACCCAAAATGTCACCTGTTATCATAACCCACTCAAGTCCCTGCAAAAGTTTAGAAGGGTTGGAAAAGATGGAGGTGTAAGCAAATAGTGAATTATACAACAATTCACAAAACAACTTTATAAATAAGAATCCAGGAAAAAAATCATGGCATTTTATGTGTTGTTTGAAACCCTATTAAATGTTAGTAATTATTAAATGACTATAATTACACTATTTTTGCATAATTGCATTTCCATCAAAATGTAAGTCTATCTCTTTTACTGCATTACTCACAGATATTCATTCCTTCTTCCTCATATATATTTAATAAATTATAACCAAAGTATATCTCTCCTTTTAAAAATGTAGTATTATATATAATAGAAGGAAAATAATCCCTGTCAAGTAGGAGCCCATTATATTTATTTGGGGTAAAGGAGACAAAACACTAGACATAAAGGGAATCAAAACTGTATTGAAAAGTATGAAGACACATATTTAAAAGCTTGAAGGATTGAAAAAGAAAAAAAATGATTAAACACATACAGCTATTTTTGTTAAGGCATCTGGTTCTTACCTATATTTCATGACTCAGTGGTTTTCAACAGATCTCACCCAAATATACTAATCCAGTAAAATATCCCCAAACCAGAAATTCTATACTAGATGAGGAAAGAATGTGTGTGATCCCAGGCAATATTATCAATGAAGATAGTCATGAATGAACAAGAATTAGTTTTTTTTTAACTAGTACTATTCAAAATTGCCCTGAAACAATTAAATTTTACAAAGATAATAATGTCAAGAAAATGTTATATTTACTCATAATAGTTAATGAGAAACCAACAGATTCAATTCAAGAAAGTGCATATTACTGTATTAATTTGGTCATATACTACCTATGGAGTATCTTGTTATTTATGGCCCCTAAAATATCTCCCAATGAGGAACATTCCTTCTCATTTAAACAAACAACTTTTCCTGTTTTTCTTTGTCATATGGTGTGGTGGTTTGAATAGGTATTGGCCCATAGGCATATGTGTTTAAATACTTTTCCAATAGGGAGAGGACTATTAATAGATATGGCCTTGTTGGAGTAGGTGTCTCATTGTGGTAATGGGCTTTGGTGTCTCCTATGCTCAAGCTACATCTAGTGTGGCACACAGTCTCCTGGTTCTATCTGTGGGTCAAGCTGTAGAACTCTCAGCTCCTTCTACAGCACCATGTCTGCCTGGACACTGCTATTTTTCTCTGCCATGACATTAATGGATTAAAACTCTGAAAATGTTTTATTTTATAAGAGTTGCCATGGTCATGATATCTCTTCACAGAAATAAAACCCAAACCAAGGCATATGGTTTCTAATTTGCACACTGTGAGAAGAGAGGAGGCTATGATCAGGGTATAAAGTTAATTAATTAATTAAAAAGAAAAAATTTAAAAATTATGATCCATTATGTCAGAAATCTAAAATCTAAAACAATTGAGTGAATTTTTAAAAATTTCCAAACCACCACCAAAGTTAAAGTAAAAAGAGATCAACAACTCAACAAACCAGAAATAAACAAGGATATAGAAATGGTAGCAATAAGCCTTCTAATAAAAAAATCCCGGCCAGTTATATTGATTTATATCACTAAATCCAGCACTGAAGCAAGAGAGGAAGCTTTGTGTAATGCTATGAGTTCAAGACCAGCCTGGTCTGAAAATGAAGTACTAAGACAGCCAAGGTTATATAGTGAGGCCTTATCTCAAAACAGTCATAAAAAAAAAAAAGAAAATAAATGAATAAATTACCTCCCTAAACTACATTTGTTTTTGTGGCTTTTTGTTTCAGTTTGTTTTGTTCAGGCATTTTGTTTTCTTATTTTTGCTTCTTTTTATTTTTGGTTTTGGTTTTGTATACAATAACAAGATGGAAACTGAAGTTCAGTAGAAAGGAAGGACCTGTGAGGATTTAGGAGAGGGGAATATATTATCATAGTAATAAAACAACAAATATAATAAAAGTTCAGGCTCAGATTCATTCATATAAGAGTTCTCCCACACTTTTAGAGAAGAACTATTATAAAGTTTCCTTCAAAAATAAAAACACATAGAATATTTAAATTGATAGCGTTAAAGTTTGGTTATAAAGAGATTAACATAATTTCAACTAGTCTTTCTAGGTAATGTTTATTTAGAAAAAAATTAACTTTAGCATTCAAGAAAGTTGTCACTTCCAATTAAACTAAATGGGCATCAATATTGAGGTTGTAACATTTAAACTTGACATGATTTATGGAAGAAAACACATTTATTCTGAAGGGTTCCTAGGACAAATATGTCATCAATACTTTCATAGGGACAAAATGAATTAGAAAATAAGGATTCTCAAAACTTGAAAGGTGCTGTTTTTCAAGTACACCAATGCTACTAAGGACCAAGGTAGACAAAATGGTTGATTCTGATTAAATAGTATAAAAGAGACATTACTTCAAATACTGATTGATAGAGCAGAAAAGAAAAAGACTAAACCAAGTAGTGAAAAAGAATGCACAATGTATATGGCCTACTTTTAATCTTATGATGATATATCTGATACTCTTAAATTTTATTTTCATTTATGTATTTTTACATAACGTATTCAAATTATGGTTTCTACTACCTCTACTCCTCTCAGTTCGCCTCCACTTTCTTTCTCATATGAAACCAGCCTTTTCTGTATCTCATTAGAAAACAATCTTCTAGGGCATAATTATATAAGTAATATAAAATAATATGACACTATATCAGATTTGGACAAGACATACAGATATTCTTAAAATTTAGTCAGTTTTAAAGGAACATATGCACACTTTTATAAAGTATTTGCAGAAAATTATTGGGCAATTTGAACAGAATATCTTCAATAAATATGTTGTTCAGAAAACAAAGTGACATTCATAAATAGAAATAAAATGAGAAGAAAATGGATGGAAAGAACAAATGGAATGATAAGTGAGAGAATGCAGAAAGTAGTCAGCCTTGAAAAAGAACATATGGTTCTATAATAATATCAAAACAAGGGAGAAAGAAAAAAAACTTATTATGATCATGGATACTCAAAGAATTCATGAAGAAGTGTCAATTTTTGGAACATTTAGTGGTTTCTACATGTAAAAACTATTTAATTTTATAAAATCATGATAATTTAACATTTAAATTAGATTTCTTTTTAAATACTACTTCACCTATGAGATTGGCTATTATTTAAAAGTTCACTGAAATGTAGTACAAATCTATGAAAATTAGCACTGTCATTACCACTGTTTTGGCTTAGCCCAGAAAGCAAATATTCAATAACAATTTCACAATATTGACAGAAACCAAAGGCACATACAGATGAAGATCTAATATTACCATACCTAGGAAACTATTGTGTAAGTAGGAAATCAAATATACCATCATATTTGTAGAACTGTACACATAATCATCATCATCACATGTAGCAGCCAAGCACATATTTATAAACTTTATAAACCCCCATGATACATTAACTAGACAATTTCAAGTCATTAATGCAAATATCATACATCTAAAAACCTCCACATACATTTATATGAACATAAAGAGTTACTACTATATATACCATGAAATCTTATTATCTCTTATCACTGATGTGGAATGGGAATAGACCATGGCTTATGGTCTAGAAACACATAAGTAATATTTAAAATAATCAGTACTTCATATTGACTTCACTTAGTCTAAGCGTAAACAAGTGAAAAAACAACACATTGTTGAATAAAATAAAATCTCTTTGATACAGTGAGTTTTCTTCTAACCAATAAAATGATTATGCCACACATTCAACAAGATAGCATCTGCATGGCTCTACTTATCAATGCAAGGACAACATTTCTCTTACACTCACAACTGAAATAACACAGAAGCCTGAGTATTGGAGAAAAAACAAACCATAGATACTTATAGTCCTGCTCCAGAGAGAAGCCAGTAATGTCAGCATGAACAGCAACCAGAGAATCATCTCTAGAAAACACCAGTGTGCAAGACAATCTTCTTTGAGACCTGTCTAAAATCTTGAGTTTCTTGTTCAAAGGAAGAGCAAACTATCTCATAAATAATAACAACAAAACTCCTATATTGGGAGACTCATTTTGACAGAAATTTTTGATAAAATCTGAAGTATCATGAAAATGTTTATGTACATTAATTATACTACCTACACAGAAAAGCTTCTTCTATTTGCAAATTAAAATATGAATAAAAATATAATTAGCAGCATACAATATGGAAATATAAGATATACTAAAAACAGAAGTACTGAACATTCCAGGCAATTACTTGCCAAAGGCAGGTTACTTCTATTCCATGAAAATCTTCCATACAAGTTGTGAGATAATAAAAGTAAAATGATACCCCAGAAACAGTAAATATAATAACTGTATTTGGGAGATGTTCTAGATGAAAACTCTTCAGAAGTTACATTTTATATGTTTGTCAAGATGACCTCCACCTGGGAGAGAACAGAAAAGTAAATTGTAAGTGAAAAAAAAGCTACCTGCTTTCCTATAGGGAAAAATCATCGTCAGGATTTTATCAGAACTCCATAGTATCAACTTCTAATTCTGAAGGCAATGAAAAACACTCTATAAAATTATTATGTGATGATTTCTTAAAATTATTTATTATCAGAAAGAGTTTATATGCTATCTAATCACTTACTAATATGTGGGCCTAACTTTTCCTATAAAGCTTTTTAGCTAACAACAAAGATTAAAATATGCCCTATATTCAATAATATTTTATTGAAATAAACTCTAATATCAAAATCACATCAAGGAGGTTATAGCAGAAGGATTATATATTGCCCACAACTAAAGATGCACAGTGGAATCCATGTCTCTGAAAAATAAAAACAAAAACAAAACACAAATCTATTGTCTGTGAAATTCTAAAGGCTTCTTGCACAACTTCTGCTGATACTATATGCAGTGGTCTTAGTAAACATGTCTGCCTACCTCCTGCAAGCTTCCTGCCATGATAGTCATGGGCTTACTGTTTAAGACACTAAGACCTAACAATTCATTTTTTATATAGTTTTCTCACCCATGGTGTTTCATCATAGCAATTAAAAAGTCACTAAGACAGAAGTTGGTACCAAGAGTGAAAAGCGCTGTCATAGGCCTAACCACACTGGTTTGGGAAAACTGTAATAATTTGAGACCTTGGACTTGGGAAGCTCTTGAATGCTGTAAGAAGAACTTAGGGGGCCATTTTTGTACAATTTTAGAAGCTACTACTCCTGAAGGCAATATGAACTATGACATCCTATCAACAGTTTTCAAAGGGGAAGCAATATTAGAAACAGGGCTAGAGACCATTTTGTGTTATTTTGGCAAAGAATTTATTTGTTTTTCTCTTTATTCTAAGAATTTTCCTGAGGGTAAATTGAAAATATTAATTTTCTTGGCAGAGTAGATTCCAAGACAGCTTAATATTGGTTCTGTCACTTGGTCACTAGTAATTACTTCAGTGCAGATTTATAATGAGAAATAGAAAACAAGACAAAAAATTAAAATAAAAGTAAATATAAAGTTTGAAGAGAAAAAGAGAATCAGAAAATTTAGTGTTAGTGCTTAGATTTGGGCTAAAAAAGTAAGTAGAGGCCCGAAGGGAATGGAACAGGGCAAAATCATACTAAGGTAATCTTACAGCTTCTGAAATAAAAAGGCCTAAGAAATTTTTTGTTCCTAAGAAGTAAAAAGAAATGAAAATTTACAGAAATATAGTTCAAAGAAGGGGCCATGTTGTCCCTCACACAATCAGCTGAACTAGGGAGTATAAGTCATATAGTTCTTGCTTTAGAGTCATGAAGAATACAAGCTTAAATGAGCCATGTAATTTTTTTTGCCATGGTAAAGGAAAGTAGTTGAGGTCAGGGTCAAGACAGTACAGTGCCTTCATGGAGGTCCTGAGAGACCATTGTAGAAAGCTTTGAAAATGAGACCTTACAATGTTGAAGGTGCCAGAGCCATGGGCTATCTGCCAAGGAGGACTGCAGGCACAGAGTAAATGAACCCAATAGAGAGAACTAGTTTTTAAAGTTTTATTTATTTATTATTTATACAGTGTCCTGCTTGGATATACATCTGCACACCAGAGGAGTGCACTTGCTCTAATTACAGGTGGTTGTGAGACACCATGTGGTTTTTGGGAATTGAACTCCAGACTTTTGGATGAGCAGACAGTGCTCTTAACCTTTGAGTCAGCCCAAAAAGTGTTTCAGTCAATAAAATTGGAAGTAGAAAGCCAAGTAAGCCCATGACATCAGACATGGAGTTATAAGATTTAGAGTTTGTTTTCCTGGGTATTAGTCTTACTCTGATACAGTATTTCTTTGGTATGCCTTCATTCCTATATTCCTGGAAGGATAACATACATTTTGTGTAATTTTTCTGGAAGTGTATAATTTACTTTTTGATTTTTAACTTTGCAGGCTTTATAATTAAGAGTATGCCTTGGGGTCATATGAGACTTTGGGATTTTAAACTGTCAAGGACTATGGGGAGTTCTGAAAATGGACTAAATTTTGAAACATGATATGATCAGAAGCTTAAGTAGGCCAGGGACTGGAATTCAGTGGTTTGAGTGAGAATGGTCACCATGAGCTTGTATATTTGAATTCTTGGTCCCTGCTAAACCCATTGGCAAAAATAAGATATTACCGCAATTTTTAAGCCAAATCTGAAGCAAGCTTTATTAAATACTGGCCAGGTCAACGGACATTGCCCAGGTCCATATTCAGGATTTCAGAATATGATGCATTAGTATGGAGCTTTTAGAGGCAAAACTCAAAAGGCTTTCTCCTTCCTGCCTTTATCCAATTTGAGAAAAGCATACATCTTAATGTACTGTATGCCTCAGTGCCTCCTACCTACATGTGATCAAGCACACTGTGTACAGTTCAGCAAATAATCTTATTTACAGAAGCAAAAACAGGTGACTTGTTATCTTATACAAACAACAGCCCCAGCATTCCAAACAAACAACAACCCCATCATTCCAAACAAACAACAGCCCCAGCATTCAAAACAAACAACAGCCCCAGCATTCCAAACAAACAACAGCCCCAGCATTCCAAGATGTTTTCTGTCCTTGGGCAAGTGGGCCTGGAACAGGTTAGAAACATTTCAGAAATCACTTGAGCAAAGTAATTTAACCTTAAGACATAATTTTAGGCAATACAGCCTCAGTTGTTTAGAACTCTTTTTTTTTTCTTTTTTTTTTTAGAACTCTTTAGAAGCTATTGGGAGGTATGAGCTTGTTGGAGGAGGTATGTCACTAGTGTTGAGTTTCAGTGTCTCAAAAGCCCAGGTAATTCCCAGCTAGCTCTCTGTCTTTTGCTATTATATCAAGCTATCACATCTCAGCTACTACCCCAGTATCATGCCTGCCTGCATGGTTCATGTTCCCTCCCACAATGGTCATTAACAAACACTGAACTATAAATGTTTAGTGAATGATGGCCTTTATATGTTCCCTTGGTCATGGTGTTTGATTCAAAAAGTAACTAAATCCCTAAGAGTAAGCATTTGTATTTCATATACCAAATTCACAAAATTTTTGCCCCATAATAACATTATTTTTATAAAAATACAGTTGATAAATATATAAGCCATAATGTATGTTTCTTAAGAAAATTTAAACAATTAAGGTATTAATATGTTGTTCATTTGGTTAATTTTTAAGACAATTTTTTTAGAACTGGCTGTCCTGGAACACTATAGACTAGGCTATCCTTGAGCTCAGAGATCCTCTTGTCTCTGCCTCATGAGAGCTAGAATTAAAGATATGAGCTATCACTCCCAGCTAAGTAATTACTTATAAGCAATGTGGACAAATAATTATCACAGTATATACCTTTATGATCTTACCTATAGAAGATGTTTATTTGGTGATAGCTTTTAAAAGAGACATGTGAGAAGAGAGCAGATAGTACTTGAAAATATTTAAAAATCTTTATTCATTCACCCATCGAAAGTCTACTTGCACCTCAAGAACTGTGTACTACCCACTATGGTAAGCAACATCTGAAATCATGTAAATGGAATTAAGATTCAACCTTCATCTCCCTTGGGCTACATGTAGCAAATGTAACATCCTAATATCTTTTTGGCACATTTATACCTCTTAGGGAGCTTTCTTTACCTGCGTCCTAGTTTTTCTCTGTCCATCCACCACTGGTATATTCTTAAACATTTATTTATAACTAGAAAATGTAAACTTACTGAGTATGCAGATAAAAGATTATAGGCCCTATGCAGATAATATCACCTTTTTTTATTGTTCCAAGGTGAAATTCTCAGGGTTGTCAAGATGTCCTTAAACTTGTAGCCCTTCTGTATTAAGTCTACTGTGTAGATAGGCATAGAATTGGGCAACACTACTCCATGACTATTCCTATGGAAAAAATAGGCAAATATAATAAATCATCATTTATATAACTCTCATATAGAAACTGAATCAAAATTGAGAAGCAGTATTTTTCTTTCGAAGGCTGACAATCACTTCATAATCTCATATACTGTATGTTTAATGAAATTCAAGCATGATATATTTTATCTTCAAATATTATAAACATATTAGATTTAATATAATATTAGACAAAAATTTACACATAATACAACAGTGGGCCTGATGCCTGTCACCCCCATGAAAAATAAAGTCCATAAAAACTAAACATTCTGATTTAGATTGACATAGATATGACAGGCTATAACTATCTAAAAGTATAACTTACTTTTTAAGATAGGCTTTCTGGAATACCCTAGACTATTCCTGAATTCAAAATAGAACTTCATAATCCTCCCTGTATCTAAATTTATAGGCATGCATCAGTATACTCAACTGAAATTATTTTCTAAATATTTACTTATTTACCATTTATACTTTATTTTGCTTGCATGGGTACCTGGAGATCAGAAGAGGACACCAGGTCTCATTGTAGATGGTTATGAACCATGTGTTTGCTGGGAATTTAACTCAGGATCATTGGTAGAATAGCCAGTGCTCTTGACTTCTGAACAATCTCTCCAGCACAAAATCTTACTTATTACATTGAAAATTGTTTGGTAAAGCTGTTGAATATATGAAAGAAAAGTGGCACATACTATGACCAGAATGTAGCCAGAAAATTGTTTGACTGACATACACAGCATACATGGAAGTACCCAAATTGTCTTGGCTTATGTATTTATTATTTGTTTACTATTGCTATTTTTATACATAGGCTGGTTCTCTATCCTAGCCAGATAGCCTTGGAATTCTCAGTGCCCTTTGCAACTAAGCATATTGAATAAAGGGATTAAGGGTAAATGCCATTATACCATATATATTAAATAGTTTACAATGGCCTTGAACTCTTGTGATCCTCCTACATCAACTTCCTGGTTATGGGGTGTATAGGAATCATCTATGACACTAGGCTCTAAAGTATTAAAATATAACATTTTACCTTTGGCTAGATATATAGTAGTTCAACTGATACAGTAG
This sequence comes from Acomys russatus, assembly GCF_903995435.1. Lineage (NCBI taxonomy): Eukaryota > Metazoa > Chordata > Mammalia > Rodentia > Muridae > Acomys > Acomys russatus. Next base: position 17,288,213 of record NC_067143.1, read on the forward strand.
TTGTACACCCTGCAGGAATATTAGTTTGAGCCTGAGAACCATAGAAACCTGATGTTATAATACATGACTGTAATCCCAGAATCCTCCTAAAGACTGAGCAGAGAAACAAAAAGTTGAATAGTTATCCTATGCTACCTAATACATTAAAGGTAAGATTAGGATATATAAGAATATCATTAGCCTCTGTAACATGCTGGGATGAAGGACATACACAAGCACTATCTGGCTAGCATTCTTTTTTTGAATCATAGGTAAGTAATATATATCTATCAAGGCACACAAAAGCTGACCGTGTAGCAGATTTGTTTATACACATATCCCTACATTTATTTTAAAAATTGAAATTGTGTATATATGTGTATATTTCTCTGTGTGTTTGTATACATGAGTGTAGGGGCCACAAATCCAGAAAAGAATGGATGCATGAACAAAACCCAACATTCTGCTACATTCAAGAAACAAACCTCATCCACAAAGATACACATTACTTCAGGGTAAAAGACTTGGAAAATGTCTTGCAAGAATATGGACACAAGAAGGTAGCTGTAGTCGCTATTCTGCTATCTAATAAAATAGATTTCCAACTAAAATTAATCAAAAGAGATAAAGAAGGACACTTCATGCTCATCAAGGGAAAACTAAACCAAAATGATCTCACAATTCTGAATATCTATTTCCCAAATACAAGGGCACCCACATTTTTAAAAGAAACAGTAATAAAGCTTAAATGACACATCGATTCTCACACAAAAGATAGGTCAATGAAACAGAGGCAAAACTGAGATGTAGTGACACTAACAGATGTCATGAATCCACTGGACATTACAAATATTTACAGAACATTATACCCAAAGACAAAATAATATATCTTCTCAGCAACTCAAGGAACCTTCTCCAAAATTGGCCATATATTAGGTAACGAAGCAAGCCTCCACAAATACAAGAAGATTGAAATAATACCTTTTATCCTATCAGACCAACATGGACTAAAGGTGGACCTCAACAACAACCCAAATAACAAAAAGCCTACATACATATGAAAACTGAACAACTCTCTACTCAATGACAACTGGTTAAGAGAAGAAATAAAGAAATTAGGGACTTCCTAAAATTCAATGAAAATGAAGGTACAACATACTCAAATTCATGGGAAACACAAAAATCAGCGATAAAAGGAAAGTTCACAGCACTAAATGCCTGCATAAGAGATTGGAAACATCTCATACAGGCTACGTAACAACACACCAGGAATTTAAAAAGAAGTAGAAAAATCCAAGAGGAGTAGATGGATGTAAATCATAAAACTCAGTGCTGAAATCAATAAAATAGAAACAAGGAGAATAATTCAAAGAACCAGCTAAACCAAGAGCTGGTTCTTTGAGAGAAATCTATAAGATAGAGAAACCCTCAGCCAAACTAAGAAATAATATCAAAAATCAACAAAATCAGAAATTAAAAAGGAGGCATTACAAAAGAAACTGAAGAGATCCAAAGAATCATTAAGTCTTCTTTCAAAGCCCATGTGGTACAAAATTTGAAAATCTAATTGGAATGGATGGTTTTCCTGATAGATTCCACTTGCCTATGTTGAATCAAGATTAAGAAAACAAATTAAATAGTCCTATTTCTCCTGATGAAATAGAAGCAGTCATACTGCCGCCCCCCCCCCCCCCCCCCCGCCCAAATAAAAGAACAGGGTCAAATAGTTTCGGGGCAGAATTCTACCAGCTTTACAAACAAGAGCTAATATAGATACTATTCAAATTACTCTACAAAATAGAAATGGAGGGAACATTACAAAACTCTTTCTATGCAGCTACAGTCACCTTAATACCTAAGCCTCACAAACACCCAAAAAAGAAATATAATTTCGGACCAATTTCTCTCATGATGATTTACACAAAAATACTCAATAAAATACTCACAGATGGAATCCACAATAACATGAAAAATATCATTCATCATGACCAAGTAGGCTTCATCTCACGCATGCAGGGATGGTTCAATATATAGAAATCCATCAATGTAATCTGCCATACAAACAAACTGAAAGAAAAAGACAGCATGCTCATCTCTTTAGATGCATAAAAAGCATTTGACCAAATCCAACATCTGCTCATGTTTAAAGTCTTGGAGAGATCAAGGATACAAGGCACACACCTAAAAGTAATAAAGGCTATGTACAGCAAGCCAACATAAAACTAAATGGAGATAAATTCAAAGAAATTCCACATAAGTCAGGGACTAGGAGAAGCTGCTGACTCTCTCCATATCTCTTCAATAGAGTACTTGAAGTTCTAGCTGGACCAATAAGACAACAAAATGATATCAAAGGGACCACAATGGAAAGGAAAAAGTCAAAGTATTGCTATATGCAGATGATATGATAATATGCATAACTGACCCCCAAAATTCCACCACATAAATCCTACAACTGATAAACACCTTCCACACAATGGCTGGATATAAGATGAATTTTTAAAAATCAGTAGCCCTCCAGCCTACAAATAACAAACAGGCTAACAAAGAAATTAGGGAAACTACACCCTTCATAATAGGCAGAAATAATATAAAGTATATTGGTATAACTTTAACCAAGCAAATGAAAGACTTGTATGAAAGAAACTTCAAGTGTGAAGCTGGGCATGGTGGCATGTGCATTTAATCCCAGCACTAGGGAGGCAGAGACAGGCATATATCTTTGAGTTTGAGGCCAAGCTGGTCTAAAAAAGCATGTCCAGGACATCCAAGGTTATGCATAGAAACAGTTTCAAAACACCAAAAAAAAAAAACAAAACAAAACAAAAAAACAAAAAACAAAAAACAACAAAACAAAAAAAAACTAACAAAAACAACCATCAAGTCTCTGATAAAAGAAAATAAAGAAGACATCAGAAGATGGAAAGATCTCTTATGCTCATGGATCAGGAGGATCAATATAGTAAAAATCGCTTATCTTATAAAACAAATCTATAGATTCAATGAAATCCTTATCAAAATTCCTATACATTTCTTTACAGACCTAGGAATAGAAAGAGTAATTCTCAACTTCATATGGAAAAAAAAAAAAAAAAAAAAAAACAGAAAAGCTAAAACAATCCTGTACATTAAAAGATCTTCCAGAGCAATGTCCATCCCTGATCTCAAGATGTACTATAGAGCAACAGTTATGAAAACAGCATGCTACTCACTTAGAAATAAATTGCTTAATCAATGTAATCAAACTTAAGCCCAAGAAATAAACCCACACACCTGTGGACACTTGATTTTTGACAAAGAAGCCAAAACTATAAATAGAAATCATCTTTAACAAATGGTGCTGGTCTAACTGGACGTCTACATGTAGAGAAATGCAAATAGATGCATATTTATCACCTGCATAAAACTAAAGTCCAAATGTATTAAAGATTTCAATATAAAACCAAACACACTAAATTTGTTAGAGCAGAAATTGGGGAACGCCTAGAACTCTTGGTACAGGAGACAACTTCCTGAACATGCCACCAATAGTTCCAATTCTAAGATCATCAACTAACAAATAGGATCTCATGAAACCGAAAAGATTTTGTAAGGCAAAGGACACTGTCAACAGAACAAAATAACAGCCTAAAGAATGGGAAAAGATCTTCACCAACTCTACATCTGAGAAAGGGCTAATATGCAAAATATATAAAGAACTCAAGAAAGTAAACACCACCAAACCAAATAATCCAAATTAAAAAATGGCATACTGAACTAAACAGATAATTCTCAACAGAAGAATATTAAATGGCTGAGAAACACCTAAGGAAATACTCTGCATTCCTAGTCATCAGGGAAATGCAAATCAAAATAACTCTGAGATTCCATCTCACATGTGTCAGAATGGCTAATATCAAAAACTCAAGTGACAGCACATGCTGACAAGGATGTGGAAAAAGGAGAATACTACATTGCTGGTGGGATTTCAAAATTTACAACAAATTTGGAAATCAATCAGCCACTTCCTCAGAAAATTGGGAATAGTGGTATGGTAAGACCCAGCTATAGCACTCTTGGGCATATATGTGAAAGATGCTCCACCATAATGGACATTTGGTCAACTGTGCTCATAGTAGTTTTATTCATAATAGCCAGAATCTGGCTATAAAGGAATTGTGGTACATTTACACAATGGAGTAATGATCAGTTATTAAAAACAAGGAAATCATGAAATTTGCAGGCAAATAGATGGAACTGGAAATGACCATCCTGAGTTAAGTAACCCAGACTCAGAAAAACACACATCATATATACTCACTTATAAGTGAATATTAGCCCAACATAAATGTTCTCTGAAAGACTCCACTGAGCAAGGGATTGGGACAGATGCTGGAACTTGCTGCTAGACTCCAGGTGGAGCACTGAGAATGGTATGGAAGAATGGGGGTATGGAAGAACCCAGAGAGTTCAGGAACCCCCTAAGGAAACCCATGGAGGCCTGTACAAACTTGCACCAACCAAGAAAAACATGCAGTAATCCTAGAGCCCCTGTTCAGATCTACCTATAGAAGAAAGCAAATAGAGTTCCCCATCCCTTGGAATCCCTGGAAGTCACCTGGGGAAGACAAGGGGGATCTCTAGGACCTGCTCCCTGCCTGCACTAGGCCACTGAAAAATTATAGAAGTGGTCATCTTTGACCAGCTCCCCAACACCTCCATCTACTGGACCTCTCACCTACATGCATTCTTGGAGGCCATTATGCCATAGGGACCACCAGGTGAGACACTGTGAACCACAATTCCTGGACTTCCTTTTCCTCCCAGCAAACCCAGCAACAGAAAGATATACCGTGTATGTTGCACACCTCATTTTGGGAACAGTGTACCCTCCCTGGCCTGGAGGACCTCAGCAGCCACCTGGGAAAGACAGGTGAGATTTGTATAAGCCCCATGCTTGCACAAAGTTACAGGGCAAACACAGATACTGTGAGCTATGCTAGGCTCCTTGCACCCTCCATCTATTGACCTCATCAGTACCTGCATTGATGGAGGCCAATGGGCCCAAAGGACCACTAGGTGAGACCCTGTGAACCACTATCCCCAGCCTGGAATATCCTCCCAGGAAATATAGTAGTGGAGAGACCTGCCCCATTCTGGCCCATGTGCACCCCATTTCAGGTCCAGGTGGATCAAGGACATTGAGATTAAATGGGAAACAGTAATTTCATTAGAAAAGAAAGTGAGGAACAGCCTTGAACTCATTGTCATAGGAGACAGCTTCCTGGAAAGGATGTGGATAATGAGGGACATTCCTCCTTTGATGTTGGGAGTGAAAACTTGTACAACAACTTTGAAAATCACTCTAGAAATTTCTCAGAAATCTGGGAATAGCTCTACCTCAGGACCATGCTACACCTTCTTGCTATACCCAAGAGATGTTCCATCATACAAAAAGGACACTTGGTCAATTGTATTCATAGCAGCTTTATTCATAATAGCCAGAATCTAGAAACAACCTAGATACCACTCAACTGAAGGATGGATAAAGAAATTGTCCTACATTTACAAAATGGAATACTACTCAGACATTAAAAACAGGGACATCATGAAATTTGCAGCAAATGAATGAAACCAGAAAGTATCATCCTGAGTGAGATAACCCAGACCCAGAAAGACACACATGGTATGTACTCACTTATAAGCGATGTTAGCCATTATAGTACAGGATAACCATACTAGAATTCACAGATCCAAAAAAGCTAAGTAACACAGATGGCCGAGGAGATCATGCATGATTCTCACTGAGAGGAGAAAACAAAATAGACAGGAAAGTGCTTGAAGAGAAGGAATAGGATAGGAGAGAGTTTGCTGAAGGAAATGAGGGTGGGGATCTAATGTGGGGAGAGCAGAGATAGAGGGGTGGGCAGGAGGACAGAGGGCATGCAGGGAGAAGAGAACCCATAGCTTGGGGCATCTCTGAGACTACCTGGAGACCTATGACAGGGTAGGCTTCTGGGAGGATATGGGAGTGACTGTGAGACTGTCAGTAGCACAAGTCATGGAGACTGAAGAAGCCATCCTTTATATAGAACTCCTAGAAGTGGTAGGGGAACATTAACCCACTCACTATAAAATTGACCTTTAATTTACCCTGCCTACAACAGAGAGATGAGAGATTAGGGGAATTTCCGACCAAGGCCTGGCACAAAACCAAGACCCATGCCATGGGCAAGAGCCAACTCCTGACACTATTACTGGCAATATGCATAAAGTCTGCTTATGTTTAACTCAGACCATATCTAATCATAGCTGATGGAAGTGAAGAGATATCACCATTTCCCCATTTAGTTGTTGTTGGGTGACAGGAAATATTTTTCGTTGGTGTGATGTATTGACCAGATTCCAAGGCAACAGGTGTCAAGTCTAGGAGAAGTCATCTAAAACAAAGTTTTTGATATTTTTCTTTTACTATTATTTATTGGGGGAAGAGGCAGGGAGAAGAGAGAGAAGAACAAACATGAATCCGGGTATGTAGGAAGGTTGGAAAGGGGATAAATAAAATATCACTTAAAATATAAGTAGGTCCCACAGTTACTTCCTTGAAACCTGCTGATCACACCAGCTGGGGACCCAAGTGATCTCCTCCTTTCTTCTAATTCCAATCACCAAGCTTTATCCTGAGCCCTATATCAGATCTCATACTGGAGCCTCTCCTCTTCTCTATTCCCATTTTCTTTGGAGATCCTGATGACAAAGCCTGCTTTTCACCCTCCTTTGGACCCTTCTCAATCCCACTGTTCTAGCTCAAGCTAAGCTCTCAAAATACTTAATAACCTCATAAATGTAGGGGACAGAGGTCTATCCCATGCAAGCATTTATGTTAGTGGTTCAGTTTCTATGATCCCCTGCAGGCCTAGGTTATTTGACTCTATTAGTCTTCTTGTGGAGATCTTGTTCCATTCTGGACCACAATTCTTCTTAGAGATTCACAGATCTCCACCTTATGGTTGGTTAAGTCTAACCATCTGTTTGAACTCATTGCTGGGTGGACTTAGCTTGATCAACAACTTCATGTTGGTCCCCTAGCAACTGGAGCAAAAACTGTCCTTGACTTTGACTCTATTGCCTGATGTTGGGTCACTCCTCCCTACCTGAGCATCTTCCTCTGGGCACAGTAGAAGAGGATGACCTTATTCCTGATGCAACATAAAATACAGGGATAGCAAGGGGCAGAGGGCAGCTATCTTCTCTGATAAGAGGAAGGAGGGAATGGAGGGAGGAGAAAAGGTGGGACTGGGAGGAGAGGAAGGAGTGGGCTGCAATGTGGATGTAATATAAATTAAAAAGAAAAATATAAATAATAAAAATACCTAGAAACACAATATTCCTAGAAAATACTGTGGCCACATTTGGCAAGATTTGAGAAATATTCCTATACCAGGCAAACATACTTTCTTAAGAAATAGAAAGAATAACATAAAGAAATGAACAGAACACCCATCCAATAAAGGCAAGGCTGATATTAGCATATAGAATTATGAGTAGCCCAAAAACAGATCCCAAGATTCCATTAAAAAGAACATATTAATAACAGCAAGGAAAATTTGTCTCCACTGTAACTGACAAACCCTCCTATATTAGGCCCTGAAAATATAAGTGAAGAATAAGAAAAGTACGACAAAAAATATATATATATATATATATATATATGATAGGAATAAATTTATTAATGCAATCTATGAAAATATAAGCAGGTAGATGAAATGAAAACAGTCCAAGATATCAATGTCAAAAAAGAATAAGGAAAGATAGCTCAAACAAAGTGAAAACAGGAAGTGAAAAACTTAGTAACTTGAATAAAAATCTCAGAAGAACCTCATCAATAGAGTACGGAGATAAAAGAATCTCAGGCACTGATGAATACAAAGAAGAAATTAATATTTCAAAAAAAATGATAAAACAAAACAAAACAAAATTTCAGGTAAACATCCAGGAAATCTGAGACTATGTCTAAAAACTTAATATGAATAATAGGAACAGAGAAAGGAAAAGAAACTCAGGGGAAAGACAACAATACTTAACAAAATCAGAGAAGAAAATATCCCTAACCTAAAAAAAGAGGTTCTGATCCAGGTACAATAAGCATACAGAATGCCAAATAATGTAGACTAGAAAAGAAATGCCCCATGACACATAATTTTCAAAACACTAAACATACAGGGAAAAATATTAAAGGCTGCAAAAGAAAACCACCAATTAACATATAAAGAAAGACCTATTAAAAGAATACACAACGTTTCAATGGAGACCCAAAAGTTAGAAGAGCCTGGACAGATATTCTACAAATTTTCAAAGATCAGACATGCCAGCACACACTATACTATACCCAGTAGCACTATCAATCACAATAGATGGAGATAGAAATTCCATAATGAAAGCAAATATAATCAGTAGCAATCTACAAATCAAGCACTGTAAAATGAACTGGAAGAAAATTTCAACCTGAAAAGGTTATGAACATCCAAGGAAACTTCAGGATAAGTAATCTTAGACCAAGAAATCAAAGGAGAGAAACAAAAAACCACAACAAAATAACAGTAATCAACAAACACAGCTCATTGGTAACTGTCAATATTGAGGTCTCAATTCCTTAATAAAAAGACAAAGACTAACAAAAATCGACCTGAGGGGGCTGGAGAGATGGCTCAGAGGTTAAAAGCACCATCTGCTTTTCTAGATGTCCTGAGTTCAATTCCCAGCAACGACATGGTGGCTCACGACCATCTGTAGTGAGATCCAGTGCCTTCTTCTGGCAGGATGGTGCACATGCGGGCAGAACACTGTATAAACAATAATAAATCTTTAAAAAACAAAACAAAACAAAAACAAAATCAACTTGAAAACAGGATCTATCTTGTTTCACCACAAACGTACCTTAGCATCAATGACAGACATCACTAAAGGGTAAAAGAATGGATAAAAAAAATAGTAGAATAATGGATCAAATAGTGGACAACCTAGTGAAGACATTTAAATATCTGACAAAATAGAGTTCAAGCCAAAACTAATCAGAAGAGATATGGAAAGATAGAACATTCTCAAAGAAAAAATCCACCAAGAGGTTATTGCAATTCTTTGCACATATACACCAAACACAAGGGGCACCCATGTTCATAAGAGAAGCACATTACAGCAAAAAATCACCTATTTACTCTTAAACAGTAATAGTAGATGACTTCAATACACAGCTCTTGCTGATAGACATGGTATTAATTCAAAAACAATAGAAATGTTGGAACTAACTAATGGCATCATCCAAATGGTTCTCACGGATATTTAGCACCCAAACAAAAAATAATTACCTTTTTCTTAAAGGTCATGGAACTCTCTCCAAAATTAACCACATACTTTGACACAAAGCAAAGTTCAAATTATTCAAGAAAACTCAAATAACACTATGAATCCTATCTGAACACAATGTTGGAAATCAATAACAGAAATCTTACACTCTGGGAACCATTCACTGAAAAAAAAAAAAGTGGATCCAAACCGAAATCAAAGGTAGTACTTAGAGGATAGTTTGGAGAAAGAACTAAGTGGCAATAGAAACATCTCATATTCGTAATTTAATGGCACTCCTGAAAGCTCTAGAACGGTTTGTTCTCAACCTTCTAGTACAGTTCTCTATGTTGCTGTGACCACCAACTATAAAATTATTTTGTTGCTACTTCCTAACAGTAGTACTCCTATGAATCATAGTTATGTAGTCATAACTGTAGTTATAATTCATAATGTAAACATCTGATATGGAGGACATATGAAAACTGACCCCTGTGAAAAGGGTGGTTTGACCATGACAGGTTGAGAAGCTCTTCTCTAGAAAAAAGACAGCATCTCAAAGAGTAAATGGCAATAAGCAACAGCAAAAATACAAAGAACCAATTAAACAAATAGTTGTTTATTTGAAAAAAATCAGTAAGATTTACAAACCCTTATCCAGCTAAAAGGTGTAGAAGGAATATCAAAACTAACAATATCAGAAAGTAATAGGGGGAAAAGGAAATCCAGAGAATAATGACATACTTTTAAAAATTGGACTCTAAAAAAAAAAAATTGGACTCTACCAAATTAAGAAAAAAACTAAAAGAAATGCACATTTTTCATAATATATACTAGCTACCAAAGTTAAATCAAAACCACATAAACAATTTAAATAGTGAATGAAATAGAAGCAAACATTAAAAGTCTCAATTAAAAACAAAACAAAAACAAACAAAACAAGATCAGATGGTTTTAGCATAGAATTCCAGACTTTCAAAACCAAGTTAAACATAAAATTTTTCAATAAAGTTGATGCATAATGAGCTCCTTAGTTCTTTTTATGAGGCTAGTTGCTTGGCAGTAGGAGAAAAAAATACATAAAAATCAGTAGCCTTCCTATTTACAAATTGTTAAGTGAACTGAGAAAGCAACCAGGGAAACAATTCCTTTCATAGTAGCCTCCATAAACATAACTTCTACAAACATCTCTAACCAAACAAGTGAAAAACTTGTAGAAGGATATCAGCAGATGAAAAGGTCTCCAATGTTTATTGATTAGTAGGATTAATTTAAATGACCATTTTACCAAAATCAGTGTAAAGATTCAGTGCAATCCCCATCAAAATTCTAGCACAATTTTTCACAAAACATCCATGAAGGCATTCTTTTTTTTTTTTTTTTTTTTTTTTTTTGGTTTTTCAAGACAGGGTTTCTCTGTGTAGCCTTGGCTGTCCTAGACTCACTTTGCAGACCAGGCTGGCCTCGAACTCACACCGATCCGCCTGCCTCTGCCTCCCAAGTGCTGGGATTAAAGGCGTGCGCCACCACCACTTGGCATATGAAAGCATTCTTAATGAAAACACCAAATTAACAAGAGATCAATAGCCACAACTGAACATCTCTCATCACCAAATGAAGCTCCCTACACTGGGATTGGAAAGGGAAACAGAGTAGGTAGTTATGGATATGTCAATGGATGGCATACAATTAAACTGAAATTGCAAAATAATAAAAACAGAGGCAAAACTAGCGATCTCTTGTCATCAAATAAATCTTGCAGTACTGGGGTCGAGTTACATCTAGTTGAGTTGTTGGACAAAGAGGCCCCATAGGAATCCCCAAGCAACCAAGGCTACTACCAAGACTATATGTTGTTCTTTCCAAAGTAGACAAGGTCCTATTGCTGAAGACATCTACAAAACTCAATGAATGTGGATAAGTGGAGCTGATAACTACCTACATAGAGACTTCACACCAACAATATAGTATCTTCGGTACATGAGGGTACTTTGCATGGTACCAAAAGAGAAAAGCCAACACCAAACCAGCAACACATCCTTACATTGACATTAGTGTTCTCCCTCAAGTTATGCTGGTGCAATAGTTGCAGTTTGTGGAAGTAACAAATCAATATATGATTTGATTTATTGCCTATTCTAAGAAATGGAACCCATATTCAACACTGCTTGGGTGACTAAGAACTGGAGAATGATATCACCTGGATGTAGAAGAAACATAATGCTGTTCATAAAAACAAATAGAATATTAATAAAATGACTCCTAATGACATACTGCTATACTTACATCCTGTGGCCAAGTGTTATGCAGAGTGAGAACGCTTGGAACAAACAGCCCTAAACATGATGTCCTCCATCAAATCCCTCTCCTCAGAGCTAAAGAAATCCTGATAGAGCATTTAAAGGACACAAAGGATCCAAGGCCTTTTAAACACAGCACAACCAATGCACATATCAAAATTCAGAGACTGTAGCATCATGCACAGGACATGCATTAGTCCACAAATCAGATGACATCCACAACAAAAGCTACCTCCAATTGATAATTGCTTGAAATGAAAACTCACTTTTCTCCATTGGAGTCTCACTGATAATAAACCACTCTTAGGAGGTCACATGCACATCAGAAGATGGCCACCACATAACAAACTTGCTGGCATCTTTGGAGGTACTTTGTCTCATGATTTGTCAGTTTTCTTCTGTGTTATCTTACAAGTTTTCAACATATATGACTTCCAGTTTTGTGTCTTTAAAGGAAAACGTCCACACATCAAAAGAACTTATTCATCAAGTTGATATGTAGCTTACAGAATTGGGGAATATTTTTACCATGTAGATTACTGTGTAGAACATAGAGGTAAAACAAAACTAAGTATTAAGGAAATGCCCATATCACAAGTTTGATATTAGGCTGTGGTAGTTCTTTAAAGGTGATTAATAGACACAAAATTCACAAAAATGAAAATGAAACTACTTTGAATTTCTAACTTAACACAATGAAAATAGTTATGAAGACAATTTATTGGAAGGCTATAGAAGTTGAACATTGTCTGGTTAAGACACTAAGGAAATCAGTATGGAACTTTTGAAAAAAGTATTATATTTTAAAAGCAGCATATTACCAGATGACCCAATATGTCAGTTACTGGGAATCTACACAAAAGACTATTTCAGGTATAATTGTACAATGCTTTTTGTCTACTAACAATAGCTAGGAAACAGACTCCTCCTAAGAGTACGTATGATGAATAGGATAATAAAAACAAGTACTAACTCTTAAATTATTGAATATACCTGGTTAATTGCAGAAAATGTCTAGTGAGGTAAAACCAAGGTCCAGGAAGACAAATTTCTCATTTTCTCTGTACTATTTATATCTAGACTTAAATTTTTAAATTTTGTTTCACTGAAAATCCTTAAAGTTAGAATGGGTCAATCACTGGAGGACAAAATATGTCATTGAAAAGGTGAATGGTAATTTTTCAGTTCGTAGGTATACTGCATGGTGATGGCAGAAGCCATATATTGAATTAAAGTACTTCTGAGTACAGTATTGTCAAGGAGACCCCAAAATAGCAAACAGGCTCTTGCCATTGCCACTTGTTGCCAGCCACAATGAGTTCATGCCATACTGCGCATTGTTCCGTATACCTTGGGCCTAGGACTTATATACACAGCAGTAGGAACCCAAGCTGAACTTTATTGACTAGCTCTCTTCATGTTGGAAAGTCTTAAGTCATAAAAATCCATCCATGGTTTTAGAAAGCTGCAAAAACTGCAAGCAACAAACCAGATTTCCAGGTACAATCAGCGAAATGGTATAACTATAGACTCTTAAGTTTAACTATTACTTCCTAGCTTTTCATATGGAAGAATCATCTCTTTGTAGCATCAACGCAGCAGTCAACCATAGATTATTTGATTACTACTTTATAGCTGTAATTTTGCTACACTAAGAACTGTAATATAAATATTTCACATGCAACCCCTGTGAAATGGTCATTTGACCCCAATGGGGTTGTGACCTACATGATTGGATAGATATATCTATCACTGACATAGACCACTGATCTAGATAGATATATCTGCATATCCATGTTTCATAGGACTTTAAAAGCATGTAGGAAATTAAGTCAGCACAGATGTCTCAACTGATAGTAAAAACATTATACATATCTGGAATTATGTACTCATTTAAAACAATAAATTATGCAATTGCTCTAAAATGTTATTTATTAAATATTTTCCATATTTCCTTTTGGATTTTAATATTAAAAAATGTAATTAAATGAATTCTTTTACTTTAATGTCTCTTCATATTAATTGGCATTTGTAAAATTATGTAACTATCCTGAAACACTAGCAGGATGACCTCCTTATCTACTTATTTTCTCCTCTCTTTCCTCTCTGGGGTGCAGTACTGATTATGCTCCTCAATATTTTGATGAACTCATATACTCCTTAAGTATATATGACATGTTATCATTTAATGAATAATTCCATTCATATATTATAGCAAATTTTTAAGTTAATATGGGCATAAACTGAAAATGAAATACAATATCAGGAACTACTCCAACTGTGAACAGTAAAATATAAAATGAAAGAGTGATACAAACCACAATGCACAGGTGGACATGACAGTGTATATATAGAATCCCAGCCATTAATTTACGAACACTGGATTATCCTGAGAGAGGCAGCATAAGCTACCAAGACAGTTTTAAACACAAACATGCAAACCCCAAAACAAGCATTGCCTAGCTACAGGCAAGAAATTCATATTTTACCCAGAGAACCCACAAAGAACAGAAACACAAGTGCACAAATGTACACACATAGAGTAAACAGTTATAACAGATCTTTGATAAACAGATATTAATGAACAATAATATTAGATGAATGATGCCTAAGATATTTTCTAAGTCCTCCCTATAAAACACTTTATAATAACACTGAGATGAATGTAAGAGGAACCAAAATAAATCAAACATGTCATTAATAGCAAAATGAAAACAAAATCTTTCAATAGTGCTAATCCCAATATAACTCATAATCTCAATCAGAAAGATTAGGCGAAATCAGGGGATTAATGGCCAAATATTCTGTAAAGCTTCAGTGTACAAACCACGCAAATCAAAGGCCACGGAACATCCTAAGTATAAACCATACTGAATCTATGTCACTTGGAAAGGGGACAAGAAAATGATATGGCAAAGAATACATAAGGCTTGTGAGTTATCCAACAGTGAAGCATCAATATTAATTCTAGATCTTAGGTAACCCTCATAAGACTATAGTGGAGACCAAAACAAAATGATATAGAAAATTACTTTAGTCTTTTCAGTTTAATACTCTATTTTGAGAGAGGGATTCAAATAGTCTAGACTGAAAATACTCATAGTCCTCCCTAATGATCAATAGTGATTATAAGTGTATATATACTATTATACACTGGTTTAACATGCTACACCTAACCAAACTATGTCATTTAAATGGTCTCACACAAATACTGTAAAATAAATAAAGAAAATACAGTGGCTTCATAATTCAGAGTCTCTTTGGGATTTTTTGTTTCTTTGTCTGATCCTTTTTTGTTGTTGTTGTTGTTTTTCTGAGGCAAGTTTTATCTGGCTATCCTGCAACAGGATTTGTGGGCCAGGATGGCCTGGACCTCATAGAGATCTCCTGCTTCTATCTCCCTAGTGCTGGGATTAAAGGTATGCACCATCACACTTGGGTTCAGACTTTCTTTTAAAAGGGTTACTTTGCGAAATTATTGGTGTGTTGGTACGTAAACATGAGTCCAAGTTCCCACAGAGATGAAAGGCAATTACAGAGGGTGCTGGGAATGGAACTCAATCTGCAAGAACAATATGCACTCTAAATCACTTAGACTTAGACCAGAAATAAAGGCTTAATAATATATATCTTTGATAAATGTTAAATTTTGAAGCAGATGCTAATCAGGAGGATTTCTGAAAGTTCAATTCCCACATGAACTACACCATAATGAGGCCCAGACTATACTTGGCCACATTTTATCATAAAAACAGATAGCATAAAATGCTAGCATGAAAAATAATAATTCAAATATTTTAAAACCAGTAAGTTTCTAGAAAAATCTTTACTGTGTACATTATCTATAAGAAAATCTATCAGTACTTCATAATCATATTTTCTAGAAGTACTTCTGATTTCATTTATTCATAATCAATACTAGGAATTTTACCGTATTAGAAATTCAATGGAGACTATTGGAAAAATATGAAAAACAAATTTCATATATAAAATATAGTGAATAGATGTTCCCACCCATTATATTAATGAAGTATATGGAATGCATATGAATGAAAACATTTAGTTACAAATAAAAAGACATACCTTGAGGTTAGATAGGAAGACTCAATTTAAAAGAAATCTATTATCTCCTATTTAATATATTAAATCTGGTGCAAATGAAAGTAAAGAGCATTTTGTCCAACTTTACAAAAAAATTGTAAGCATCAACTCTGAGGGAAAATTTGACTAAAGAGGGAATATTCTGAAAAAGAAGAGAATGGAGGCTGAGCTCAATAGAACAAGTAAGACTGTAGAAACCCTCAGTATTAACAAGTCAATAGAAGAAAAATCAAACAGGATTGCAACAAACTATGTTGTCTAACATGCTAGGTTTTAAGAAGTCACAGCATTACTCAAAGTACATAATATTATTAGCTACTATCTAGCACATTAATTATCAGGAACAAAGAAAAGATAAAAATATTTGATGAAAAATTAGGTGAGACAAAAGATATGTATGATATGAACAAAAGAATGTATGCAAAAGAAAAACAAAAAACTCTGAGACAAGAGAAAATTATTGTGTTTTAATGTATAATTCATGTAAAACACAGTAATAAAACAAAGTAAATATAAAACATAATATGACACACACATGATGACAGCTTACCGACTCATTTACAAGTAAATTTATGATTAAGTAACAGAAACACAACATGGAAACTCAAAACAATGAACAAATAAATATCATGATGGTTTAAAAATAACTAGTAGTTTATTTATAATGTTGACATATCAGTAACAAAATAAATGGATTTCAAAGCAATAAAATCATGCTATATAAAAATGAAGACATTATCTCAATCCATAAAAGATACATTTACAAGTATATATAAATTAAATGCAAAAAAATATCAGAAAACTCCATAAACTTTAGTATACACTGTGTTAAAATTAAGAATTTTTAAAGTAAGGATAAAGCATCACACAATACTATTCTAATGTAGCACATTGAAAATCTCTATAATTCACCCACTCAATTAAAAAGGTCTTTATAAATTTATAATCAGTGCTAACTTCAAATCAGCTTCAAAATTAAGCATGAAATGCACTTCATACTTTCACTGAGATGAAGACTTTGTCAATTCTACCATACAATTTTTATCCATGCAGCAATATCTCCAGTTCTTGAGTTAGTCCAACAGCAACAATCAAAGTCTTTATATATATGAAATAATTGTCTTCAAAGACACTTTCCAGTCTCTATTGAATTAGCTGAGGTCACTTTTAATTATTGGCAAGAATATTCATACAACACCTTCTGAGACCTCTAAGAACAATATCAAGGTTGTAGAAACTACTGCTATCCAAATTGGTAATCACCTAAGAGCATACAGAAAGAAAAAAAAAAAAAACAGAAGCATTAGTTCATTATCAAATTCCATTTATTTTATTATAAAAACACATTTTTATTCTACATCTACTGAAACTATTTCTTAATTATACAGGTATTAGTTCCATCGTGTCCTTCTGATTTGTCACTTTGATGCTTTCATTTTTTATTTATTTAACTTCATTGTGCATGCATTCATTGTCCTTGCTACTTTGTGAGATACTTTCAAAAAAGTACATCTTGTTTCTTTAACCTATTTACCTACATACTAATTATTCCCTGACTTGTGGCTAATAGAATGTGACAAGCAGCATCATGCTCTTGACTTCATGCTTTTAAATATATTTTTTTACCATTTTAATTATGGGTCTTTTCATGTATATGCATATGAAATTCATGAGTTACCATGCATTGGTGCTAAGAACTAAACTCGGGTCTTTTGTAAGAGAAGTACTCACTTCAACCGATGAATCATCTCTTAGACTTACATTGATACCTTTTTCCTAATAAAAATTCAAGCAAATAATATGAAATATATAAAATAATCAACTAAAGGATAATACCACCTATATATTTATTAAATCATTATTTTATTAAAATAATCTTCTAAAAAGCCTATTTACGGAGAACTTAGAAACGTTGTTAGCTGGTACTTTTCTGGAATGAACAAATGGTTCAGTTTCTGCAGCTGTATAATTCAGGCATGAAGATACACATTTCTAGTCCCAGTACATGAGATTCCTAGGCAATGTAATCAGAAACAAGTTCATGTCCATCCTCAACTACATAGGGAATTTGACGCCAGCCTAGAATCCTCAGACCCAATCTCAAAATTGTATTAAATAAACTGATAAGGCTACAGTTGTAGTTTCTTTATAGAATACTTAGCTTAGTATAAAGACTTCACAACCACCACTGAAATTTTAATTTATTTAATTCAGAAAAGTTGAATGTGTGAAATAGCATTTGAAATATTACTTTGCATGGTCTAAGAGAATAAAAATAAATCATTTCTTACCTATTATTTTTAGGAAAAACTTTAGGAAAGTAGATTCTTTCAATCTATCGGTGTTTCTCAGGTTATAGTTCATAAGTCTGCCAACATGAGCATCTAAAAGATTAAAATGCCAAATACAGATTAAGTTGTACA
The DNA here is from genome assembly GCF_903995435.1 of Acomys russatus. Classification (NCBI taxonomy): domain Eukaryota; kingdom Metazoa; phylum Chordata; class Mammalia; order Rodentia; family Muridae; genus Acomys; species Acomys russatus. The sequence continues at coordinate 17,306,337 of NC_067143.1, forward strand.
TGAAAGAATCGTTATGAGAGTTAGGCTGTTATGAGAGAACATATTAACTCATAATTAATAGCAAATACTTCTATCTCATTTCCATTTATTACGTGTATGAACCTTCAGAGACCAGAGGCAACAGACCCTCCAAAGGTGGCGTAAGATGTGGTTCAGTACGTCAGACATAACTAATGTCCTCTGAAAATGTGCTACAGACTCACTAACACTCCTTGACTCCTCTTATTTTAATTCATAGGTATATGCCTGTATATGGATAAATGAAGTTATTCAGTTGCCAAAGGCTACTTGTGTTAGAGTACCATGGAGCTGGAGTTAGAGGCAGCAGTGAGCCACCACCTGTGGCAACTAGAAACAGGACTCAGCTCATTAAAGAGTAGGTATTTTAACAGTTAAACCATCACTCTAACACTCTCCATTTCTTGCTAAATGATGTCATTACTTATAGTTCTCCCTGGTAATTGTGTAACATATATAAATCACTAAGTATCTATGTGAGGTGCCCGAAAAAAATACATACAATTGAGGAGCAACCTACTCTTCATTTATAGAAAAATTAATTGTAATGATAGGAAAGTTAGTTTAGTGGATCAACATGTTTCAGATCCTGGGTTATATTATAAGACATAAATAATAGGAAACTTGTAACTTATCCCATATATGGCGCACCAAATCTTTATCTAATATAACATGCTGAACCTATGAAGATACATGCCATTTTGATAGTTTACTCTTAAAAATATTGTTTTAGCTATTATATGTAGTGGTTAAAATAGGATTGGCCACCACAGACTCGTGTATTTGAAGGATTGGACTATATAAAATGACACTATAAGGAGATTTGGCCTTGTTGGAGAAAGTATGTCACTGAAGGGGGAGGCTCTAAGGCATCCTATACTGAAGCTATGCTCAGTGTGGCACAGTCTCTCCTTGCTGCCTGTAGATCAAGAAGAACACTCAGCACCTTCAACACCATGTCTTCCTGCACACTGCCATGCTTCATGCTATGACAATAAAAGATGAATCCTCTGAGAGTATAAGGCAGCACCAATTAAATATTTTCCTCAATCTGCACTCCCTGTATAGTTAGGTAATTAATTCTATTTCTTCTCAAGTCTCTGATGAGGTTGAAGACTAGAGAACTTAGTTTTGCAATGAAGCTTTGTTGCTTAGGGGTTAAAATATTTTTTAGGTCTAAATAGATGTTTGAAGTGGAAAATGATGCGATATGATAATATTTAATAAATTTTAAATTCATATTCCCTTCCCCCTCTCTTCCTCTCACCTTTCTCACTCTTTCTTTCTCCCTCTTTCCCTCTCCTTCTTTATTCCTTGATAACTAATGCAATTTTATTTAGCAACTGTTTTATGATCATTTATTTATTCTTTGCAGATATTTAATTTGTTCTTAAAATGGTCTGTGGAAACTGATTGAAGCTGGTTCTAATTTCTGTGAATTTTCTTGCTTTGTTTGCTGGCACAAAGCACCATAGGTATTGCTTTTACATAACTGTCTCACACTTGGAACTGTCCACTTCATAAAGAAACCTGGCTCCTCTAAAATTCAATAGCCACAATCCAGCCATCAAGAAGTGCAATTGGAAGAATTTTTTTGTTGTATACTTTAAAAATTCATGTTTCTGGCTCTTTTCTGACAAGCCACATAGGAGATGCTCCTGAACTAGCATAAACTTTTTCTAGCTACTTCATAACGTAGCACTATGTAAACGTACAAAGGCTTCAGGCTTCTAAGAAAGAAATATATATATCACCAGATATTCAATGACGTATATATTTGCACAATTACTTTAAAATGAGTAAAAGTTACTAGGATGTCCAGAAACTACAGATACAACCCAGGTCGATATCAAGAATTACATCCTTGGGGTGGTAAATGGGATCACTGTTACTCAGATCAATTAGGTAACAAATTCTGCCCCCTCCTAATCCAGCAAACTGACATCAAGTTGGGATTTTTTCAAGCCAGATTTGTTGAGTTTATATCACGGACACATCTAGCTTTGTCCATTCAGTCCTTCCTCCTCTCTCTCTCTAAAAAAGCAAACACCATATATTAAGTACTGCAAAGATCATATTTACGGAAAGATAAGATTAAGAACCAAAGTTGATGTTTAAAAAAGAGTTGCTGTGGTCATGGGATCTTATCAAAGCAATACAAGTCCAGTCATATGTGTCACTCATATGTTCATCATTCAAAATACAATTAGTTTAATACTTACATGAAATTTCATCTTTTCTTCTTTTCTATTGGTTAAATACAATACTCTGCTGATGTATGAGACTCTGGAGTATCTAATATTCTTCACAAAAATGTTCAAAAATCATTCCTAAGGGTTGGTAGGAATACAAAGTTGGATATGGCAACCCAGCACTCCTATGATGTTGACAATCAAAGGTATTGGCAGAGATTGTCTTTTTCATATTTTCTTCTTTTTCAGATTTTTATTTGCAAATGCCTTGTATAAAATACAAAGGCAGTAAAAATAGTCTTAATCCTTTCTACTGATGAGAATTAAAATTTTAAAGTTCTTCCTGAACATGTTTTCTCTTTGCATTAATTGTTCATTCTAGATGGCCCATGTGACAATTTCCAAGCATGTATACATTGTTTAAATTCACTTGAACAAATTCTCAGTCATTACTATAAACTAGCACACATTGAAATACCAAGGTTTTAAATGCCAGAATGCTACTCCATATGTATCCTTAAGGTTTTTTTAACCATTCATTTTAGTTAAAAGAACTAAATTATATCTAAATGTAGGCAAATTGATTTTTCCTCAATTACAATACAACAAACTCCACTGTTGCATAAAAATGTTTCAGGGTTAAATTACATTCACCTTAAGCCACAAGCTGTATGTTCTTTTCAAAGAGCTGGTATTTGGCTATCTTAAATATTCTACAAATATTGTAATTAAATCTAAGAACCAGATAATAAAATCTTAGACAACGCTAAAACACTTACATATTCTTACAATTCCTGGTTTTGGCAGGGAGGTGTTCAGTGTCTTTATTTTCATGCTTTCTTTTGACACATGGACTTATGGGGCCAGTCTGGCTTCAAACTGGATACAGAGCTGGGTATAACCTTGGCAGTTGCTGAGATAAGTGTTAATCACTAATCCCAACTCTGATTTTTTATTTACATTGATTGTCTTTGATGTCATACAAGCTACTTTTTCTTACAGTACATTAGACAGAATACTAAATGTTTACCTTTAATAATCCTGGTTGAAAATTTTTACAATAATGAACTAAACTTAAAATTGTATACAATATAGATGTATCTATACATAAATCATGGTTTCTTTATGTACCACAATATGGGCTTATTAATAACACTGAGACTAAAGAATTATCTGAATTAGGATAAAATAATAATTTTATAATTTGTAAATCAGGAATACAAATGTAAACCAACAATACATACACAATTACTTAATGAAATAGAATACTAAGTGACCTATATGCTATTGTAACATAAGATGTATAAGGATGTATATGTGAGTGTAATAATTGCAGATATAGGTAAATAAATGTACCAAGTGTTATTAGTAAAATCAAGTAACAAGGATTTTAGCAGTTGTCTCATTTATAATTTATAAATTCATTTTCAATGCTCATACATATTTCTTCATGAAGAAAAAAAGTACCTTATTTTTCTGTAATTTTTCTTCACATAAACAATATAAAAAGACCTACGTTACTCCTCTTTACATGATAAACTATGATCATACAGTTGTATATTTAATACTCAACAGTACTTATAGATTGCATTGAAAATGAATTTACTGGTATAATTTCATTAATGTTAGGTTACAATGAAACATACACAGGCTTATATTGTTAACGATGTGGATCTAAAAAAATAGATTTTTCAAACTGACATAGATATATCAGTTATATATGCATCAGCTTTTAAAATCATGTCTTCAATGCTGTCATGCAAGTAAATACTCTATCAATTCATGAGGCAGAAGAAATTCTTTCAGTGGCCTTTTAATAGTACAACCAGATAATTATGATTTATACCCTTAATAATATTTGTGTGTACAATATAAGCCTAATCCTATAGCTAATGAATATTTTTCTGGTGATGAGAATCCAGAGTTATAATTAAATAACTTTTAAAAAAATCTGACTCCCCTAGCCACCCAGTTATCAAGTAACAAACAACAAATTGTGAATTTTCAAGTTAAAAAATTTCACCCAAAAAATTTTCAGGAAGCAATAAAAGCAGGAAAGTTTACAATGATATATTTACAAATTTACCCTGTGACACTCTATACATCTAGAAAAGACTAGACGTTACAATTTTATACTTGACTATTATTTACAAAGTTGTCTTGAATATTGTCATGCAACCATAGAACACATACAAAACTTTGTCGTGTTCTAAGAGGTAGTACATAGAATCTTCATGAAAGTTGACCAAAAAAGTAGGTTAGAGATGTATCAGTTGACTCATTAGTGCTCAAAAAGCCAACTGAATTCCCTGTCATTCCATTTTTTAGATGTGCAACTCATGTGACAAAATGGTCTATGAGAATAGAGCAAATGCATAGTTTTTATACCTTTCTCCTCTGGGATACAAACAGATATGAAAAATTGTGAGCTCTATGATCCCCCATTATAAACTATCAATTTTTCATCTTAATTAAAAAACACAGTAGTATGTACAGTATATTTATAAATTCAAAATCTCTATAAATATTAGATGTTTGATATAAAAGTCCATTACTTACAAAATTATGTTTTTGTTATATATCAGATAACTTCAGAACCATATAATTCTGAGGTTATTTAAATCATTTAGAAATAATTGTAACTCAAATCGTACTTACTAGAAAAATAAAGTAAATGTATATGCCTTTTACAAGACATACACATTTTTCATAATAGTGACACTTTCAAGCTTGTACTAATAAATAGGTTGGTAGCTAAAAAAACTACTGGCCTGATAGCATGCTTGAACACACACACACACACACACACACACACACACACACACACACACGCATGATAAAAAAAAAGGCCTTTGTTAACACAATGCTCAGGTAATGTCTTTTACTATCACATCTATATAATGAGCCCTACATGAAAGTCAAATAATATTTTAACAGGAAAAATAAACTTGTCTTTTTCTATAATACACAAACATCTAGATATCTGAATTATTAGAGGCCAACTCTTTTAAACATAGCTACCCATAAACACAAGAAATTATTTTTTCTATGTAAATGTCTCTATTACGGAACTGTTTAAAACAAATTCACTAGCTACAGTTGAAACATTATACAGAGGCTTAGTACATTATATTTACCTATTCAGAAAAATCAAATCAGAAATTCTGCACATAGGCAATTTTATCTGTATAAAAACAAAAGCAAAGGAAAAATAAACCTCATCATATAAATTAAAGATAAAACAGGGTTTGATACTTCTAAAAGACTGATTAAACATTAAGACTAATACCATATGTATATAGTAGATGAAGGTAGCTGGTGTTTCTACAAATGTAGGAATCTCAAAGTGTCTACATAAAGAAGTCAAATGTTGTTCAGATCATTTTAAAAAAAATGAATAATTACAGATGGAAAAATTAACCTCAGCAACTAATCCAAAAGTATGCATGGACTAGTCCTAGGCCCCTTGCATATATGTAGCAGATATGCAGCTTGTTCTGGTGCGGGGACCCTCTCTGACAGTGATGTCTCCTTTGGATCCTATTCTCCTAACTGAACTGCCTTGTTGGTCCCCAGTGGGGATAATGTGCCTAGTCCAGAAGCAAATTTTGTGCCAGGGCAGATTGGCTCCATGGAGGCGCTCCAGCTTCTATGAGAAGAGGAGCAGAGAATGAGGGATAAGAGTGTGTGTATGAACCACCTATACTGAGATCTGGTGCCCTCTTCTGGCATGTAGGTGTACATGCAGGCAAAAAACTGTATATATATATAATAAATAAATAAATCTTTTTTAAAAGAAAAAAAAAAGAGTGTGTGTATGGGGGAGGCTTAGACTGGAAGGAGAGTAGGGGGCTGTGATCAGGGTGAAATAAATAATTAATATAAATAAGTAAAAACACATAAGCAATTTTCTGTGCTGTTGTGTGTTTTAGATATGCAATGGCATATTATTTTTGTGTGCATATGTTTAGGGGGAATTCTATGCTACATAAACATAAAATCATTTTTTAAATGTTAAAAAATACATATAGTACATGTAAAGCAGTATTTTAGTGTTTAGAGACAACTTGCCTATCATAAAGGCAAAATTTTCTCTAACATTAGATTCACCCATAGAAAATTAACTTCTCAATGGGATAAAGCTATGTGAATGGTGTCACATAGGTCATCTCTCTCAAATGGTACCCCCTCATATCTCCTATCTTTCTAGGCCTAAAACAAATGTCTAGAAATTCTTGAAAAAGCATTATAATAATTTAGTAATTAATTGTTTAGTAATTTAAACATCTTCAGATGAAAAAAAAATCAATGATAGTTTTTCTACATAGAATTAAATTAACACGATGCATTATTTTATTACATGTAGATCAATGTAAAAGACTATTCAATTGTAGATATATTATAACAAGATGAGTTCCTTCTCAATTCTATCATGAAAAAAACTCTTCTGTTATGCAAATTAACATAAGGCTCCCCAATGTGTAACCAAGACTGCCATATATAAAACATTCTGAAAAAAATTCCATACTAACAACGATAAAAAAAATTTTCCTATATACTTTATCAAACAAACGACTTATGATATTCAGATAAAGCAAATGTCACAAGACTTGAGTGACTTCTCAACGCACATAAATTGACTTTTTCCTAATTATATTTAATGCACTTCCCATAGCCTCTTGTTTCATATTATCCTTAGCAACTCAACCATGAACATAAAATTAACTTGCCTTCCATAATCTTTATAAAATGATGACTTTACCAATTGGATTATAGAAATTTTCCTACTGATTATTTTATGATAGCAATGGTTTGAAAAAAAAAACCTTAACATATGACATTCTTGTTCAGAATCTAAGTGAATTTTTGCTAAAAATAAAGTACAATAAAATTTTTATAGCTTGACTCTGAATATTCTAAGATATAATATTTTGCCATTCAATAATCATCTTATATGTTAACTAAATTATACTAATAAGTTAGCATCTATTTAAAAATCAAGTTGTATCACACCCATACAAGTTACCATAACCTGAATATTTAGACGCTTTATAATTACAAAAGAAAATAAATTCACTTAATATATTTTTCATGCAAATATGCAAAGATTCATAGGTAAATCTTACAAAGGCAGGAGGATGTTCCATAGAAAGGAAACACTATAGCAGCAGCTGGTGTACAATAGGAAAAACTCAAGGGGACTCACACTTCTGAGGAACAAAAATCATAGCAGCATGCTGATAGTCATATTGACAATACCTAACCAAATGTTCCAAAATAGGAACAGTAAGCTATCTTACTACCAAAAAATTAAAACAAATATTTTTGTCAAGTAGTTTCCCAAACTACTATTCCAACATCTTATAAGGATAAAGATAGGCTACACTTCCTGAATTTAATCTCAGCATTCTAGTAAAAATAGAATTTGTACTATATGCTAAAAACAAAGAACATCTTGTTAACAATAAACAGCATCTCAATGAATGGAAAAGCAGCCAGAATGACTAGGAACATGTTTAAAGAACTACCACACAGGTTAAGAACTGATTAATTGTGAGATATACACTAGCTTCCAAGATCTTTCTTTCTATAATTTATCATATGGAAATGAAGGTGAAAGCTATTGTGTGATAGGAATAGTGGCATTTTAGAGAAAGAAAATGTAATAGGCTTAAAACCAATTTTGTTATACTGGAAAAATCTACAGCTCCAGTCTCCTTGAAAAAGCTTTGTGTTATCATATCCCAAGAACTTAAGTTTCAAAGACACATTGGCTAGACTTCAGAGTAATTATTTTGAGCATTATTTCATCATGCTCATTAAACACAGCTCATCATAAATCCAGCCAAGGTCTTCCACAGGATATTTAACAAAATTGTGAATATGGAATATGGTACACTTGTTCCTAGTACTGATGGGGCAGAGAAGAGATTGAATTTCAGGGCTCTGTGTTAGAAAGAGCCTAATGGAATAGTACACTGAAAAACAGAGCAATTACTTCACATAACCAAGGCTCAGAGCTAGATTAACAGCCTGAAAAAAAAATGTAGCCTGTGTAGACTGTGTGTGCTTAGTTACCCAGTGAGGTATACAGAAGTCCTGTATTCAAACCATAATTCTCATTTATTTTCTCTCACTCACTTTCCCTCTGTCTTTCCTGTCTCTCTATATATAATCTGTCTCCCCCGCCCCGACACACACAAATAGAGATACACACTGAAATAGTTTTTTAGATTACAGACAGTAGTATTACAAAGGGAAAAGTCATAGCCTGAGAAGAAGTGACAAGCTTTAATGTACTTACTGAATTAGAGACAGCTTGACAATTAAGTAAAAGAGAACTGACTCCTATAAGTTGACCTCAGAACACCATGGCACAAAAAACACAAGATCCCATGTGCATGCATGCATTCATGTATTCGTGTGTGCAGCCACACAAAAACAAATACAACAAATAACTGTAAATGGATAAATAAATAAATCTGTTAGATAAAAGATGTAATGCAAATCTGTAATCTGAGCACTTGGGAGGCTGAGTTTCATAATGAGACCTTGTCTCAAAAATCAAAAAAAAAAAAAAAAAAAAAAAAAATCAATCAAAACCACAAATAAATACCCTAAAGTAAAAAAAAAATCCACAGATAACCTGTCTTATCAGTACAACATTAAAGAAGAGTACTGAAGGTTCTAGGGTTCAGTTCACAGTATAAAAATATAATAAACATGTAAATAACATGTAAATAAATGCAGAGACACAGAACATCAAACCAGTAACAGAATAAGAGCACGATCCTAGGTTTCATAGAACAAAATCTTTTTTTAAGATTTATTTATTATTATGTATATAGTGCTCTGCCTTCATGTACACCTGCATGGCAGAAGAGGGCACCAGATCACATTATAGATGATTATGAGCCACCATGTGGTTGCTGGGACTTGAACTCAGGAAGGGCAGTAAGTGCTCTTAACCCCTGAGCCATCTCTCCAACCCCTACTATATTATTTTCTAAGATTCTTTTTTTTTCTGGTTTTTCAGGACAGGATTTCTGTGTAGCCTTGGTTGTCCTAGACTCCCTTTGTAGAACAGGCTGGCCTCTGCCTCCCAAGTGCTGAGATTAAAGGCATGTTTCACCACGCCAGGGGAATGAAATATTATAATCATTCCTTTCTACACGTAAATCATCCCCAGGGCTGATACCTTTCATCATAGACAGAATATTAAAAAAACTGTTGTTCATATCAAAGTTTTATGACTCAGTTTCCAGGGGTACAAATATGGAGCTCACTCATTGATGATTCTGTAATGACAAGTGACAATACTTTACAATACAGAGTGACAAGTCAAAACTTAATCTACCTTGTGCTATTATTCAGTATCTTAAATACTCAATGTCCCAATTGGTCTAGCATTTCATACTATCTCACACAGGTTTTCTATTAAGCATGGAACTTCTCAACGTTTAGAAACTGGACTACAAATGCTAATCATAGCTTGCTTAGCCAATTTCCCTAATTTTATTTGGGCCTCTACAAAAGCATTATTCATCCCAAATCAGCCAGAAGAAATATTAAGAGAACAATGCATCATTTCCCTTAAAGCATATTGGGTAGATTTTGTATTGCTTTCTTGGTTTATTTGCATTAGGAGTTGGTCATAAGTTATCATTGGTCTTATTTAGAGAGAAAATAGGTTGGACTCAGAGATGTTTCTCTTTTCCTTTTTCTTTAGTAGGTTTGGAGGTAGTGGTTGAAAAGAAAGGGGGAATATAGAAATATATAGGGATGATAGGATAAAAAGTAGATTACTGAGTCTACTCCTCGACTTAAGGCCTTAATTGCTAATCACATGGTCATTTTTAATTCAGTGGTATAGAATTTTGTATATTGATGCAAAATAAGTTTAATTTTGACACATTGGTATAGATTTCAAATTTAAGATTATTCTTCATATACATTGTTTTGTTTTATTTTCGAGACAGGGTTTCTCTGTGTAGCCTTGGCTGTCCTGGACTCGCTTTGTAGACCAGGCTGGCCTTGAACTCACAGCAATCCGCCTGCTTCTGCCTCCTGAGTCCTGGGATTAAAGGCATGCATCACCACTGCCCAGTGCTGCCGCTTCTTCTTCTTCTTCTTCTTCTTCTTCTTCTTCTTCTTCTTCTTCTTCTTCTTCTTCTTCTTCTTCTTCTTCTTCTTCTTCTTTCTTCTTCTTTTTGAGGGGGCATATACCTTATATATATATATATATTTCTACTATAATATGAGGTATTGTTCTCATACATCAATTATAATACACGGTTTACTTCCAATACTTTGAAAGTGCTAATGTAGGCTGTTTAGGATAGTTAAATAATACAAGTTAATTGTTAGTTTGATCAATTCATGGTCATTTCAGTTATTAGTCCATATTTAACACAAGAATATACATCATAGGTTTAACAGATAGCTATGATATAAAAGGTAAAAAAGTTAGGTCTTCAAAAACCTCAGACACCTTCAGAATGCAACATTAAAAGATGTTTTTATTATTTTAAAGATTCTTTGATAATAAGACAGGTTAACTCCTTGCCACACCTAGCCTACCTCAAAGAAGATAATGGACTCATTTTGTAGACCAGATGGCTTCTAACTCACAGACATTTGCCTGTTTCTGCTTTCCTTCATCCTGGGATTACAGGTGTGTGCTGGAATCTAAAATGCATTCTATGTAATTAAACATACATTTAATAATAAGTGAATGTATATGTAAATGTGTAAATTTTAACATATCATATTAGTTGATTGGTGCCTATTTCCCTCACATACTAACGTTAATGATTTTAACATTTTAATTTATATAGATGTGGTCTCATATAACTAAACTGGATTCTCACTTGCTATATAATAGAAAATAAATGTGAGCTTCAGAGCCTCCATCTTACACATTCAGAATGGTAACTGTGCGCTGATATTCCCAGTAATGCTGGCTGTGGATTTAAGGGCTTTTTTTTTCACATGCTACTTATATACCTCCAACTCAATTATATTCTGAGGCAAGTAGTTACTTTCTTTTTTGGTTGTTGTTAGTCAATTCAGGATAACGTGTAACACAATTGACATAGCCATGGATGGTTATTAACTAGTGATCTTATTTTCTCTGAATTTCCAGTGCTGGGCCTACTTTTGCTTTTTTGTTATACTATGTTCTTAATTACTAAACTTTAAGTACTTAATATTATGTTATTTCTTCAGAGTTATGTCAGATACAAGGTCATGAAAAGAAATCACACCCTCATAGTAATTTCTGGTAAAGGAATTTTTAAGTGTACCAATTATTCCTCTGTCTTAAAGCCTTCTTGCCTACAAGCCCTTATTTGTATGAGATCATACCAATAATCCTTACTAACATCTGTGGGATATAAAACTAACCTGGCTTCTATACTCAAAAAAGCTAATTTTTGGCTAACAGGGTAAAATGATCACCTATGTTTCTCTACAGGTTAACATAAGCATATAATAAATGACCTCATATCTTATTTGATTCAATAAAAAGATTTTCTACAAGGCCTAATGACTGAAATTTATAGTTATAGATAGCTAAAATATTATAAAAGACAAACATTAGATGGAGGCAAGGCTCAACAGTATAGTTTTGCTTAACCCACTATTTAATTTATTCTATTCCATTTTGTATTTAACACACAGTATCTATTCTCCTTATAGTGTATTTATTTTATTCTTGGGTAAAATAAATGAACAAATAAATGGGTGAATGGACAAAAAAAAAATGAGCCATTCTTGGCCATTTTATATGTGACCTAACACCCTTGTATTCAATTTAGCCTTGCATTCACCATTTTCTGGAAATGTTGAGACACTTTCACGGTGTAGCCCTGGATGAATGAAACTCACTATGTAGAGAATGTTGTCCTTAATCTCAGAATTTGCTTGCCTCTAACTTCTGTGAGCAATCATTAAAGATGTTTATCTACTGACCTATGATCCAGTTCCTTCTCCAAGGCCTCCTCATTCCTTGAAATTCAACAATATTCAAACAATATTCTCCCTAAATAGTCAAACCAAATAGACAGGACATCTGTCTATCTATAATTAAAGGTTAAAAATGACCAACCTTAGCAATTAATGCACATCATCAAGTCATGGTAAATTAAAGTATAGACCTTTTGCAATAGTTAAACAAGATATGTCAAACTCAAAATTTTCTAAAGAGAAATTTGTAATACTATCTCAGTTTGAAGAATGGTTAAGTTTATGTAGATTCTTCTACCACTTTAAACAAAATAAGCACAATATTCACTTAGTACACATACTAATTAATCATCTAAATCAAGGCCTAATGTTCCTTATAAATATTGATAAAATATAATTTAAATGATTTCATTTAGCAAATGTTGGTTTCTATGTCTCAGGAGAAGTCACTGTGTATAGAGACTATCTTGTATATTGTGTGCCTGTCAATTAAAAGACCAATGGCCTTTAGGAAAAGGCAGGATAGAAGGTGGGACATCTGGTAGTAGATAGGATTCTGGGAGAGTCAGTTGGGGGATTCTCTGCCAACATGTGAGGAAGACATACACATGGTACCTGAGTTCATGGATCCAAGCCACGTAGTAGAATATAGACTAGTAAAATAGGTTTATTCAAGTTAAGAGCTAGTCAGAAGTGTTGAGCTGTATGTGCAAGGATTTTTAAAATAATTTAGTCTCATGAGTCATTATAGTAGAAGCAAAGGGTAGGAGGGAAAAAAAACTCTTTCTACACTATTGTCTTAACAAAAAAGTTTAACATTGATGCAGATGTTTGAACAAGTTTTCAAATAGATCCAAAGGAGACAACTAGTAAAAATGGCTACACCAAAAACTGGTTTTCAACAACATATTGCAATGTTATAATAAGAGAAAGATGTCATATGCGTGTAAGACCTCCACAACTACTAGTCATTTCTTTGATTCTAATAAAATAAAGAGACTAGCAAGGATTTTGATTTTTAAGTTTAAAACATAGCTCATTTGTATTGCAAATTACTAGTGATCTTTTTTTAATTCTTCTGACACTGGCCTAACAGTATAAATACAATGTATAAATGAGATTATGTTTGACAAGTATTTTAAGTGCACTTTTGACATTTGCTGCTGATAAAAATGTCTACAAAATATTACTATTAAAAGCCAATTTAAATTGTCACCTAAGAGCTCTAATGTAATTGAGGTTTTCTGCTTATTAGTTGAATAATTTTGCTGTCAATTGATCCTTATACTGATTTACTAGCCCATCAGACAGAGGGCTAATATCCAAAATATGTAAAGAAATTAAGAAATTAAACACCACACACCAAATAATCCAATTAAAAAATAGATTATAGAGCTAAACAGAATTCTCAACAGAGGAACGCATGGGAAGCTCATCACTGTGTAAGAGGAGAACCTCCTCTCCAATACACTTAATGACATTTGTGTTTCACTGTTTAACCAAAGATAACTAAAACATGTCTACAAATACATTGTGAATATCAATCATGACATGGTTAAAAAAAAATCACAGAACAAATACAGGCAAATACTTAAGCACTGCATATGTATTTATATATAATAGCCATAATAGCCAGCTAAAATATCAGAATATGGGTGGAGCTACCATGTAGCCATGAGCTCTTAATATTCTATACCAAGAAAATGCATAAATACCTAAAATACCTAATACTTATTTTTTAACACACTCAACATTTATTAGGTTACTATGATGGGATCTGATTATGTTAGTCAAATCATAGACATCAGAAGAACAGGCTCTTGCCGTACTCACCACATCCCACGATACGCTCTATAAACATCAGCCTTTCCTCCTGATATACCTTACAAATGTGGAATGTTGCTTTCCGATTTTTCATGACTTGGGAGCTCCATTTTTACAAATTCTTATATCCATATCACCAGGTGCCAATGCCTTTTGTGAACCAAGGACATTTCATTTTTGCTTTCAACAAATACAAAATGCAGAAAATGAGTTACTTTAATATAATTGTAAAATAATATTACAGAATATAGAAAAGTGCATATTTCAGTTCTGAGTATGCAAATTTCTCACATTAAACACAATTACTTGCTTTTATATGCTATGACAGGGTCTAATTATATAGTTTAGGATGGCCTGGAACCTGTAATTCTATCACCACACTATCCAAAAAGCCAGGATCTTAAGTACCACTAAGCCCATCTAAACAAATATTTTCTATGGAGAATAAGAAATATAATATATAGTGAGTCTCAATGACTTGATTCCAGAGGTATTCTAAGATCAAATTTTGAAATCATTATGGTCAGACAAGGTCCTATTGTCATCTTAAACTTAGTCAAATCCTCTTTAAATGCTCTATTTTCATCAAGAATTACATTACTTTGTATGGTTTTAATGTCTGTCTTAAGCGAAGCTATTATGATTTATAGCCTTCTTATAATACTACAGGGTAGTATTAAACCTCATAAAACTTCATAACATTCATTGAAAAAAATTCTTTCTTCAGCCATTAAAATGACAGGGCATCACATGAGACTGAAATAACATGAACTGAAATAATATGCTATTTTAGAATTAGATACTATTCTACAAAAATAGTATACTTTAATATATTTCATAAAATTAATATACTGAGATGACACACATAGAGACAGAGAAGACACAATGAATATATTCTTGGAAATATTATGAAAGAAATTTAAGAAGCAATTTCAAATTTTTAACCATTTAAATCTCTTAAAAATCACTTGATGATAGACAAGAGAGTAAGTCTGTGAAAATCACTAGACATTTACTTGTAGTATTTTATAACTTTTATAATTCTACATCCAGTGTCCTTTATTATAAATAAGAACAACTGGTTTCTTTAAGAAATTATATTACTATATATCAATATTAACATATTGATAAGAGATGTCAGGTAAAAATTCGATCTTAAATAAGGACTAAATTATTGATAAATAAATATTTCCTGTTTTTTTTTGATAAAATGTTTCCTTTATCAAATGCTATCCTAAAACTAACTACATACTCTTGAAATGACTACTGATCTCACTGCTTCCATTTCCAGCACATACCAGTGAAAATGGTTTATATTTCCAGGAAATCAAACTCATAGTTTCATGCATGCTAGCAGGAACTATCCTACATGCCCAACTTCAATATTCTTTTTAATCTGTGTTTATTTGTTCTCCCTGTTGATTCTATAATAAGGTTCTATATGTTCTGCTATAGAAAAGAAAAATAAATGATGCCAATCAAGTTATTTACAGATTCGGAGCTAATAACAGCATATATTCAAAGATTCTAAATTGTTTTCGGAAACATGGGCTCATATTTATACAAGACTTAGGCTTCCGTCGGGCACAGCAGAAATATCTGTAACACTAGCACTTAAGGAAGTAGAAGCAGAAGGATGAGCATTCTTCATTAACGTTGCCTATGGAGAATTTGAGGTCAGCCTACTTTGTATAAAACCTGCATCAAAATGAGAATGTAGGAGGCTTTCTCAGCAACTAGAGGAAGTTAATCAAATGTACTTACATGGAAATTTATAGACTGGCATGTTGGTGCATATTTCTAACCTGTAGAAATTCTTAAGAAAAATAGTTTATAATACATACTCCACTGGTAAATACCATTTATAAAATTCCATGAATATAGGCAGAAAGAGTGGTATTTATACTAGCAAATCATCTTTTAAAGATGAATCTTTTACAATCTCAGTATCTTGTAATTATTTGAAAAAGGGGGTGTCCACTTTAGATTAAGAATAAGACAATGGACTTTCTTCAAATGTGCTTTTATCAGTCATGCCCAAATCTCGTTTCCTGTTTATCAGCCTCCAGAATATGGCAGGGAGTGTTAATTAACATGTACTTCTAAACATGATAGAAAAGGTACATCCATGAAATCCCCACAATATTATTCATAAAGCAAGACATATACAATACCATCCATAGAAATTGTAACATACAGGATATTTTAGAAGGCCACACCCAGATGAAGAACTATCATTGACTGCTGAGAGAAAAAAAAGTTTTCAGAGAAAAACCCAATAATTTTTCTGTACATACAAGAAACAAAATGAACCGTGTGTGTGTGTGTGTGTGTGTGTGTGCCATGTGTATAATTTCAATTAATAAAGCATGTTTGGAGGATGTAGAATGTACAAAAAGAATAAGAGGAATAAAAAATTATGTAAATACAGTAATCATGTATTAGATTATTATTTTTATTTAAAAGTAGATAATTCACTCATTACCTCTAGAAATCTCTTCACTCTGTAAAACAGCTTTTTTGTTTGATGACTAATTCAAACTAAAATTATCTACCAAGGAATCCCTTAGCTATAACTCAAAGCCATCACTGGCTCCTCAATGTTTGTAGTAAGTACCACACTAATGGTCATAATAGATAGAAGCTTACTATAAATTTTATTGTGCCATATGCTTGTATCAATCATGCACAAACTTATTTTCCAATAAACTGTCAGTTAGCTAGTATTTTTAGATTAATACTTGGTGAGAATACATTCCCAGATCAGGACTTCTATACTCACAAACAACTGTAAAAACCAAAGCAACCCCTTTCTCAGAAGCATTAACTTGAATTATGTTTCAGTTAATGAGAAAAATGACATGTCAGTGCCATAATTTCTTTAAAGTGAACTTATATGTCTGATTAACTATTACAACATACCTTTAAGTATGACATGTTAAAGTAACCAGAATGCCATGTGAATCTTAGCAAATAAATCTTCACTTTCCTTATCTATAAGGTTTTGAACAACGCTTGAAGTGAATTTCAGGAATTAGGAAAATACATCATACCCATTTCATCCTAAGAAACTATCTTGAGTAAACTGTATGTCTGGGTTTACTTAATATAAACGTAATATAATAATATTTCCCAATGATTCCACCATGAAAAGTTATTCTGTTTCACTGACTTTAACAAAATCAACAGACAAAGAAAAAACCTCAATTCAATTGCTCTATGTGTTTATTATCTATAATTAATGCAGTAAGAGGGGTCAGAAAGCTTGCAGGCTACACAATTTCACAAGATGCATTGCAGGGGGAAAAGAAGGGCTGATATTTATCAACCATCTTAGGGTCTTGGTGGACGCATTCCTGGGGGAGGTGGGCCTAGAAAGGAAAATATAACAAAATTCCATTAAAGGTAACAGAATACCAATACTGAAGGACCTGAATATCTTCCTAGGTCCTAACATAACCCACACTAACCTCTAATGCCTGGTGGAGGGGGTCTCATTCCTGGAGGGGGCATGCCTATAGGTGTCCCTCGAGCAGGGGGAAGGCCAATTGGAGGGCCCATGGGTGGTCTCATACCCGGTGGAGGAGCCATAATTCCTGAAAAATTCACAAGTAAGTAAAGGCTTCATATGTAGCTCAGCAGAGGCATTACAACTTAATACAAAACAGATGTTAAAGAAATGAGCCAACAGCATGAGTGAGAAATGAAGTTTTTATACTATAATACCAGAGTGGCACCCCAATTCCAAAGAATCTATAACCTTTCATTTACAAGTATTGATGCTACCTAGCTTAAAACCTTAATGACCTATGAAAGTGACCTGTCAGAAAGATATACTGGTGCAAAGTGGCCCAAAACTTGTGGAAGCAAGCATTATCTAATTGGATTTAAGGTCCATTCCTTGAAATGGAGTCTATCATAGACACACAGCTTCCTGGAACTGAACCCAAGAAACTGAGACTAGACTGGCCACAAACCTAGGTTAAAAACAAACTATTATTTTTCTCCTAAAGGAACAGCAATGACAATATTTTGCTGTGCTGATAGATCGGTGACTTGCACTGAGGAGTTTCCTCCTCCAATAGATGGAAACAAATACAGAGACCCACAGACAGACAATGTAGAAAGAGTGAGAGACCTTGGAATACTAGCTCTTAAACCGGACGTCCCCATCTAATCCTTCCCCTCAGGGAAACTCTACTGAGGAGGAGAAATGTTAAGAGTCAGTGAGAATAGAAACAATGACTCCTAGACACAGGAAGAAAGTGACAAGCATGACCTCAGCGATGGTAGCAGCATACAGAGCCTACACATATCAAAAATCACATCTGGTCCCACCACTGAGAGTAGAAATGGGACTGACAGGTTATCTCAACAGATGAAATGATAAAATCCAAGCCAGATTAAAAGTATAAAAGGGTGCAGGTTTATTCGGCAACCAGGGATGCTAGATGAGCTCAGCCCCTCAGGGGAGGAAGCCAGAGGAAGTCACGCCCAGATTATGGTGGGAGGGGTTTTTAAGGATTGTAGGGGAAGATTTGAAACTGATGTGTTTGGAAGTTTGAAACTTGCTGGACTTGGGAAGGTGGCAACTCCAAGTAAAGGGGTTGGGACAGTCCTCAGGAATGCCAGGGATGTAGAGACTTTCCTGAACGGGACAGGTTTAGAGAAGGGAGTAGGATTTACTGGATAATTGCAGAGGGGGGCGGGCAATTGGAGATGCCACCTGAACAAAGAGAAGCTCCAATCCACCCCATAAGCTATGTCCTATTGATAACCACTTGCAAAGAAAAAATGGATACACAATACAAACCACATTTAAAGATAGCCCCTTCGTCAGCAGTAGATGGCTAACACAAACTAACTCAATAGTAGTTTTGGAGGCTTTGTTTCACAATCCTTTGAACATTTACTAATTTTTAGTTTTACTTAAATATTATGATTTTGGGGGTTTGTTTTTATGGGTATTTTTGTGCATGTGCTTCAGTGTATGGGTCTTTTGTTTGTTTACCATTATAGCTCTTTTTTGATGTTTTTTGTTTTGTCCTAAAATGTTTTTTGGGGGGGCTTCATTTCATCTTATTTGAGTTTATTATTACTTAGATGCCTGCTCACAATATAACTAGAGAAAAAAGGGTTTCATTTGGGTGAATGGGGAAGTGGGGATGAGTTAAGGGAGGAAAAAAACATATTCAGGATATATTGTATAAAATAAAATGTTTACACCAGCGTAGAGCACAAAGCAGGGTGTGGTGGAGCACACTTTTAATCCCAACACTCAGAAGGCATAGGTAGGCATATTTTCATGAGTTCAGGGCCAGCCTGGTCTACAAAGAAAATTTTAGGACAGCCAGGCTACACAGATAAACAAAACAAAAACCAAAAAAAAAAAAAAATCTATTTTCAATAGTAAATAACAATAAAACTAGTCACATGGTTCCTAAATTCTAAGCAAGGCAAAGACATGATGTTTTATTTCATTATATCATTTATAGTGCCTTAAGGATGTTATCTCCTCAAGATGATATAATCTCTTAAAAATCCAAATTATTGGCTAGATCTGGGAAGGGGTTTAAAGTTTACCTCCTGTATTGTCCTTGGCTGGTGCCTTAGTTTGAGCGGGACCCCTGGGCCCAAATCTGCCTATCATAATGTTCTACTTGTAGATTTCTAGGACCCTCTGTAGATCTAGCCAATGGTCAGAATATTCTCCACAGTTGAGTGGAAAGTGTGATATGACTTTCTCACGTACTCTGGTGCCTCATATTTGACCATGTCCCCTGGAGGGGGAGACCTGGTGCCATTCAGAGGAAGGACAGCAGGTAGCCAAGAAGAGACTTGATAACCTATGAGCATATACAGGGGGAGGTAATCCCCCTCAGGAACAGTCATAGGGGAGGGGAATACTGGGAAAATGGGCGGGGGGAGGGAGGAATAGGAGGATACAAGGGATGGAATAAACATTGAGATGTAACAAGAATAAATTAATAAAAAAAAAGTCTTGAGAAGAAAAAAAAAAAGAAAGCAAAACAATAAAATGTTATTCAAAGAAATAAAAATCCAAATCATTATTCATCATTAAGCCCTTACCTGGAGGTGGGGTTGCTCTGCCCACAGGTGGCGGTGGCGTGCCCCGCCCTGGTGGGTACTGTGTTGGGGCTCCAGCAATGCTGGCGGTAGCAGCAACAGCAGCAGCTGCTACAGTGCCTCTTCCTTGTGGAGTCATGACCTGAGAAATTATTCAAAGAAGAAGAAAGATGAGGATACTTTCACTTTTCCAAAACAGGCAAATGAATAGTGAATAAGCTCTATATAAATGGAACTGCTGTGGCATACGCTTATATTGCTCTATGTTTTTTTCAAGTTGGTGAAGAATAAATCCAGGGATTTATGCATGCTAAGCAAATGCTCTCGCTTTGCTGCAGTTCTAGGTACTTGTCCTCTTGTTTGTTTTGTTTGTCCTTTGTTGTTGCTGTTGTTGTTTTTGAGACAATAGTATCTGTATGTAGTAGTCCTGTCCTAGAAGTCACAGAGACATGGCTGCCTCAGCCTTTAGAATGCTGAGATCAAAGACATGCACTACTGCACTCAGCTCCAGACTCATGTTTTTAAATCTTGGCATATTATCATTTTCTAAGCTTTTGATTTTTTTTCAATCTGGCATATACTTAGTAAGTATTAATCTCTTCCTCCCGACTTGAATATCTATCATATCTTTTTAGAACAGATATGAAGTTAAATAATATAGATATAGCCCTAAAAGTTTCCATGTTACCTTAGTCCCAGGCGCTAGTCATATTTTCTTATTAATACAAAACCATGTTCTAGTTCCTACCTGCTGGGACGGACCTCCAACTCCTCGGACAGGGCCTGCTAATCCAGCAGGAGCTTGCGGAATAGGTACACCAGCTGGTACTCCTCTGCCAGCTGCCCTCCCAACCCCAGGGCCACCTGCAGCGCCAGCAAGTGGCACACGAGCAATTCCAGTCTGAAATAAAAAATGTATAGCTTACAAAACATGGCCGATCCGTTCAAATGTGAGTAATTTTTTTGAAAGGCAAATTCCATCAGTCATGTTCACAGCCCACCTATCTTCTATTCTGTGTATACAAATGATTAAATGTGATGGTATAGCACAAGGAATTCTTTAGCACCCTTCAGATTTTAAATATATAATTTTCACTTGTGAACCTATAAAGAGGCAAACTCTAAAACAATTTTCTTCTCTATAAAAAAAATTGACTAAACTCCTACGTTCATAACTCTGTGGTATTCACTTTAAACATGTAATAGAATTAGCATGTTGGCTGGGTGGTAGAGACACATGCCTTTAATCCCAGCACTGAGGAGGCAGAGGCAGGTGGATCACTGTGAGTTTGAAGCCAGCCTGGTCTACAAAGCAAGTCCAGGAAAGCCAAGGCTACACAGAAAAACCATCTCTCAAAAAAACCAGAGTACAAGCGGCACTTTTGGAAAATTGAAATGAATGTGCTTTCTTACTGCACTAGAAAGGAAAAATAAAGCACACAAGTCTAAGTCTAAAGTATAGTACTTTCCATGCAAATCTATGTACATTTAAATGGTGCCCAGTTTCTCCAGTGATTGCTCTTTAGAGAGCTGTACCACTACAATGTGTGTTTGGTAATTATTGACTGTATTCACAAAATAGACTGGTGGAAAATGTTATGTCCTATGTAGCAACAGAGTAACATAAAATAAAACTGGATTTTATTAAATAATAAAGTCAACTCCGTACCATAAATTAGGTGGAATCACAAATAAATCCTTCATTCCCAAAGATGTATCTGAAGCAAGTACTGATGTTAAGCACTAAGAACACTATTTGGTCAAGTATATTATAGTGCGCCTTTACAGTATAGTGATGAGACTTTCAAATAACAACATACCTTCCACATTATGGATCTACCCTTTATATATAAATTAAAAATGAAAGTCAAAAACATAAAAATCTTGGCCTACATATTCCTTACATCTTTAGGAGGTGGACCCTCCACAGTCATGGAAACCAAGTTCTCCCCTCGAAGCAAGACCAGACCCAAAACCCGCTTCTCTTCACGCTCTGGCTGTTTTGCATTCTTTGGCCTAAAAATCAGAAGAAAATAAACATCAGTGAATTACATTTTTTCAATCCTTAGTTATCAAAGACATCAATTAAGACAAAACTTGACCCAAAGTTTCTCATGTAAACAGTAATTTAATTGCCTGCTTACTCTGATGAATTAGTTATGTATAAACAGTAAAATTATTTTCCTATGAATACCCCATAGATATTATACAAATGCACAAAATGATGGTCTCTTTGCAAAATTTCAATGCAAATGAAGTGTCAAAGCCTATTAATATAGAAATAATTGAAGCCTCAATTATTTTAAAATGATAAATATATTAAAAGTAATTATAATCAATTAATATTGGCATCATATTTTTATTTTTGCCAACAACATTTACCTACAATAGCACCAATGCAATGTAAGGATCTTACTCAAATTTGAATATGGGATAACAGGTAAGATAACTAACTGAATGACCACATTACAGTTTCTGTATTTACTTAAGTCACCCTATGTAATCTTTAGCTCCTATCTTTCCTCCAGCTCCTGCTTCTCACATCATCACTCAAAACAGACTTACTTGATCTTCCTGAACTCATCACAATCACAGAGGATCAAATTCATGTGCTTGTCAAAAGCCTTAAAGGTGCCGATGAAGATCCTTCCGTCTTGCAGGATACATCTCATTCTATAATCAATGTGCTGCAGCATCTTGCTGCTTTTACCCACAGTCTGCAGGTTATGAAGGAGCATCAATGGTAAGTTCCTCTGCAGCCCAGTTTTCTAACATCTTCTTGTTTATTACCGACATTTATAACCAACTTTTTTTTTTTTTTAGCAAAGTCTCCCTTTATTTTTCTATATTTTCTAAATACTAAAATATCAAACAAATTGACTGAGGTTGACTTTAAATATCTCTTTACTCCTCAGAACCTTAAGCAATGATCTATTTTATCTAATAACGTTGATAAATTTATCTCTAAGATGGAAGCCCCTAAACCAAGTTCCCCTTTAGAGTTTCTATTACAGTTCTCATGCTTTCCTTCCACAAGATTTCACAAACTTCTAACAAAGCACCTGACACTCTGAATTATTTTTAATGACCAAACAACACTACCTCAATAAAAAACTACAAATACCAAAATGATGTGGGTCTGATGAATCTGGGAACCCTTGAGGAACTAAAGGTTTTCATTGTCATTTCATCAGACCCACATCATTATAAAATAAAGTACCCTTGATAGTTTGACAGGAATCAGGGTAACAAGATTGGCATTGATATTGCTATGTACCCTTATTCTTGCTGCCTCTACCACCCAAATGTGGGGGCTTTAGCCATGAGTCACATTACTTGAATTTAAGAGTGGCATGTTTTCCTTTACAAATTTGTGCTCTTGACTTTCAGAATGACAGTACTCTATTTAGGGCAATCTCTCTTTATCCAACTTTACTTCTCCATGCTAATTAAAAAGCATTAAAATCTGTAAATAGATGTAAGAGTCATCTATTTAAAAGTTGGTCCCTTAAAAGTTATAATCATCAACTAAAAGTGAAAGCATAGGCCACCCCCTGGTATTCTTTCCAAAGCTTTTGACCAACATAACAGGACAAATATAGGTCATCTCTTAATTATTAAGTTATGGAATGAGCATCCATCTCTTAGATGAATCCTTATTTCTAAATTTTGGAACTGAAAAATCCCACACATTGAGAATCTATTACTTGGGGTCATTACAGCATCTATCGTTGTTTTAATGTGCAACTTACCATGATTGCTGTTCCACAATAGACGTTGTCAATAGTAAATTTTCAAGATCTTTAATTATTGGGGGAGGGCTATAAATAAAGGTCTGATTCAGGTTCTTAGATACAATGTTAAGTTTGACCAAAGTTTCACAAACAGTGTATGGGTCCTGCAGAGAAAAGCATATTTTAACTGACTTCACTTTAATCTACTGTTTAAAAAAACAGAAACTTTGAAACAATATAACTTCATAAATATCCATGCTCTCATATCCAACAATGAACAAATTTCAGTCCTCTACCTTAACACTCATTTTACCCACTTGATCTATGAAACCCATTGGCTACCAGTTTTGTGAAGAATTCCTTCATTGTATGTTTCTGGATGTACTTAGAGGCCAGATAGTAATGCTGCCTTCCTTTTTGGCTGTAATGTAATTTTTTCACAGAGAATACAGACATAATCTATATTGGAGGAAAGACAGGTTTTCAACATATTGGAAAAACTAAAAAAATTCACAATTAAGGACAATGAATGACAGCTCTTCCAGAGGACTCAGCTTCAATTTCCAGCACCTATGCCAGCTCACAACCATCTATAACTCAAGTTCCAGGAAATCTGATGCTTTCTTCTGGCCACACATGATAAATAGACATACATGCATGCAAAATATCTTACACATAAATAAAGAAATTAATGAATAAAATAAATAAATAAGACAAAACTGACAGGTGTTATGGCCCACACTTTTAGTTCCAGCACTGTGGAGACAGAGTCAGGCACTTCTGTTATTTCAACCCCACTCCATTCTCCATAGTGAATTCCAGGCCAGCCAAGAGCACATAATGAGATCCAGCCTGAATGAATAAATAAAAATAGAAAGATAACTCTAGTATGGCAGCACATGCCTATAATTTCAACATTCAATTCATAGAGGCAGGAAGATAAGGAGTCCAAGGCATCCTTGGCCACAAAAAAAAAAAAAAAAAAAAAAAAAAATCTGCGATTTTGAATGGTTTGCAACTCAAACTCAAATTGCCATGCTGCTGTTGAGAATGTTGTGGGTACAAGTAAAACCTATACCAAAAGTACAATATTAGAAAATGACAAAAAGAAACTTCTCTATGTAGATAAAAGAATGAAAATATAGGTACTTGCCAGAAGCGGAGGCACATGCCTGTAATCCTAGCACTTGGGGAGGCAGAGGCAGGTTGATCTCTGTTGAGTTCAAGGCCAGCTTGATCAACAAAGTGAGTCCAGGATAGCCAAGTCTACACAGAGAAACATTGTCTCGAAAAACCAAAAAGTAAAGAAATAAAGAAAAAGACAGTATAGGCATTTTTATTCTAAAAAGAGCCTCTGATTTTAAAGAAAAAATGCCACCAAGGAAAGGCTAACATACTTTAGAATACTGACATTAGATACTGAAGGTAACATTACACACTGAGTTGAATGGTGTATAAAACCAAACAGGGTATCTGCCCACAAGAGTAGATAAACAACTACTAGATATTTATTCAATATGGGAATGTATCCTAGGAAGTAAAAACCCAAAGAATCCTTACATGGAAACCATCAATACCACATGTACACATTTTCCAATTCCACTATGTGAAAACAGTAATTTTAGTGATGGTCAATGACTTTGCTTCAAAGATTTACAAAGTATTAATGAGGTCATTCTTATTTATCCTCCCAGTGCTCTTCCTAAAGATCTATTAAGTATCTATAGCAAAAAAAAGGGCAAATAAAGCATATGAGAGAAAACATGCTAAGTATACAATATACAGTTATGTGAAAATGTTCAAATTAATTGGTTTGGGACACAGCGGAGTCTCACAGTTAAGAACACTAGCTCATCGCTCCAGAGGGCCTATGCTTAGTTCCAGCCAATATGATTGTTCATAATCATCTTTAACTTCAGTTCTAGGAGATAAAATGCCCTCTTCTGAACTCTATAAGCACTATATGCATGTACATGGTGCACAAACATACAGGCAAAACACCATATTCATATAATATTTTTAAATTAAAAAATTAATTGGCTTGAAAGAAAATGATTTGGAAAAGAAAACCAAAGCACCACATTTTAAATAGCTTTTTCTGTAAGAGCAGAGAATCTAAATAAATCTCTACTGGGGTTGGTGCTATTGGGTATTAAAATGCTAAATACCAGCCCCCAAGATCTTGTTGCTTTCCAGAAGAGTACATTCTCGTGTACACAGAATGATGTTATTATTGCTGGTTGGCTAATAAAGAAAGGCTCCAGTCTATAGCTGGGCAGAATCAGAGGTAAACAGAGCTTTGGGTTCCCAGGGTGCAGGGTCAGGTGAAGAGAAGCCGAAGAAAAGGAGGATGAAGAAGATGGGGAAAGAGGAAGTGGCCTGATGGAGCAGAACCAGTCCAGACAGGACAAGTAACATGGGGAATGCAGCTGGGAAATAGCCAGACTAGTGTAGAAAATTAGTTTAAATTGTACTTGCACAGCTATTGTGCTAAAGCTGTTTAAATATATAGGTCTGTCAATTATTTAAGGTGCTAGCCATTTCATAGAATAGCCCTTTAGAGTTTAATAAATATTCAACAACAAATCTGTGTCACAATAAAACATTATGGATATTTTTATTAACATTATGTGCTGATTGAAAAGCAATTACATTGATGAAAATATAAAAGAATAAATGAAGAGCCAATGAACAAATAATTGTTACAGTGAAATACACTCTATAGGATTATGAGCCTACTGATTTATAGTTAAAAATAACCAATTCAATATATTCATAAACAGGATACTATTTCTTGATGGTAATAAAAGCTAGTACAACACTTTGTGAAATATTAAAAGGAGTTGGGCATTGGTGGTGCAAGACTTTAATCCCAGCACTTGGGAGGCAGCGGCAAGCAGATCTCTGTGAGTTGGAGGACAGCTTGGTCTACACAGGGAGTTTCAGGACAGCCAAGGCTACACAGAAAATCCTTGGCTAGAAACCTCCCCCAAAAAAAAGAAATAAAAAAATTAAAAGGAAATAGGGAACTATGACATTCACTAATCAGTGTTTCTTGCAAAGTTGAAAATTCAATGAAAAACAAAATTAAATTTTCTTAATGCATTCCAAAATATAATATAGAAACATGACACATGTCAGAACAGATATATTTAAATCATAATTATACTGGTTTCAATGTTATTCAATATATTCCCTGTATGAAATTTCTGTACATGTCATGCTGGGATATACAAATCTTTGAAGAAAAAGTAATTTTCTATTCTTTCTTTTTACTTCTGTTAATTTTGGAATGAACTCTAACCTGTTTTCCTTGACTTCCACCACCGTAAAGTTCCAATGCTGCTTTAACCACCTCTTGGTGTCTCAGCTAAGAAGGCCTGTCTCAGTTCTGCCTGGAAATCCACCACAGGAACTTGCTGCTGCTGCTGCTGAGAACGCCGTGGATACAAATGACACCTACACCAAAAGCACAATATTTTTAAATGACCAAAATAAATCTCTCTATGTAGATAGTTATAATGAAAATATAGGCACTCTTATTCTAAAAAGAGCCTCCTCTTAAAGGGCAGGGGGGGATCCCCAGAATACTTCCTAAGCACTTATCCTCAATACAAAGAGAGGCAAATGGGGAAATTATGCCATTTCCCCATCTCATTTTTCTTTCCCCAACCTAACATATAGTATTTTCACAAATTAAATATCTGAGTAAAATACATTTTTTCTTCAAAACCAAAACGTTAAGCTTGTTCACATATACCTGATGCAATAAGGTTTATCATGTACTAAAGGCATATCTGTATTCCAATCTGATCATCCTGTAATCCAAGTGTCTGCATTCCAGCTGAATCACATAGACTTACAAGGTTTTTGGATGTGATGAACCCTTGCCAGAGTAGCCATATTGCTGGATTAAAATTCCCCTATATCATTTAAATATACAATTTAGGAATAACAAAAATGAAAACACAAACTGTTGCACATTATCTACAATTTTTAGAGATACTGTAGTATAAAGGATGTAAAACAAATACCAAAAATCTTATCTGCAGTGACTGAACCTGAATGCAAAAGCAAATATTAAGTAGTTACCTGTAACAGCATGCCCAGGGACCCAGGAGTGGTGACCATGACCCTGCATGGATAGGAGTTGAATCGCCTGACAAAGATCCAATACCTCCTGACCCCTGAGCTCATCAGCTGTCGCAATGCCACCTGTTACTTTCATAATGGCGGCTTCCACTCTGCTCTCCTCTCTCTTTATCTTTTCTTTTCTTTTTCTTTTTCTTTTTCTTTTTTTGGTTTTGAGACAGGGTTTCTCTCTGTAGCTTTGGCTGTCCTAGACTCGTTTTATAGACCAGGCTTGCCTTGAACTCATAGCGAACCGCCTGCCTCTGCCTCCCAAGAGCTGGCGAGCAACACCGTGCCAGACCTCTCTCTTTATCTTGATGTGTTCCCTCCCCCTGTTCTTGGTTCTCCAAAAGTCCCTGAGCATAGAAAGCTACATGTTCTGCCAAATTCAAGTAATAAGACCTGGCGTGCAATTCATGCTTAAGGATGAGTATGTCTCTGATGAGGAAGCAATGTCAATTTGGCGAAAATGCAAAAAATTGTTCCCTACTAAATGTTTTCAATGGTTTCTGATTTACAAATGGCATATGAAAAGCATGAGAAATTGAGGAAAGAAATTTCTAGGGTTCAATCTTTGGTTAGGCAAAAGAAAAAAGTCTATGAATTGCAACTTTTAAGAAAAGACTTGGGTGGATTCTGAGGAAGGCATAAACTGAGTGTAATGGTTAACAAAGCAGCTTGGGCTAATGATTTGACTTTTATGGAAAGATCACCTGCGACAGACAGCTGACCTTGGAACTGTCATACTAAGAAGAAAAAAAAATCAGGATTCTTAAAGAATATAAGATCTGAGGCATTTAGGGATGCAGCTACATTTTCCTATACTCAAGGATTCCAAAAAAGATGCCTAGCTAGGCATCAAGCTGCGCTTGAAAAATTAACAGTAAGTTGTGTCTAGTACTTCCATACAAAAATAGCCTAAGAGTACTAATGTCTAGTTGAAAGGAAACCACAAAGGCTGTGCCCTTTGACCAAAAACAAAACTGGCTAAAGAGTGCAAACATTGACGTTAATAGGACATAAAAGGAAGTGCTTGCTTTTGGGGTTAGTGGGCATAGACATGGGGCTTGCTTCCCTTTCCAGAAATTTAGATAAGGTTGAAATTCTATACTTTTATGGAACTATCATGTGAAATAACTGATTTTACCTCCTTATAAAGTTTTTTACTATACTTCCCTAAAAAACTAAAGAACTGAGATCTGTGTTCTATGATCTGTTTGTTGCTCACTTGCTTGCTTGCCTGTATGTCTGCCTCCTAGCATCTACCGAGAACACTGCCTCTCAGCTTGCATCAAACATCTGACTCAAGAGTTGATTATTTGCACAGCTCCTGCTCATCACTGCTTCACAGAACCTCACAGCACGTGGAGTGCTAGGGCCTATCCCCCGCAAGTAGTCGAATAAAAAAAAAAAAAATCACTGTTTTACCACTCATACTCTGCTTTCTATAAAATAAAATCAATATACAGATGCACCAATGTGAAAAGGTAATGTATTGTTGAGAACCAAAATATTTTCTCCTCTTACACACCCACAACACACATGTGAATGCCAAGGAAAAGGCCTGAAATGAGACCAACTATAGATTATGTCTACAGATTAAAAAGTAGAATGAATTGGTAATAGCTTTGAGACTCAATTTGAGAGCTTTTATACCAATAATCAATGTATATTAAAGATGTTCACTTAAACAATCTAAAGACTTATAATTATAAGATCCATTCATATGATTTGTGTGTCCATGTATATCCAAAGAATCAGTAAAAATATTTTTAAAATTTTAGCTAGATAAGATATACTTCTTAAAGAATCTAAGTATAGCCAGGCAGGGTGGCACACGCCTTTAATCCCAGCACTCAGATGGCAGAAGCAGGCGGATCTGTTAGTTCCAGGTCAGCCTGATCTGCAAAGAGTCTGGACAGCCAGGGCTACACAAAGAAACACTGCCTCAAAAAACAAAAGCAAAAACGAATCTAAATATAGCCAGGTATTTTATGTAGTACAAATATAATACCAGCACTTAGATCATCTGTGAGTTGGAAAACAGCCTGGTCTATAGAGTGAGTTTCAGGACAGCCAAGCTAAAAACGGAAATCCTGTCTTGACAGCCCCAACAACAAAAAAAAAAAAAAAAAAAAAAAAACCTGCTTTGTAATGAAATCTAGGAAAGCACAGGCTATCCATCTCAAAACAAAAACAATAAAGCTTAAATATTATAGGAAAGAATACAAAATGAGTAACATAAAAATAACTTATTCATACAGTGAAGAATGTAGAACTGGCCCAGGCAGCGGGGGCACACGCCTGTAATCCTAGTACTTGGGAGGAAGAGGTAGGTGGATCTCTGTGAGTTCACAGCCAGCCTGAGATGTTACATAGAAAAAGCCTGTCTCAGGGAGGAAAAAATTATACATAAAACTCTAAAGGAAAAAATCCCTTATACATGCAAAAATAAATGGAGCACTTTTATAGACTGTACAAAGTTAAAACTGAACTTAAGCTCTACGTCTAATTCCAGTACCATACATACAAACTGAGCAAATGAAGGTAGCAACACTCCTATAATGGACATGACAGGAAGAGAAACATGTTATACAAAATAGCATTTAAGGAGGCAGGTGTGGTGGTGCGTGCCTTTAATTCCAGCATTCCCGAGGTAAAGAAAGGTGTTATCTCTTTGAATTCAAGCAAGGCATGGCTAAAATAATAATAGTTGACTTATGTTAAGACAATACTTTGAAAAAAAACAGACAATACTTTGAATGAAGGATTTCACTATTTTGTTAGATTTTCCATATTAGGTATACAATTAATGGCATTGTAATTATCTTCTTTATATGATACTTTTCTGTGATTTGGTTCTTAACTTAGACTTCACATACTCTTGGTTGCTCAATGAGGCTGTCCTTCGACGTTTGACCTGGACTTCTACCTCTGGCACGTGCTGTTCAGTAGTTCTTCTCAGGTGTAAGCGATCCCTAAAATAAAAAAAAAAGAAATTTAAAAATGTATTGGCTTATCAAACAAATTTTTATTTAAATGCATATTATGAATGTTGACATTGGTACTCAGAGCTCTTGCTTAGGAAACAGAAAGCCTTGGGCTTCATTCCTGGCACTGTGTACATCAGATATCGTGGTATATACCTATAATTTCACCACTACGGAGGCGAGGTGGCATGGTATGAGGAAGTACCATAACTTAAAAGTTCAAGGACATCCTCAGCTATCTAGCAAATTTGGGATAAACCTAGGCTAAATAAGTCCTTACATTAAAAAATAATATAGGATGCAAAGGTGATTGGCAGCCATTGATACAAATCAGACAATCCAAAGCTGATTCCCTAGACCCATAAAAAGGTGGAAGGAAAGAACCTACTCCACAGAATTATGCTGACTTCCACATTTAGGCCATAGCAGGCATGCTGTTCCTCCCTACCACAATAAATATACATAAATAAATAACAAAATAAAAGTTTGTATGAAAAAAATTAGGATCTTTGATTTAAATATAATCTAGTTAAAAAAAAAATCAGAAAACCTGAATTTTAAGATCAGGAAATGAAGGTATATTATATCCAACTATATTCTCAAACATATACATGCAGATATAACTCACACACACACATACACATGCATGCACACACAAATACCACATATACATACACATACATACAAAAATATACACTAGTCCTCTTCACCTAGAGTAGCTTATCTGATTGCAAAATAGTTGGGTAAAATATTTTTAGATAATAATCCATTTATATAACAGACTAGTAAAACATAAAAAAAATAAATCAGATTTATTGATTTAAAATATCCATATAAAAATTTAGCTGTCTTCAAAATTAGAAAGAAATAGAATTTTAAATAAAATGTTAACAACATGCTTGGGAAAAAAAAATTACCATGTTAAGATCTGGAAACACCTCACAAAATGGCCACATGGTGGCCATGTTAGGAACCATTAGTAAGACTGATATTAGAAGTTATCAATCCAGAAAGAACAATGAAAGGACATGAAAGCACAATCACATGCCAATTCTCTGAATTCTACCTACTTTTACATTTATTTTTAAAGATTTAGATTAAGCATCTTACCAGTAACTAACAGTTATATTATTTATACCCTTAACTGACAAAATAATCCACAGAAAATAAATTAAAAGTTAAGATTGCTATCATTAATGATACTGGATTAAGCAACAGTCCCTAAAATGACATCTGGATTATAAACAACCTAAGAAATAAACTGAATTTTAACCAAGACTGTATAGTATTGCGGCGCGCGCGCGCGCGCACACACACACACACACACACACACACACACACACACACGGAGGCAGGATTGTCACAGGTTTGAAAACACAAGCTAGAATACAGAGAGGGACAGCACCAAAACAAAGAGAGAAAAGATTAGTGAATTATATAATTGATTGAAGTCTAGTTTTTCGAACAAAACAAAAACAAAATCAGAGAAAAACTGAGATGGAGCTTTTGGAAATGATGGATAAATATATAGTACTGACTGCTTCAGAAACATTATTTTTAAAAAGTACTGACTTATAAAGAAATATCTATATATCCATACATATATATCCATACATATGTGAACATATATGTATGGCATTTCATATAGTAGGCATAATTCAAAGTTATTTTTACGTCTTGTATATCTGCTTTTAAAATGGCTAAGTTTTCCTAATTAGCCAATCAGTATATGAAATAAGTGTTATATTATTAATCGGAGAAAAAATTTTTAATACTGTAAGGTATCATTTGATATTATCAGAGTTAGAGAGTATAGGATGCAATGAAAGATGATGGACAGATAAAGCCTAGAGTAACTCATAAAATTAATACCAATGACTTAAGAATAGTCACCCAGTAATTCTACTAGAGTGATGAAATAATAGTAAAACATCAATCTGGTATTAAACATATATTTTCCAGTACTATCATTAACTGCCAAAATTTCATTTTAAATGTCCATTAGCTGAAGAACAAATAAAACAAGATGTGACATTTATTACATAGTAGAATTCATTTATTTACAAACAGAAATAAAGAACTGATCCATGTAGTAACAGTATACTCAAATATATTTGATGATTTAATATTTTGAGAAAGGATCTCTGAGGTACCCTATGAGGTCTTCAAATTTTCTATGAAATCTGAGATTTCACTGAGCTCCTGACTCTGCTGTACAAAAAGCCTCTTTGGTGGTAGGAGTACAACGGGGGGGATTATTGCTGGCATTATAGGTGAATGTCAGCATGTCCATTTATAATTTGATATTCTACTAGTTGAATAGATTCAATAACCTACCAACCAAATTAAAACCCCAAATTCTGCAAATGCAAAGTATATTGACAAAAAAAAAAAAAAAAAACCAACTATAGTTTCTTACCATTTCCTATGAATTCCTCACTATGAGAAAAGCTTAGTTAAATCAATATAAAAATATTCCATTAATTCAATTTTCTAAATCTAGCTTTTACATATAAATATAAAATCATCTAAGAAAATACCAGTTAAGTGCAAATGCAGGCACTCATATAGAAAATGGTACATTTTATAAACTGCCTAATTGCTCCAACATGCAAACAGGGAATATGAGGAATTTTAAATGTTAAGTGAAGAAATTAGTTTGTTCATTGCATTAACCTTTGATGACAAAAAGTTTAGGAAAAAAAATCTCAGGGAGAAAAAAAATGATACCATGCCAGTATGTACTTCACTGACATAGGAAAAAAAAATCAGTGCCTCAAAACAAAAACTGAGGAAAATAAGTGTGAAGACAATTCTGCAACAGCTAGTACGCAGAATGTTGAGATTCCATGTTATATTTTAACGTAATAGGTTTAGGAATTTTAAAGCAACAATTAAATCCTCATGACTGTAAGAGAAAAAGGGGGGGCACGGGGGAAGACAGGTCCACAGGCATTCCCTAATCCATACACAGGAAACAAAAATAAAAACCTAAAAGTGTTCTGATGATTTGTGGAGGAATTGAAACACTTACAACACCGTTTCAGCAAAAATCCCCTGTAAAATCTGAAGGCTGAATTAAGAGCATCCCCATCTTGTCCTATACAGTAAGCTCAAGGTCAAAATGGGCTCCACGGCAAAGCCTTTCTCAAAACTCCAAGTTACAAGCTTGCTAACCTGTAAACCTAGCATTTGGTAAATTGAAACAAAAAGATTCTTATTTCAAGATTAGCTTGGACTATTATCAAAATCTTGACTGAAAACAAGAAATCACTTGGAATTTTTAAAAAATTATTTACACAAGAAGCATGAGTGTATTGAAGAATATAGGAGATTAACCTTGAAGATTCAATGTCAAATGTGAATTATTTTTAATGAACATACATTTGGGTAAGAGAAAGGGATAAATAATAAATATGTAAATAGGAGGATTTAGTAAAATAACAGTAATTAAGCCTAGTTACTTTAACATACAGTTAAATTCTATGAACAACCAAATCAAATTACACCTTTAGTAACACTAAAGTTCCCTTGATTAAAACATATTCATTGAATTTTAATGTGTAAATGTAACGCATAGCTGGAAGGACAGACCATTTTCAAAATCAGTACCTAATACAGCCATAATCACAACACTCTGAAGTCTTGTAAGATTGGATTGACACTAGCTTGAGTTGTAGTTAAACCCTGCCTTAAAACAATAACAAAACCAATCTAGAACCAAATCAACACCTAAGAAAGAGACCTGTAAAATTCAGAAGCCTTGAAAAAGGAGAAATCCCTCTTACCTTTCTTCCTCTCTGTCTCTGTGTCTGTCTCTCTGTCTGTCTGTATGTCTGTCTCCCTCTCTCTCTCTCTCTCTCTCTGGGGTACCCTCTCCCTATTCCTTCCCCCCATGCTTATTTAATAAACGTATCTAATATTTAAAAAAGAGAAAGGAGAAAGTTTAACCAAAGGGATCTTATTCAACTATTACAAGGTGGAGCACAATAAGCAATTTCTTAAGAGTCACAAAAAGACACCTGTTGTCACAAACAAACATGTTGTATACACCTCTAACCTCTATATATTATTACACCTCCCCCGACTCCATCTTCCATTACCAAAGGACTTAACCTGTGTGAAGGAGCCTGCGCAAACCAGTTTCCTTTCCATCCCCCTTCCCCACAGCGACACTGCAGGAAAGGAGGGGGTAAAGAGGTGAAGCTACAG
Organism: Acomys russatus; assembly: GCF_903995435.1. NCBI lineage: Eukaryota > Metazoa > Chordata > Mammalia > Rodentia > Muridae > Acomys > Acomys russatus. The sequence goes on from NC_067143.1 coordinate 17,341,491, forward strand.
CTCTGGGTTAAACATGGCTGCCATACCTTCCACGCCAATACTGCGCAGTTCCTCAGCTAATTCCCCTAAGCCTTCAATGCAGTCATAGGTGGGTGTCACTGTCACTGCATCTGGTTTTCCTGTAGGAGATCTAACCAGTCATCCTAGGTAGGCTCTGTTCTCACAGTCCTTAGAAGAGGGTGTGGCTGAAATTCCAACATCGCAGGACTGACAAATGCCGTCATCTCCTAAGACTTGCAGCGCAGTGGGGAGGGGGTCTACTCCCTCCACCCACATACACACACCATGCTGCGCCTGCGCACATCAGCACCTCTGCAGCAGCGGCCATCTTTAGGGAACCTTACAATGGCGTTTGACATAAGACACGACCCCCTGCTAATACCAAGACGACTAGCAAAGATTATATCCCAAACACCAGAGAGGGAAAAAAAAAAACAAAAAACAAAAAAGACAAATTATCTTGTTACGTCTACAATTTATGAGTGCGTAAAAGCCAGTTTTGCATGCACTTCATACATTAACAACTGCAGTGACGGAGGGATGACAGTGACAAAATAAGCAAAGAAACTGAGCACTGCAGCTTCCAGCACTATCTTGTAAGCGAGGACCAATTCTACACAAGGAAATGACACAAACACAATCTGCAACCTAATTACAAGAGAAAACTGCAATTTTAAAAAAGTCCTTAAATTGAGTTCAGGGCAACCCACAAAGGTCTCTTCTCACCCCACCCCCTGTAATGTTGGTACATTCCGTAGATCCACAGCTGCCGACCCTCTGGAGGCCCCACCCTGACAGCGCCGATAACAGGGCTAATTAACATACCCTACAGTCTCAGTTCTACCGGTGTCATATGGTAACCGCCTCCGCCCACTCCCATCCAATTTCCTAGACCCCAAACCACTGTTATTCAAAAGCACTCTGGCCACCTTGAACCCTACTACAACCTAACTTCTGAATTGCAACTATCTTCTTGCCGCAAAGCCACATGTATTTTGAAGAGGTCGCCGAGGTCTCTGAGCGAACCAACCACTGGCCGCAAACTGTGCTCACCTTCCCCCCAGTGCCGTGCCGCTCTCTGCCGCAGGCACCGCAACAGGGCTCAACACAACTCCGTCATCCTGGAGCCCACAGGCTGCGGCAGCGCAGCGCCATCATCCTGACGCCCACACACAGGCGACAACACAGCTCTTACATGCCGGAGCCCACAGGCCGCGGCAACACAGCTCCCACATCCCGGAGCCCACAGGACTGTGCGCTCGGACATCGCGGTAGCCCACAGGCCGCGGCAACTCAGTTCCTAAATCCCTATCCCAGAGCCCTCAGGCCGCGGCAATAAAGCTCGGACATCACATCCCAGCAGCCTGCTCGGACATGACATCTCGGTTGCCCACAGGCCGCGGCAACGCAGCTCGGACATCCCTAGCACAGAGCCCACAGGCCGCGGCAATACCGATCAGACATCCCGGTAGCCCACAGGCTGCGGCAATACACGTCCCACATCTCGGAGTCCAGAGTCATCACCTCAATCCACCACCAAAGGACAGGCAGTGGGTTATGGCGCAGATGCCGCACTAGACCCACTTAAGAAGTCTGTCAGATGTCTTCCCAGGATTGCTCCCGGATTTAGGAAATAAAGGTATCTGGGTCATCCAATACCGTAAACTCCCCAAATCTAGAATGTTTTTGGTCAAAAAGCGAACACGCTCACAACTAGCAGCCACTGGCCCAACCTGACCTTGCTCGCTCCATCGCGTTGCAAATCACTCCTCAGAACCAAGCGTCAGACATCTCCAGCTTCCTCTCCTCTCTGCGCTAGATGTGCCGCAGTGGCTCAGGTTTATCGCACGGCTCCCTACGCATGCGCGCCAGCTAAAGACCGCACATGCGCACATTTTTTGCCGCAATGCAGGGGTCCCAGAGTCTCCTGACCGCAATGACTGGCAAAGAGATGGCTCTGTGGCCCTGAGCAGTCCTACTGTAGCAATTTGAGCAAGTATTTTAAGAAAAAAGTTGTCAATCTGGGCTAATGGACACAATCATCTGTTTTTAAACACTTTTAAAATAAAAAAAAATAGCAATTTTTAGTTTCCTAGTGGTTGCAAGCGTCACTGATCAAAAGACCGTAATTTTAAAACACCCCAGATTTTTACTATATGATATGAAAAAGAAAAAAAAAAAAAAGGTTTGATCTCCAATATCAAAAGATTGTGATTTCTAGGCTATAATGTGCTACATAGCTGGTCACAATTTTTAAATGATTTAGAAAATAAATAATTACCCAACCTGAGACCCAATCAAATTGTCAGATGCTTAAAATTTTGTACAGATGAAAATTATCCTGACTCTTAAATCTACACTTTTAAAATGTAGTAATATTTGTATTTTCATTCTCTACTTTGAATATGACTGGAATGAAAATATTTCTTCCAAATCATAGTGCAATTAAATTTTAACAAAAGGTCATTCAGTCATGAAACCTCTCCGGCTTGTTCTGTTGACGTCGTTGTTGTTTTGGGAGACGGAATTTCAGGAACTCATAGACTTGCCTACCTGTGCCTCCTGAGTGCTGGAATTAAAGGTACACCACCACCCAGCTCTATCAGCTTCTAAGAGAAAACTCCAAGTAAAAATAAAAAATGAGAAATTACCCTGCCAATTAAATTTTGATACATTTAAAATATTACCAATAATAAATAGTGACTGGGTACAACAGTACTTACTGACAAACATTTATATGACCTCAGCCTGGACATGGTGATGCAGTCCTATAATCCAAGCTCTAGGGAGGTTTCTGAAAAAGGAATTTTTTTTTCACAGTCAAGGACAGCTTGGGGTCAATGTGTCACACTATCTCAAAAAAGTTATGTAGATTGTGGATACATATATACAAATGGATATATTTCTGTAACTTTTGACCTATTAATTTCCTGTCTGCACATGTAAAGGCATTGTTTGCTGTTAACTGCAATATGCACGTATTTGCAGTTTAAGGAAAGAAAATGCCAAGTACAGAAAAGGAAGGAATGTGCATTTACATAATGTTTAACATACTTTCACACTTTCTTGTTGACTGCCACCAAGAATTCTTGGTGAGGTATTGTAATGGGTATTATGGAGCTTATGTTCTCCCTACTTTAGTTACAGTTCAATTCCCAATCATCCTATATTCAACTTAAAGGAAGACGCAGTCAATTCTAAGTTTAACGAATAACATTAACGTTTGAAAACAAGTGAGGAAATGTATTTACATAAAAACAAGAAAATTAGATATTCCTGATACAAATAATAAGGTACTAGGTTGAGTGATACAAAATTGTCAATACTCAAAGGTGCATATGAAACTTATTTGTCTACCAAGAGTGAGACTTCAGGTTTATCAAAGCACTTCTAAACAATATTCAATAATTTTTAATCTAAAAATTATAGCTTGTATTAATTTTTGCATGTTTGTATATTAAGTATTAGGGATAAACTTAAAAATAAAATATAAAAATAACTATTAATATGTACCATCTACTCACTTAAAATTAAGTATATATATATATATATATATATATATATATATATATATATATATATATATATATATATATATATATATATATATACACACATACATACAGACAGACACAGTGTTGAAATTCAATCCATTGATTAAAGTTGCTCTTGATTTAAAATATCTCTGATAGTTGACCTATCTGTTAGTTTGGGCAAAGTTCTTAAAATTTGCAAAGTGCTTTGCTTTATTGATTTTGCTTAAATGAGAAGAGAACTATATTTATACAACATTCTTAATATTACATGTCCTAATATAAAACTTTTTTTTTTAAACATAAGAAAAAAAGCAAAACAAACAAATGAACAAAACCAGGCATGGTGATTTGCACCTCTAATGTCAGTACTTCAGAAATTCAGGGTAGGTGGCACACACTGAGTTTTAAGCCAGTAAGTGCTTCAGAGGATATTTCTCGCACACCTGGGGTAGATTAAGAATCTGTCTAAGAAAAGCCGCAACAATATTCACTTACCCCCAACAGAGCTGAGCTACATTCCTGGCCCTACTCTATTGTCCTATCCTAACCTATCCCAACACAGACTATTAACACCATAAAGGGATTCAATTGAAACTCACCTGGGAGCAATGCTGTATACATATCTGTTGTTATCTTTGTTCTTGTTAATCATGTGTCTTACTAAGGCTATATACAACATATTGCATACTACGTTGAATAATCATTAATCATGTATCTTGGATTTCCCTTGAGTTTATTAATTTGAATATTGTATTGGTTTTTTTTTAAGTTTTTACAATACTCATTATCACTTTTCATTAATCAGAAAATGTTTTTGTAATCACAATATAAAGATTAAGGTATATTTAATTTCAACTCTAATGTTGATTGTGTAGCTTTTGTTCCTTTCTTTTACCCTTCTTGATCTGGACTTTTCAAATTGTAATTGCACTTCTTATAATCTATTTGTTTTACCATATTAAAAGATGAACTTTTCAGGCTGCTGTGATAGATATGGAAGCAGAAGGATCAGAATGGAGTTCAAGGTGGGCCTTTATTAAATAAAGAAAATAGAAAACAGGATTTTTAGATCCCAGAAAAGGTCTTAAAACAAAATTTTAAAAAATCATGCTGTTTGGCTCAATCATATCCTTCACTATAATAACATATTAATTACAAATCTGAGTTAGGAGATTTATTTTCCTTATAACAGTAAGAAAAATACAGCAAGATTTTATCAGTAAAGTTTATTTAAATAGATTACAAGATTCTAATGTATCATTTGATCATTGCCGAAATAAACACTTAATCCTCAAGCCAAAATGGTGTATGGATGAGCTTTTAAGACACCAAATCTGACACAAAATGTATTTTTAGTAGTATTGACAATAGAGAACTTGCAAAACTGATCAAGACTCATACACCACAATAAATACAAAAATCAAAATTGATTTTGAGAGATTTAAAATATGAATAATTTAGAAGAAAATCAGAATATATTTCTGCTAACTTAAGACTATTATATATGTACAGTAAAACAAAAGCAACAAAAGTAATAGGTAAGTTATATTCCACAAATTATATATGTGGTTTTGTTTCAAAAGAAGAAATCATGTGTAAAACACAAAACTCATTAAAGTAGAATATTCAGAATATTTAATGAATTCAAAACATACCTGTTTTTCTAAGTGGGAAAGGATTTAAATGGATAGTTCTCATAAGATTTAAAAATTTGCAATCAAGTAAACACATGAATAGGTACTGTTGTCAGTCATTATGGAAATGTAAATGAGAGACTACATAAAGAAAAAAATGAAAAAGACAAAAGAATGTAGCCAGGAATGTAGCTCAACTTGGTTGGGGGTGGGTGAAATCTGTGACTGCTTTTTTGAGGCAGGTTCTTAATCTACCCCAGGTGTACATGGAAAATCATCCATAGCTCTAGCTGGCTTAAAACTCAGTACGTGCCACCTATCCTGAATCTCCCAAGTACTGACATTACAGGTGTGAATCACCATGTCTGGTTCTGTTCATTTGTTTATTTGCATTTTGGGGGTGGGTGAGGTGGGGAAGGGGGTTGTTTTCTTTTTCCCAAGTGGGGCAGATTTTGAGACAGCTGGGACCTGTCCCAGCTGGGTTGGAATTTACCATGTAGATTAAACTATGTTGGATTAGGAATAATGTGGTGCTGGAGATCTGACAGAGAGAGCACTTTCCAAGCCTGGGCTTCATAATAAAAATCTTACCTGGTTTTTTTTGTTTGTTTGTTTTTGTGTTTTTTTTTTTTTGTTTGTTTTTTGTTTTTTGTTTTTTTTTTTTGGTTTTGTTGTTTTTTTAGACTTAGTCTCAGTATGTGGCTCTCACTGACCCGGAGCTTGCTATGTAAACCCTGTCAGCCTCAAACTCCTACTATGCTTTCTCTTCTTAGCAGTATAGATTTGCTATCACACAAGGCTTGGGAGGCTGATACATGCAGATTTCTATGATTACCAGCCAAGCCAGGTCTATGCACTGAGACATTGAAGAAAAAAAGAACTAAAGTTCAGCAAAAGGAAAGGGATGGTACATCCTGCACCAAGAAAGATGATTGGAGAGGACTGCAAGTGCAAGACTATATAGGCCTATAGGAATCTGAAGACTGATATGTGCTATAAATCTATTTTTAGAAAAATGAACCAAAAAAACTTTGCATTTGTCCCTATATTTCTGATATGGTTTCAAAAACCAGGAGCCAATAAAACTTTTATTTTTACAGCCAATTCCCAAAAGAGATAAAGAACCATTCACAAAATTACTCCTAAGTGGTTGAATGGATGCAAGACAAGTTTTTTGTTTGCTTTGGAAACAGGGTTCTCTTTCTAGGCTTGGTGAGACTGGAACTCACTATATAGACCATGCAGGCCTTGAACTCACAAATACCTGCCTGATCTGCCTACCAACTCCTAGGATTAAAGTTGTACATCACAATGCCATGCAAGCTAAGCGGTTTTCTTTCTTTCTTTCTTTCTTTCTTTCTTTCTTCCTTCCTTCCTCTTCTTCACTCCTCTTTTTTTCTTCTTTTTTTCTTTCTTTCTTTTTTTTTTTCTTTCTTTTCTTTCTTTTTCTTCTTTTTCTTTTTCTTTCTTTCTTTCTTTTCTTTCTTTTCTTCTTTCTTCTTTCTTTCTTTTCTTTTTCTTTTCTTTCCTTTTTTTTTTTTCGTTTTTTTTCTTTTCTTTTTCACTTTCTTTCTTTTTTCTTTCTTTCTTTTCTTTTTCTTTCTTTTCTTTTTCTTTCGTTTTCTTCCTTTCTTTTTTTTTTTTTCTTTTTCTTGTTCTTTCTTTTCTTGTTCTTTCTTTTCTTTCGTTTTTTTTCTTCTTTCTTTCTTTTTCTTTTTTCTTTTCTTTTCTTTCTTTTCTTCTTTCCTTTCTTTGCTTTCTTTCTTTCTTTCTTCTTTCTTTTTTTTTCTTCTTTCTTCTTCTTTTTTTCTTTTTTTTCTTTCTTTCTTCTTCTTTTTCTTTCTTTTTTTCTTTCTTTCTTTCTTTTTTTCTTTCTTTCTTTCTTTCTTTCTTTCTTTCTTTCTTTTCTTTCTCTTTCTTCTTCTGGGTTTTGGAAACAGGGTTTCTTATGCAATCCTGATTGTCCTAAAACTAGTTCTAGAGTCCAGGCTAGCCCCAAACTCAGAGAACTGTTTCCGCTGTCTCTTAAGTGCTGGGATGAAAGACATGTATAGCCACACCTGGTTTTGTATTTCAGTTTGGAATAGCACCTTGCAAAACAGTAGTCTAAAGCATGTGGTCTGGCTCACTGATCATCTTAAATAAATGGAAAATAAAGAGAAGCAGATGTGCTGTAAGTGATATAATATGCTATGCCCCTGACAATTTAAAATATAAGAACAGTTACTTTGTTTCTAGCCCGAATTTTTATAGCAATTTTCATTTATGCCTATTCATATCTTCCCCAATGAAATAATTTTACATAATTTATGCCATAGTAAAGGTGCTTTTTATTGTTTAACCAAAAATTATATAATATTTTTAATTTATTTATTTTTTCATTTTACATTCTGATTGTAGCTTCCCTCCCTCCTCTTTTCCTAGTCCCATCCTCACTCTCTCTTGCCCCAAACCTCTCACCCCAACGTCTCAGAAAAAGGGAGCCCCATACCTATTCACTTCACATCAAGTCCCTTCAGGACTGAGCACATCTTCTTCCTCTGTGGCCTGGTGAGACAGCCCACAGGGGAGAAGTGATCAAAACACATCTAGCCTAAATGTGTATCTTCTACAAAGGAAAGAGCAAAATATAGGAACATATATGGATAGCATTTAGGTACATGTACAACTAGAGTTACTCTAAAGAGTTCAGCTTCACTGAACAGATACAAGAGTTGAGTCACTCACTAGAATTTCAGTAACATTGTCATCAAAGAGGAAAAGTAGAAGTCACCCAATATTCATAGACAGATGGGTAAGCAAGTAGTATATACATATGCTGGAACATTATTCAGCCATACACAGAAAAGAAAATCTGAAAAATTCTACAACACTGACAAATCATAAATATAATACCCACTGAAAATCTTCAAACATAAAAGAACAAACACTATGTGATCATACTACATATATTTTTTGAGATAGGAAACTGCTAACCTACACTTTCAGTTCTCTCAGGTAATTAAGTTTTATTCCTTCTCAAGTTTCTGATGGGGTTGAAGACCACATAATTAGTTTCAATTAAGCTTATTTGTTTAGGGGTTAATATGTTTTTAGGTCTAGATAGATATTTTAAGTTGAGAAAGATGAGATAAAATAGATATTGATTTTCATTCAGAATTTTAGACTCACCAAGATAGGAAATATGTTTTCTACAAGGTTGCCAAATACAATTAGTCAAAACACCTTGAATGTAACATTTGTATATTTCCTAATTTTTTATTTATGTGTAGTAATATAAATGTATATGCAAAAAGATAAAATGAAATCTAGAAAAAAGCAGCGAAGAGAAGGAAGGAAGAGAGAAGGAAAGAAACAAAGAAACAAAGGAAAGGTGAAGAGTTTTGGAGAGGCCTAAGACGAATTTATACAGACAGACCCATTTGAGATGTAATATGAATAAATTAATAAAATATATTTTTAAAAAAGAAATTGATTGTGAGGGGACCTCTTAGCGTTATAGCTGCCCATCAGTTATTTGGAGGAATTACCAGCTGTAGAGCTGTATCTGTGAATCACCTATGCTCCTCAAGTAACCCTAATAAACCGGATTGATGTTAAAAAAAAAAAAAAAAGAAAAAGAAAGAAAGCTATGTAAAATATCTCACTTGACTAATTGCAAAAAAAAAAAAAAAAGCTTTTGGAATGAAAAAAAATTTTTCTATTTTATTAAGTAAGTCAGCATTTACTGGACATATTGGTGTTATGTAAGTATTTCTATGTAAAGCAAAGACACAGTATGATATTGTAAATAAACAAAAGCATTGTAGCTCACCTCTGTAATGTAGTGCTCAGAGTTGACGCTGAGGTGTTGAGTTCTAGGCCAGGTTCATGGACCCAACGAGACCCAATATTGTTTCAGAGAAAACAAACAATCAATCAATTCTCTGAGAAGAAAAAGAGACACCTGAGTTTAATACTCTTTAAAGTTGGTTTAATATGGAGTTGGAAAGTTGCAAATTTAAACCAAATTTACCTTCAGTTATCAGTATTTTTCTTGACTAGGTCAAGACTGGCCCTGGACTAACATATAGCATAGCGTCTGGAGGACCACGAGGAGGGAGGGAAATGCATCTAAGACTATCAGGCTATCAAATATTTTTTTTTTTAAAAAAAAAAGGTCCATTAATGCTTTAGCTTAAAAGATTAATTCATTCAAGTCACAAGATATAATACTATGGAAGAAAAGCATTACATATTCAGAGAACACAAACTGCAACAATTGATTAATGGTAAATACCTCAACTCAAGTCAATTAAATTAGTTTGTCGTCAAACATGAACTGTGTATTTGTTCATATGCTTCTATATCCATGCATGAATATGAAATAATTCAGCTTAATAAAATTCACATAGTTCTTCAACACCTTCAGTAAATGTAGCCTTGAAGGAAAAGTAGACTTGGGACATTCCCCCCATCCCCCACTTTGTATTTTGTTTGTTTGCTTGCTTGCTTTGTTGTACCTTTTTGTTAGTTTGTTTTTCTTGTTGGTTTTCGTTTGTTTTGTTTTGTTTTTTTGTTTTTTGTTTTTTGTTTTTTGTTTTGTTTTGTTTTGTTTTGTTTGAGTCATTCAAGACAAGGTTTCCCTAGGTAATGGTGTCCTGGAACTTGATTTGTAGATCAAGCTGGCCTTGAAATCAGAGATCTATCTCTGCCTCCCAAGTGCTGGGGTTAAAGGCCTGCAACACAGCAGCCTGGTTGTTCTTGTTTCCTTACAGAGACTCCTGAATGGAATGTTCCTTCCATCAATTTTACATTATGTTTTACCTTTGAAATAAATATTTTTAAGAAATCTTGCTGTACTCCTCCCCTTTTTCAAAACATTTTTAAAGCTTGCTTTTGATTTTACCAGCACTCTCATGCAATTTCTGCAACAGTTTTGTTGGATGCTAGGTGTCGCTGTGGTTACAATGGCCAAAGATTCCCAGAAGTATAATGGGGTATTTTTTTTTCTTTTTCTTTTTCTTTTTTGAAATGATAATAGAACAGCACCATTAAGCCATTTATTTCTTCCATTTCCTCCTTCCCCCTGCTCTCTTTCAAATTCATGACTTTTCCCCCCTTTTCTTTTCTTAACTGTTGTTTGGAAATTTAAGGATTCTGAGCTTGGAACTCAATTGTCTTCTTCCTATAAGACAGTTTGAGGACCTGACTCAGCATCTTCACATTAGGTCAAAAAGGGTTTATACCGAGATAACATGTTTTGAGGTTTCTTTGTTGTTTCTTTGCCCCTCTGTTCTGTATATCTGTCTGTCTCTCTTTCACTCTCAGTCTCTGTCTCTCACCCTGTCTCTCTCTCTCTCTCTCTCTCTGTCTCTGTCTCTCTGTGTCTCACTCACTAAAGCTTATTTTATTACTTGGTAAATGTTTGCCTGTGTACCAGGGCCATGCCTGGTACCTTCAGAGTCTAGAACATGTCAGATGTCCTAGAACTGGGGTTATAAATAGTTATGAGCTACCATGTGGGTGCTGCAAAGCAAATCTAGGTCCTCTGGAAACCATTGTGCCACTGCCCCAGCTTTCTTCCTTCCTTCCTTCTTTCCTTCCTTCCTTCCTTCCTTCCTTCCTTCCTTCCTTCTTTTCTTTCTTCTTTTTTCTTTCTTTCTTCCTTTTGTTTGTTGAAAGAGTTTTCTTACAATATATTCTGATCATCCTTTCTCCTCTCATAACTCCTCCCAGATTCTACCCAACTTCCTATCTCTGGCTTCTCTTATTCCATGCCATTCATTTCTCTCTCTCTTTCAAGGAGACAAACAAACTAATAAAAATATATTTAAAAAATCACAGGAAACATACACACACCATAAAAAAACAAAATCAACCAAAATATCCAAGCAAAGACCTTATAATAAGACAAATAAATCCTGAGCAAAACAATATGAGCCAAAAAGTCTACAAAAAACCAACAACTATGTTTTATGTTGGCCATATACTCCTGGACATGGTCTATCCTGAACTGTTGTTTAATATATCCTTAAGCATGCATACATACATACATACATACATACCAGACATCCATTTTCAAGGGAAAATTAATTTTATTCATTGTAGTGTCTATGGTTATTCGACTTCAGATTTTTTTCATATCCTATGTTTTCTTTTCTTGTACACAATGTAAAATATCAATGAAGAGGGTATTCTATGATTTATTATATAGCTATGGGTATTAATAATGTTCTAGTACAGGAATTGAAAATAATTAGTGAAAATTGTGCACCAGAATTGCCTTTGTTGAGAGAGATTTCTTGTTGTTGTTGTTGCTTCGGCTGCTGATTTTATTGCTTTTATTTTGAGACAGAGAGTTATTACTTAGCTATGGCTTGTGTGGAATTTGCTATTTAGACCAAGATGCTTCTGCCTCCCAAGTGATGGGATTAAAGGAGAGGACTTGCTACTAAGGAGAGGACTTCTAGAAATTTAGACATAGAATGAAAGAACTCCTTAAAGCTTGGCAGGTGATGCTATGAGGATGTGGTCATTCTGAGTATTGTGGAAATGAGGAAACTCAGTGACATACTACTCACTCCTCTTTGAGACCATGTCAGAACATGGTAAAAAATGATACAGAGTGGACAATGCCTTGGGAAACTATAAGAGAGGCTGCTGGAAAAGAGGCAGAGACCTTTTACCTCAACTGTATTTTGGTCCCTAGATTGTTCTTGGATGTGGTTTTGTGCCTCCTGCAACAAGCATTTACATTTAATTTAAAAGACATTTTTATTCTTATTGGATGTCAGAATATAGCTCTAAAACTCAATCTGGTTAAAGGACACGCAGAGTGCTGTTCTTAATATGCCCTGAATCTGAATATTGTCTTCTGCCTTGCTTTTGTGCATTTCCAAATATAATCTATAGTATGTGCCAAGTAATCATGTTTGTTTTGGTCTGACCTGAGAAAATTCTGGGACATGGCTGCTCTGTTAATATTAATAGGTGCTTACTGACATTTATTTACATGTTATTCTGAACTCAAATCGCCCTTCCCTGGATCATTTGTTTCTTTCTCACTCATGTATAAAAGTATCCTGAAACCAAAGTACATTTGTCTGCTCTATTAGACAGTGATCCACTCCATTCTTTAAGGTCCACAAATCCCAGGTACTCTGGAATGATCTGCACAGGTTGCCTGGTTATTGCACTAAGGGAAATACCGTAAGTATCAAGTAGTGGAGAATAGCAGAACAAGTCAGTTATTGTACTAAGAGCATATGGAAGGTTGTATTAGATATCCCTATGAATATCAGAGACTGGAAGACAATGGAAGAACAAAAATCCTTGAGTGGACTGCTGATACATGAGATCATGTTTGAAGGGTTTACACTAACATGGGAATTGGGTTCATAAAATGACTAATAAGGCATCAGTGACTGGCCCAAGCAGAAAAAATACCTGTCTGGGTTCATGCATAGCAAATGTAGTGAGGATTGTACTGAGCACTGAATGCCTAGATAAAATTCTACTAAAAAGCCAAATGCTGTATTATTGAGCTTCTGAAAGTTTTTAAAGCCCAGGCCATAGCTTACAAAAAACATAAATGATAAATAATGCAGGTGATAAAGATAAGTTTGGCCTGGGTTTGGTAGCACATGCCTTTCAATCCAGGTACTGAGCACAAAGGAGGATCTGTGTGACTTAAAGCACATCCTTGTCTATATAGCCGAGTTTCAGGTCAGCAAGGACTGTTTATTGAGACCCTTGAAAAAGTTTTACAGGTGATGGTGGCACAAACCTTTAATCTCAGCTCTCAGGAGGCAGAGGCAGGTGGATCTCTGTTAGTTTAAGGCCAGCCTATTCTACAGAGCAAATTCCAGGTCACTCAGGACTGTTACACAGAGAAATCCTGTCTCAAAAATTAAAATAATAAAATAAAATAAAAATAAACACTAAAACAACAACAAAACTCTCTTTTTTCTTTTCATTTTTCTTTTTCTTTTTCTTTTTTTTTATTTTTCTTTTGCCTAGGCAAGGGGTTGCGCATACCTGTCTCAGGATTCAGAGAAGCAGAGACAGATGGAGCTCTGTGATTTTGAGGCCATCCTGTTTAACAAAGCAAGTCCAGGACAGCCAAAGCTACATAGAGAAACTCTGACTTGAAAAACCTAAAAATGGGCAAGCATGGATGTGGTCAAACTCTGACAAGACAGGGTAAGCAAGTTCTCAATAGTTCCTGCCTCACAGATATGTCTATCATATATACTGGGCAAGCAGGTTGATGATGATGCTCCAACTTTTTAGAGAGTTTTGGGTGACTGCTTAGACAGCAAACTATCTCTGTCTTGTTCACATTTTGGAAACTGCTAACCTGTACCTCCTGTCTACTCAGGTAATTAATTTTATTCCTTTTCGAGTTTCTGATATGGTTAAAGACCAGATAGTTTAGTTTTACAAGTGAGCTTAGTTGTTTAGGGGTTAAGATGTTTTTAGGTCTAGATAGATGTTTTAAGTTTATAAAGATGAGATATGATAGATACTGCTTTACATTAGGAATTTTAGACTCACCAAGATAGGCTACCAAATACAAATAGCCAAACACTATGAATGTAACATATGTATATATATAATTCCTGCTTGTTTCATGGTTCTTCTTGCTGTATGTAGTTTATTGTATATGTGTAAAAAGATAAATGTATATGTAAAGAAAGAAAAAGAAAAGGAGAAATAAATTTTAAAAGCTTAAGTTTATCTTATGGGTAGGCAATTACCTCCCCCAGAGTATGACAACTTAGGGGCAGATGTTATTGGTCCAGCCCTGTGACTTTCAGCAGTCAGTTTGGTCAATGGCAAGGGCCATGGTACCGTCCTGGAACCTATGGAAACTGTGGAACTTGCTTGGCACGTATGGCTGGGTAGAGAGCATTTGTGATGGTTCAAATGAGAAATATTCCCCCATTTATTTTGGTATTTGAATGCTTGTTTCCTAGGTGGTGGCTATGTTTAGTGAAGTTTAAGTGGTGTTACCTTGCTGGAAATGTTTAACACATAAGATGATTGCTGAGATTTCTAGAAGCCTTGCATAGCTTCTTGTTTTCTCTCCTTGCTTACTCTGCTTACATTTGAAGATAGAAGTTTTCAGCTTCCTACACCAACCACCATCACTGGGGAGAAAATTGAGGTTTATCAACACAAAGAGATAATGACTGCTTCAAAAGATAGAATTCTAAAAACCCCACTAAGATGACAAAATGTGGTTCCGTAACAAACTCTCATGTCTTTGACATGCAGGTTGTACTTTTCTCTCAACAAATTATAATTTGAGTACTAAGAATAAATATAGAATCATTTCTAGTGAATCCAGTCATCAAAACACATATGAAAGAGGATGAGAAAAATGATTTTTACAAAATTGCCTGCTGTCTTTAATCACAGAACTCAGGGATGGGGAGGCAGGTAGATCCCAGTGGGTTCATGTCTGTCCTGGTCTATAAAGCAAGTCGTGGACAGCCAAAGCTACACAGAGAAACCTTGTCTCAAAAAACAAAACAAAAAAAAACCAAAAAGGCTGAAGATAAACAGAAAAAAGGAAGTGGTGACCTCAGGGCAAGACCCCACCCAGCTAAGCTTCCAACTTTTGAAAAGAAATTTAAAAACACTTTGGGCATAGGTGTGGCAGTACACACCTTTATTTCCGGTACTTAAAAAGCAGAGGATGGCAGATCTCTAAATTTACTGCCAGCCTCCACTATAAAACAGGGTGCAGGACAGCCATGCTCAGGTAGTGAAGGAAAACATCCAATACAGAAAGCTGGTGAAGATGTAATTAAGGTAGGGAGCCAGAAAGCAGAAGAAATTGGCAGCTTTGGTCATATAACAGAGCCTCAGACTTTAGTAGGCTCCCAGACCTTAACACAACTGACTCTTATGAAGGAATTAACATCCTCTGTGGGGAGAAGTCAGGCCTCTCATCCAGGTTTCTCTTGTCCTCTAAGAAAAATGTATACAGGGAGTGGTGGAAATAGTTTCCTCAGGTGAGCATTCCTTCTTCCCCATTTGTGATGCTCCTTTAAGCAGTCCCAGAGAAGGGGGGAAATTCTACATTAAGTATGAAGGAAAAGAGAAAAGTTATACTCCTTACTCTTTTACAACTTTTGTCACCTTTGTATTCAATGATTCATAAAACACACCATTCTCTGAAAAAAAAAAAAAACCACCAAAATACCCCTGGGCTGGGCAGGGGTATCACTGTCAGACCATCCAGCCTGGACAAAATGCATTTCTCCATCTCCACCACTGACCAAGGAAGTTTTAATGCAATTCTCACTAAATACTTTTCAGAAAGACAGTTGCTAGAAAGATTTTTTAAAATCACCCAGTTGGCCCCAGATAATATGAAGACAGTTCCCAGTTGTTGAAGGTAGCATAGCTCAAAGAGTATGTAGTGACAGAGAACTGATTGGCAGAAGACTTTTTGCATAAAACAAAAACTACTGTCATCTTCTCTGATGATGAGACAGATTCCCAGCAAATTTTGGTTTCTCACCCCCTGTCAGGAGAAACAAATGCCCCAGAACTGGCGCAACCACCTCCTATAATTGTTCAATAACCGGTTCAGCTACCTCTCCAGATTAAACAATACCCAACGACCCTAGAAACAAAAGGGGAGATGCAGTCCACCTTGCCTAGATTGAAGAGATAGGCATCCTGGTATTCTGCCATCCACCATGGAATACAGCACTTCTGTCTGTAAAGAAAACTGAGGCATCTAATTTTCAAGGGTCTGATTCTTCTAAAGAAACAGGTGTACACTGTGTTAGACTTGAAAAATGTGTTCATCTGCCTCCCCTTGGCAGAGATGAGTCAACCTATCAATGGGAGGTTACAGTGGGCAACATACCTAGACCTGGTTGCCCCAGGATTTAAAAGCACACAATGTAGACTTCCTGTACTTCCATCAGAGGGTTCCTGGGAAATAGATTATAAAAGGGCCATTAAAGGATTCCTGCAAGAGTTACATATCTTAGGCTACAAAATGTTGGCTAAGAAAACTGAACTTTATAAAAGACTAGCTCTCTTGGCTACCAGCTGAAGAGAGGCAAAAGGAGCCTGATTCAGAGTAGGATTGCTGCCATCCTTCAGATCCCAGCACCAAAGACTAAGAGTTCGAGAGTTTGAGGTTTGAAAGACAAGGACAGCAGGATATTGCTGCCTCTGAATACTGGAGTTTGTAGAAATAACAAGGCCTCTATACACTAGCACAAAGGGGGACGGGACAATAGCCTCTAATTTGGACTGAAACTAAATAAAAAGACAAAAGAGGCTTTAACACAAACTTTGGTGTCATGAAAAGGCCCTGTGATATACCTGTTGAAATAACTGGACCTTGTAGCCAAAGGATGGCTGCACCTGTCTAAGAGCTCTGGTAGCTATTGCTGGTTTAAAAAAACAAAGAAGTTTACTCTGGGTCAAAATCTTATACACACAGCACCCTCCTCTGAAAAGTACCAGAACAGAATGCTGGCTGTCTAATGATTGTGTGACCTAGTACCAGGCCAGACTCCTGGCCCACCTTTGAATCTGGTTTGAGAAACCCACCATCACGAATCCTGCTATTCACTTGTCTAATTTCCAACCCACGTATGTTCATCTATGATTGTCACAAAATAAAAAGTGAAACTAGGTACATGAGAACTGTACTATTTACTTTAATTGAAATTATTTGAGCCTTAGCTAGGTACTTCAGCCCAGAAAGCAAAACTGAATGATATGACCCATGCTCTCAGATGGGAAAAGGGAAAATCCATCACCATATACAACACAGACCATCAGTAGATAAGTTTTACTTCTGGCATTTTCATGGTATGATCTATAAAGACAGAAGTCTCTTCAACACTGGGAAAAATTATATTCTACAAATTTTGTCTTCTACTGCTGGATTTCTTCTTCTTCTTCTTCTTCTTCTTCTTCTTCTTCTTCTTCTTCTTCTTCTTCTTCTTCTTGTTCTTCTTCTTCTTTTTGCTCATTTGAGATAGGGTTTCTCTGTGTAGCCTTGGCTGTCCTAGACTTCCTTTGTAGACCAGGCTGTCCTCAAACTCACAGCGATTCGCTTGCCTCTGCCTCCCGAGTGGTGGGATTAAAGGCGAGCATCACCACGCCCAGCTTTCTTCTGACCTGGTTGTCCAACAAACATCCCTAAGCCTGGAGCCTGTGGATATGCTGATGACATACCATGACTTGATATTGCCTGAATGGACAGCTCAAACCCACAGGCTAATAATGGAGGATGCCAGATGTAAAGATCATTCTCCTAGAAACAACTGGCAGGACTGTTGCTAACTGATCTTCACCATCCTACTCTTCTGGTGTCTACAAAACTTCCTGAGTTGCTCAGATCAAGGTTTGTTATACCGGGACTGAACAGTTTAGCATGGCCTGTCTCAGCCAGATGCCAGGTTTGTGCTCAAGTGAATTCAAAACAGAAAGCCCTTACCTCAGAAAGGGGTCCAAGTGAGAGGCCAATACCCCTACAAACTCTGGGGAAAAAAACTGACTTCACCAAGATACAGCCTACTGGAGGCAGATAAATGTGCTTGTTACACTTTGTAGACACCTTTTTACTGGTGGATAGACATGTTCCTCATTCAAACTGAAACTTCTCAAAGAGTAGCTAAAAACTCCTCCAGTTACTGGAACTTATTTTTCTCTGTATAGCCTTGGCTGTCCTGGAACTCACAAGACCTTGCTGGCCTTGAACTCTGAGATCCACCTGCTTCTGCCTCCTAAATGCTGGGATTAAAGAGGTGGGATTAAAGGTCTTAGCCTAGGCACTTCTCCTATTCTGATGCTTGCTATTCTGCTTTATGGGTTAATCCCTATGGATAACAAAAATATTACTGGGCCTCTGAGACTACTTTGTGGACATGTTATAACAGTTTGACTAGATGGGCCTCTTTTGATACTTTGCAAAGTTAGTAGTAAATTGATCAGGACTGAGAGGTAAGTTTCCATTTCTGAATTAAAACAACAGTTAAATTACCTTGCAGAACTAATCTTACAAAAGTGGAGAGACTTAGATTTTTCAAGAGATAAAAAAATGGCTTTGGGAAAACCTGTCACCCTGGCTAGGGAAATAACAGGCACTACTTACTTTATTCTCCATATTCCCCAAGATAACTACTCTGCTGTCATTGCTGGATGCCTTTAAATCTCATTCTGATTGGATTAACAGTGACTTTTTATGCTCATATCTCAGGTCATGCAATACCGTGAGGGATAACTACCCTGAAACCTGCTGTGCTCTTCTAAATCAGTCCTTCTGCAGCTTATGCCAGCTTTGGAGAATTATAAAACATTCTGACAAGACATTCTTGCCCTCTTACATCTCAAGATACCTTTCAAGTCTTGATCTTAACAGCAGGAATACCAGTGAAACAGCAATGCAGTTGGGCTTTCTTCGGCACAACTTTTGTCAGAGTTCTCCATAAGATGTAACTCTTTTTTAAAGGCACAATTACCCCTCCCCCCTTTTTTGTTGTTTGTTTGTTTTTTTATGAGAGAGGGTTTCTCTGTATAGCCTTGGCTGTCCTGGATTGGCTTTGTAGACCAGGCTGGCCTCCAACTCATGGCAGTTGTCGGCCTGCTCCTGCAACTCTGAATGCTGGCATTAAAGGCATGTGCCACCTCCATGCCCAGCACAATTACCCTTAATAGCTGTGCCTGGCCTAGAACTTGCTCCATAGAATAGGCTGGCCTCACAGAGATCCCTCTGCTTCTGCCTCCTAGCACTGATCTTATTTTATTATGGCTATCCTGACTTCCAGAATTTATACATTAGTCCAAAAGTCAAGGATTGTATGGGTGATAACTAAACAAGTTAAGAGAGACAAGTTTTTTTTCAGCTATCAATTTATAGGGCAGGGTAGCATTAGGAAATATAAGAAATAAAACACACTCAAGAAACACACTCAAGAAATGTTAGGCTATAGAGTATAGTAATAAAAACAGCATAGCACTGAAATAAAAAACTACATATCCTTGGTCTTTTATGTTTCCACTGGAATTCTGACATTTTAATTTTCAATTTATGAGAAAAATTGCATTGTAATTTAATAAAGATTGCACTGATTTAGTAAGTTGCTTTTAGTAAGTTCACCATTTACACACTATTGGTTCTACCAATCTATTAACTAACATGGAAGCTGTTTTAGTTTCCTGTATGTTTTTTTTTCCAATTGTGTTTTCAGGTTTTAGTTGTACAAATATTTACTTTCTTTCATTAAATATATACCATGGCATCTTTTGTAACTACAAAAAAAAAAAAAAAAAGAAAAGAAAAAAAAAAAAAAAAAAAGAAAAAGAAAAAGAAAGAAAGAAATATAAACCCAATTACTGATTTAGTTCACAGAAAAAGAATTGTTGCCATAAAATAAAAGCTACATTTCACTCTTCATCACCAAGTCACTGTATCTGGTTATCGGTGGCCCTGGCACCTGAGTGTGGGGCCATCCACATGAGCATGAGCAACATAAAAATGCCCAGATTCCCAAAGAAATGTGACTTCCTAACTTCTTAGGAAAGTCCAAATTTGAACACAGAAATCTAATGGAAACAGAGCAAAGCTATATTTGTATGGTATCTCATATACTTTTGTTCTTTTAAACAGTCCTAACCCTAATCTCACTTTAAATGATATTTAAATTATTTTTTTTGCTTGTTTTTTTCTCTAACGATTTTTTTTGCATATACATTTGTATTATTACACATAAATAAAAAATTACATACAGCAAGAAGAACCACAAAACAATCAGGGATTTATGAATGTTACATTCATGGTGTTTTGGCTAATTGTATTTGGCAACCTTGTAAAAAATCATCTTTTCTATCTGAGAATCAATATCTATCTTATCTCATCTCTGGTAACTTAAAACATCTATCTAGACCCAAAAACATCTTTTTTTCTACTTTTTTTTATTAATTTATTCTTGTTACATCTCAATGGTTATCCCATCCCTTGTATCCTCCCATTCTTCCCTCCCCTCCCATTTCCCCTTATTCCCCTCCCCTATGGCTGTTCCTGAGGGGGATTACCTCCCCCTGTATATGCTCATAGGGTATCAAGTCTCTTCTTGGTAACCTGCTGTCCTTCCTGTGAGTGCCACCAGGTCTCCCCGTCCAGGGAACATGTAGACCTAAAAACATCTTAATCTTTAAACAACTAAAGTTAATTGTAAGATAGGGATGATAGGATAAAAAGTAGATTACTGAATCTACTCCTCAACCTAAGGTCTTAGTTGTTACTAACAAATAAGGTTATTTTTAATTCATTGGTATAGAAATTTGATTATTGATACAAAATAAGTTTAATTTTTATATGTTGGTATAGAATTCAAACTTAAAATTATTCTTCACACACATTATATGTATTTCTACTCTAATATGAGGTATTGAACCCATGCAACCCAAATATTATACAAAGTTTACTTCCAATACCTTGAAAGTGCTATTGCAGGCTATTTAGGATAATTAAGTATTACATGCTATTTCTTAGTTGATCAAATCATGGTCATATCAATTACTAGTCCAATTTTATTACAAGAATATACCTCTTAGGTTTACCAGATAGATATAATTCTAAGATAGATAAGGTAAAATAGCTAGATAAGGTCTTCAAAAGCTTCAGAGACCTACAGAATATGGCACTTAAAGATGCTTTTTATATTTGAAATATTCTTTGACAGGTTAACTCCTGGCAACACCCAGCCTACCTCAAGAAGATGATGAGCATCAAAAAACCCTCCTTATGGATATGGCTTCAAATTTGGCAAACTAGCTGCAGGGAAAATGTCCTCGATTCTGCCACAGATAGAAATCTGTCTAAAAACGAGCAAGACTGCATGCAAGCAGAATTGATGGCCAAACTTTGCCAAGACAGGGTAAGCAAGCCCTCAATAGTTCCTGTCTCACAAATATGTCTGTCAGATATATTAGGTCAGAAGGCTGAAGATGATGCTTCAATGTTATAGAGAGTTTTTGGTGACTGTTCAGGCAGCAAATTGTCTCTGTCATTTTTTTTCCCCTCATTTTGGAAGCTGCTAACCTGAACTTCAGGTAATTAAGTTTTATTCCTTTTCAACTATCTGATGATGTTGAAGACCAGATATTTAAATCCTTAAATTGGAATCTAAACAGCTCTGGAGAATTAGGTCATATATTCTTGTTTTGGAGTTTGATGCATTGAAAACTCCCAAAATGAATGTTTCCTTTAAGTAGATTTATTTGTCTGTTTTATTTATTTTTTCTAGTGGAAAGTTCATTCTGGCAACTATTCATTTTATAAATACACTGTGAGTTATGAAAATTTCCTCAGATTTTATTTATTTCTTAAAGCATGTGATTAAGCTGTAAATAGAGTAGAACATTTAAAAAAAAAAACCTTCAAGTAATCTGAACTTCAGAAAAGTAGTTGGTTCTTGGGGAGTTTCATGTGTCTCAAAGGCTTCATAGAAAACTAGGGCTAGTATGAGGTCTGAATTTTTAAAAATATTTTATTAATTTATTAATATTACATCTTAATTGTTATCCCATCATGTATCCTCCCATTCCTCCTTCCCTCCCGCTTTCTCCCTACTCCCATTCCCTATGTCTGTGACTGAGGAGGAACTCCTCCCCCTTGTTCTGCTCATAGGGTATCAAATCTCTTCTTGGTAGCCTGCTATCCTTCCTCTGAGTGCCACCAGGCCTCCTCATCAAGGGGACATGGTCAAAAATGGGGCACCAGAGTTTGTGTGAAAGTCAGATCCCACTCTCCACCCAATGGTGGAGAATGGAGGAGTGAATTTTATTCTAAGGCTAGAAAGCAATACCTTCTACTCTTTCCTGAGTTTGCAGCAGGAATTGTCCCTTTTGTGCTTCCCAGTCTGTACAATCAAGAAATTTCAAGTTTCACTTTTAATTAATTAATTCTACTTCAAATAAGTATTTATGTGTCAATTTTTAAAAAATCAAGAGAGATTAAGATTGGCATGAGTGATTTATATCAGGGACATAGAGGGACATATTTACATAAATAATCTAAATTTCATATAGTAGTGTGGCCATTAACAGTACAGGCAGTCTTTGTTTTGATCATGATTATAAATAGTAATACCTTGATTGCATACTACACTGCATAAAGTATAGCATGTGTGTGTGTGTGTGTGTGTGTGTGTGTGTGTGTGCGCATGTGTTAGATGGAGGGAGATAGGTTATATATTGGACAAGAAAGTGTTAAAGAGACTTCACTGAATGCAGAGAACTGCTAGAGAAGTAAGCAAAATCCCCGCAGGCTACCAGCTAAGAGGCTATATAAGCTGCTTCAAGGTGGGAAGGTACCAAATACACAAATGGGCTGCAGGTAGTTCAACAGTCAGGCAGTTCTAAGTGAGATGATTCACACAGAGTACAAACTAGGAGATTTGGAGTAAAGAAAATATGTGTGCCTTTTTTTTTTTTTCAATTTAACACAAACTAGGGTCATCAGTGTAGAGGGAACTTCAGTTAAGAAGATGACTCCTGGACACAGATCTGCCTGTCATAAAGTTCTTCTTGTAGGTTTCCAGGACCCTGTGGGTTCTACTATTTCTCTGTTCTTCCATGCTACTCTAACCTAAAGTCTCAATAGGATGGCCTCTCCTCTGACCCATTTTCTTGGTAAGTAAAGTTTTTCACGGTACGTATCCCTTGGACTAGTGTTTTGATATAAGTGAGTATATACCATTTGTCTCTTTTTGCTTCTGGGTGAACTCACTCATTATGATAATTTCTAGATCAATCCATTTGTCCACAAATTTCAGGAATACCTTGTTTTTAATAGCTGAGTAGTATTCCATAGTGTAAATGTACCACAGTTTCTTAGTCCATTTTTCTACTGATGGACACTTAGGCTGTTTCCATGTTCTGGCTATTATCAGATCTGTGTCCTGGGGTCCTCCTCAAACTAAGGGACCAGCCAAGGAGAATATAGGCATTAAACTTCGAACACCTACCAAGACCTAGCCGACGAACGTGATATTCTTCACCATTGAGTGGAGAGTGAGATCTGACTCACACACGAACTCTGGTGCCCCTTTTCTGACCATGTCCCCTGGATGGGGAGGCCTGGCGGCACTCAGAGGAAGGATAGCAAGTTACCAAGAAGAGACTCGATATTCTAAGAGCATATATAGGGGGAGGAGGTCTCCCTCAATCACAGACATAGGGGAGGGAAGAGGGGGGAAGTGGGAGGGAGGGAAGAATGGGAGGAAACAGGGGAAAGGCTAACAATTGAGATGTAATATGAATAAATTAATAAAAATGTAAAAAAAAGAAATATGAAAAAAAGAGAAATATGAAAAAAAAGATGACTCCTTCATATTGCCCTTCAGGCAAGTCTGTGGGAGTAATGTTTTTGATTAATAATTCATGTGGGAGGACACAGGCCATTGTGCACTGTGCCATCCATAGGCAATTCCTTTTGGCTATATAAGAAAAAAAAAACTGAAACCAGACACAGTGGCGCACTCCTGTAATCCCAGAACTCAGGGAGGCAGAGGCAGGGGTATCTCTGTGAGTTTGAGGCCTGCCTGGTCTAAAAATCAAGTCCAGGAATGTCAAGGCTACACAGAGAAACCCTGTCTTGAAAAACAATAAACATTGGCTAGATCTGGGCAGGGGTTTGAAGTTTACCGCCTGTATTGTCCTTGGCTGGTGCCATAGTTTGAGCGGGACCCCTGGGCCCAAATCTGCCTATCATAATGTTCTTCTTGTAGGTTTCTAGGAACTTTTGGATCCTTCAACCCTCTGGATCCTTCTACTTTGCTATTCTCCCATGCTTCTCTCATCTAGAGTCCCACTAGGATGTCCTCCCCTCTGTCCCAGTTTCCTGGTAAGTGGAGACTCTCATGGGACATGCCCCTTGGGCTAGTATGATAAGCTATGAGCATATAAAGGGGAGGAAGTCCCCCTCAGTCACAGTCATAGGGGAGGGGAGTAATGGGAAAAAGGGAGGGAGGGAGGAATGGGAGGATACAAGGGATGGGATAATCATTGAGATGTAATAAGAATAAATTAATAAAATAAAATTTAAAAAAGAAAAATAATAAACAAAACAAAACAAGACAAGAAAGGTAACTAAGTGAGCTGTGATGAACATGACCAACTGTAAGCAGAGTTTCCCTATATTAGATCCTGCTTCCAAGGCACTGTCTTGAATTTCTCAAAGATGAACTATAATTAGAACATACAAATCAAATAAACATTTTTCTCCCAAAGTTGGTTTTGATCGGTGTGTTATCACAGCAACCTTAGTAATGCAACTTGCAATTTCTTAGTTGCAGAGTTGGTTTGTGACTGGTCAGTGTGCCTGCCATATCACAATCATGGGCGCCTGCATCTGGTACAGTCCCAGTTGGAGGGGAGTGCTCACAGGGCTGAGTTTTGAGATGGTTGTGATACATCTTCCATGTGTTCTTGATTTACCTTGAGAAGTCTATTGTTGGTCTCTCTCTCTGTGTGTGTGTGTGTGTGTGTGTGTGTGTGTGTGTGTGTGTAAGGTATTTGTCACCTGTGCCTTATAGTTTAGGATGCACAGCTAGTAGATATTAAATGTAAAAACATGATGTAGCTAAATTCTGCCTCAGGATTTATAGCAAACAGAACATAGTACTATTTTGTAAAATGTACACATTTTAGGGTAAGGAACAGTTTGAAAAACATGATTTTATACAATATGGAATAACTTTTTAAAAATGTGTGCACCACCACACCTGGCTTTTTGTAAAAAAAAAAAAAAAAAAAAAAGATTTATTTATTTAGTATACAGTATTCTGCCTGCATGTAACACCTGCAGGCCAGAAGAGAGCACCAGGTTTCATCTTAGATGGTTGTGAGCCATCATGTGGTTGCTGGGAATTGAACTCAGGACCTTTGGAAGAACAGGCAGTACTCTTAACTTCTGAGCCATCTCTCCTGCCCCAATATGGAATAACTTATGGGCAGGCATAACCTTGATCTCCACAGGAAGACTCTCATCACATTTGCATTTGCTAGTTCTGCTTTTATTTTATTTTTTTTTTCTGGAGAAAGCAGATCAATATAGCACATAGTATTTTAACAACCATTAATAATAAGAAGAAGAATAAAAGAGCCATGAATTAGAATGAAATCAAGGAGAGGCTTATGGGAGGGCTTGGGGGAAGAAATAATGTAATTACATTTTAATTTTAAAAATAAAATTTAAAAGAAGAGTATTGAGGAAATAGGGCAAAAAGATGCCTTAGTGGCGAAGAAGACACACTATGTGGGCTCGACACACTTAGTTCACTCCCCCAAAATGCATATGAATGTAGAAAGAATAATGAATTTCACAAAGCTACTCTCTGATCTCCACATGTGTGCAAGGCGTACTCATATCCACACACACAGGAACTCTAAACACGTATACAATAATAACAATAGCAATAGCAATTTTACAATAATGATAGTAAAGTTCAAAATGAGTGTTTCTAGTTAATCCAATCATCAAAACGCTCATGAAAATGAAAGAGAAGAATGAATTTTACAAAGTCACCTGCTGTCTTTAATCTCAGAACTCAAGGAATCAGCAGCAGTTGGGCCACTGTGAGTTTGAGGCCAGCCTGATCTATAAAACAAGTCCAGGACAGCCAAGGCTACACATAGAAACCCTGTCACAAAACAAAACAAAAAGAACAAAACAAAACAAGTAAAAAGACAAAACAAAACAAATTAAAAAACAAAACTAAAGAAAAGGCCCCCCAAACCAAAGTTACCTTCTGGCCTCTCAGGTTTGCTAAGGCATAGTCATACACACATATGTAATGATAATTATAATTATTATAATAATGACGATTAAAATGATAATAGTGAAATATAAGAAAAGCATTTCTAGAGGAATAAATACTGTTAAATTTTCGGAATGAATATTGGGCTTTCTGAATTTGGTTGTTTTTTATCAGTTGTTTTCAAAGCATTAATGATATTTTCATTCATCAAGTCAGTACAGGGTCTTGGGAGATAGGACATCCAATAAAGTGCTTTCCTGACAAATAGGCAGACCTGATTACAATTAAATTAGACCTATGAGAAATAGTCAGAGACAGTATGCACCTGTAATTCCAGCCATAGAAAAGGAGAGGCAGCAGGAGCTTGGGATTTACTGGCTAGTTTAGTCAAATCAGCAAGTTCTGGGTTATGTGAAAGAATCTGTCTCAAAAATGAGATGGTATGAGTAGGGCTGGGGAGAGAGAGAGAGAGAGAGAGAGAGAGAGAGAGAGAGAGAGAGAGAGAGAGAGAGAGATTAGAGGTTAAGAGCTCTTATGCTTTATCAAACAACCAGAGTTCAGGTCCCAGCATCTACAACCCATATCGAGAGGTTTACGAACACCTATCACTTTTACTATAGGGGACCTAACACTAACTGATGGCCACTCTGTCCAGCCCATACATGAGTGCATGGACACAAGTATCAATAAAATGTGTAGATTAAATGCTTAACTTTAGGCCACTAAGTTTCTTTGTGACACGAACAGTTAATTTTGAACATTTCGATAAATTGAAACGACAAACACTTGACCTTCAGTTCATAAATAAAGGAACACACACTAGTTCTATGCAATTGAATAGACATGTTACATGTCAGAGATCATGCTGGGATAGGCAGGCCCTGAAGACACAAACAGGTAACAAAAAGAAGTTGCAAAAGAGGTAACTACTTTCACTTGTCCTTTGACTTAGCCACACCTAGGTCTTCCTAAGTAGTTACTCTGAATCAGATGGCTGAGGAAGACTCAGACCTATTTTATAGCAAGTCATAGTCAGTATGCAGGATCACCTGGAAGTAAACAACTGAAACACTAGTTTCTTTCTCTAGTGGTCATTGAGGGAAGGCAGTAAGGATAAATTGTAAGTCTCCATTTATTGATTTATTGCTTCAGTATGTGTCTGGTGTTTACATGTGCTAAAGGTCATGTGTGTGGGTCTGAGGACAACTTGTGGGACTAGACTATTGGTAGGTTCTGCTAATTGGATCCAGTCAGCTGAGCCAACACACCTGTCTCAGAATTAAATTATAAAGTGCAAGTGCATGAACACTGAAGATGTATCTGATTAAAAAAATTAATACCCCCCCCCAATTATGATAGAGAACATAGTAGATTAAATAGTGGTCCTGCAATTGGAGACTATGAAAGAGAACTGATTGTCTTGGTCAGGGTTTCTATTGCTGTGATAAACATTATGACCAAAATTAAGTCAGGAAAAAAAGGTCTTGTTTTGCTTACCCTTCCACATTAGCTCATCATCAAAGGAAGTTAGGGCAGGAATTCAAGCAGGGCAGGAATCTGGAGGCACAAGCTGATGAAGAGAGCATATAGTAGTTTCTCTTACTTGTTTGTTCCTCGGGGCTTTCTCAGCCTGCTTTCATATAAAATCCAGGACCATCATCAAAGGGAAAACACCACCCTAGGTGGGCTGGACCTTCCCCCATCAATCACTAATTAGGAAAAATGCTCTACAGGCTTGCCTACAGCCTACAGCCAGATCATATTAGGAATTTTCCCAACTTGGATTTCTTTCACTCAGATGATCTTAACCTGTGCTAAATTTACTCAAATCAGCCTGCACAGTGCAAAAATGTGTGCTGTTTCCCTTCACACCAGGGAAATACATGTCAACCTGTAGTCTGGAACTCATGAAGATCTTCCTGTCTTTTTCTCTTCAGTGCTGGGATTAAAGGTATGTGCCACTATGCCCACCTTAGACTATCTCTTTGAAATCAGCAGTTTATATATAATGCACAGACCCAAAGAAAATAAGTAAAAAGAAGAATCCAAGGGAGGATTCTGAAATATCACTCAGAAGGGGAAGTAGATAAGTCAGAGGTAGTGGTAGAAGAGAGGGAACAAGGTACGACATGGAGTGTAGAGGGATATAAGGGTGGAGGTCTGACCTGGGGAATAGGGAGGGGGAGGTTACAGAGGAAAGAGAAACTGTCTTATGGGCAGAGGCCTCTCTGTGACAGCTGGAGATCTAAACTGAGAGAATATAATGGGGACTCTAGCCGAGACTACTAGTAGTAGAGGTCATTGTGTCTGAAGAGGACACCCTCTAACGAGACAAGACTCCAAGTAGAGGGAGGGGAAACACCAACCCACTCACAAAAACTTTGACCCAGAATTTACCCTCTCCTCTCCTTTCCTTTCCTTTCCTCTCCTTTCCTTTCTTTTCCTCTCCTCTCCTTTCCTTTCCTTTCCTTCATTCCTTTCTTCCACTTAAGGTCTCTCTTTATATATTTCATTCATTACATTTCTATTACTGTGATAAAACACAATGACAAAAGCAACTTATAAAATAAACAGTGTATTAAGGACTTGTGGTTTGAGACAGCATCTGTGGAGGAAAGGAGGCAGCAGGCAGCAGGTAGATTGTGTAGCTGCTATAGCTCCCAACTCAAAATACAATCGGAAAGCAGAGAGAGGTAACTTAAAATAACATGAGTCTTGTGAAAGCTCAGAGCCTATTCCCTGGGATCTACCTTGTCCATCAGTGACACATTTCTTGTCCCTCATTAGCTACAAACTCAGGGCCAAATATTCAAATACCAGGAACCAAATGGGGCATCTTATTCAAATCACCATATTCTGCTCCTTGACTCTCATAGTTTAGAACCATATCGTAATGTAAAATCTGTTTAATTCTACTTCAGAGGCAGGCTCATCTCTGAGTTTGAGGCTAGCCTGGTCTATAGAACCAGTTCCAGGACAGCCAGAACTACAAACAAAACTCTGTCTTGAAAAACCAAACAGATTTAGTCTCACAGCCAATCTTTGGGAAGAAGGCAGGGAGTCTTATGGAAGAGTTGGGGGATAGAAGGACCCCAAGGGGACAGGAGCGCCATAAAAAGACTAACAGAGTATAAAAATCTAGGCCCAGGGGGTCCTATCTGAAACTGATGCACCAAACAAGGACCAATGCATTGAGAGGAACTATGCCTCCTGTTCAGATGTAGCCAATAGGCAGTTCTGTCTCCACAGGAGCCCCCTAGTAAGGTGAATTGGGGTTATCCCTGCCATGGACTCTATTGCATGCTCTTTTATCACTTGCTCCTCATGGTGTGCCTTACCAGGCTACAGAGGAAAAGGTTGCAGGCAGTCCAGATAAGACTTGTTAAGCTGGTGTCAGCAGAAAAAGGAGAAGGACTCTCCCTCTCTGGGGACTAGGGGAAGGTCATAGAGTTGAAGAGGGAGGGGAGGGGTGGGACTGGGAGGAGACAAGGAAGGGGCCTACAACTGGGATAAAAAATAAATAAATTGAAAAAAATTAAAAAGAAAAAAACAAAAAGAAAAACAAAACAGCAACAACAAAGAAAGTCCTAATATTTCAAAGAACGAATACTGTTTAAAAATCCAAAGTCTAGCCAGCCACTCTGGTCCACACCTTGAATCCCGGAATTCTGGGAGACAGACACAGATCTTTGTGAATTTGAAGCTACCTGGTCTAAAACGGGAGTCCAGGACAGCCAAGGATACACAGAGAAACCCTGTTTTGAAAACAAAACCCAAAAACCAAAAGAAAAATCTCTTTTAAAACTCAAGTTAATATTTTAGATGTACCATCACCCCCATAAAATCAAAAGCAAGTTACATATTTCCTATATTACAATGAATGGCATTGAGCACATATCACCTCTCCTTTGAAATAGTCTCAGGCTGTCTCGAAAAGTGACAGTGATGTCTGTAACTAAACAAATGATAAAAATACTTTCATATATAAAATATAGTTTCTTAAGAAAGCACTGTAAAGATACATCCAATGTAGTCGGAGAAAAGATCAATAAATATGAGTTCTCAAAAGCCAGATGAAGGAGAGATAAACCTGCCTTTTAGGATCCCAAGTGTGGGATTGGAACAGTCTCATGAGAGAACAGGTGAGGTTAATCCACTAAAAGAGCAATCACCTCATGCAGGAGCTTAGTTGTTGCCAGCTAAAAAGATCCCGTGAACAGACTCTGGGAGGAGATATATAAATGAGCCCAGAACTGGAGGCGGGGCTTTTTGGAGACCTGGGATAGCTTTGGCTGTTCATTGCTATACTTTGAGATGCTCCTAGAGAGAACCGCTTGAGGGAAGGCTTCTGGGCTCCAGCTCCTGCTGAGGTTCTGGGTTCTGGATACTCTAGTTCCAACAGAAAAAAAAATCTTACAGATTGTGCCAGGAAAATCATGCCTTAGAACTGATATCCTTAAGGTTTTGTTATTGTGTCCATTAATCCTCATTTTCTATTGTTTTGGTTAGTCGGGTTATAAGGGACGTATGCTCAGTCACTAAGTTGTTAATAAAATATATTGGTTAAAAAAATTGAGCCTACAGCCAGAAATATATAAAGATAGATCTTCAGCAATCAAATATGGAGAACATTCAATGGAGGGAAGAAAAGACACAATGATAACAAGTGTGAAAGGAATCATGGATCAGAAAAAATTTTATGCCATGGAAGGTGGGAGAATAGGCTAAGAAGGGAATATTGGAAGGGAAATTAACACGAAAGAACTTTAGGGAAAACCATGAGAAACTACTCTTTCAGAGCTTCTTAGAATATGCAGATATATAGAGTTTAAATGGAGTGACCATGTAATGGGACAACAATGCCCCTATTAGATACCACAGAACTGAAAATAAGGAAGTCCGGTACCAGGAGTAGTTTAACGTTTTTGTCATTGTTGGTTAGTAAAGTTCCACATACCTATAATTTACTTTTCTATTGCCAAAGGGTGAAATAGTGGAATGGACTTCATGAGAGTAGCAAGCTATTTTCTAAATTGTGATCCCCTTCACAAGGTGAAAACTAGAAATGACACCACTGTCAGCACCAACAATCACTACTATTCTGTGATGAAGAGACATAGTATTTGTCTTAGTTTGATGGGCTATTGCTCTGATGAAACAGGGCAGAGACCTGGAGGGAGGATCTTATTGGGTGGCCCTGAAGAGTATTACTTACTGGCTTACTCCTAATAGCTTGCACAGTCTGCTTTCTTATAGAATCCATGACCACCTGCCCAAAGTATCTGTACAAAATTGAGCTTAGCCACCCCACACTTCTACTACTTAAGGACATGTTCTGTAGCCTTTTCTACACATCACTCTTTTTATGAAGGCATTTTCTCAATCAACTATTTCTCTTCTCTGGTGACTCTGTCTTTTGTCAAATTGACATACAACTAGCCCATCTAGTATTAAACCAAATTCTAATGTTTTATTGGTATATACAAAGATTAGTGTGCCTTTCAAACTTCATCAGAGAAGCTTCTTTTTTTCCAGTATATGGCAAGTAACACAGAGACTCATAACTGGAAAAAGTACAGAAAATACGAGATATAGTTATACAGAAAGTATGATGGAGGGTAAGGTACTATTCAAAATGGATTTCTGCACAGAATATGCTATCCATTCTAAGCCTAGGAGTTGGAAATTAGGTAGATGGGCAGAATCATGCAGATCCACATATTTGGATGGTGTAGAGAATGTGCTTTTGGGAACAAGGCCAGATATACTTCTTAGATATGGTAAAATTTTAAAGTGAAAATATATGTGGGGGTTAGTTAATTTTTATTGCTTTGAAGCAAATATGCAGGTAAATTACTAAGATAGGCCATAGATATTACTGGTGATGAGTTGGGAGTTATCTGCTGTGATTTTCCCATCTGGATTGATGCTAAACATCTCTCTCTCTCTCTCTCTCTCTCTCTCTCTCTCTCTCTCTCTCTCTCTCTCTCTCTCTCTCTCTCTCCAGAATTTCTTTTGTAGTCCTGGCTGTGATGGGATTTGTTCTCTAGATATTGCTTGACTTGAACTCAGATCTGCCTCTCTTTCAAGTTCTGGGATTAAAGGCTTGTTCCACAACTGTTTGACAGATGGATATTCAATTCTTAATCTCTATCTGAATTAATGAGAGAGGAATTCACACTATGTTACTTACATATTATTGATGAATCAAAAATACTTAAAAATATTACTGTAAGCAGAACTGATCTCCTAGTAGTGTAAGATGTGACTAACCAATGGAACATTAAATTTGTATGGGACAGCCTAGAAGCCCCCAACATTTCTTGATGAGAAAATGTGATCTTGAGGATATTTTCTGGGACATAGACGACCAGACATGTTGTGAAAAAAATTATATACTTGGTCAATATTTTTCCCTCTTCTTGAAAAAGAATGGCCCCAGAGTCAGATGTCTTGGGTGCTTGCTATAGGTTAAGAAGTAATGTAGTGACTTTGTGGATACCCGAAGTAGTGAAATGTTCAGTCTGAACATGGATGATAATACTATTCCTGAAGGAATGCCAACTAAAAATCACATTGGGAAAGATACAACTTCCACTGAATGTGGGACATGAAAAAAGGATAAAGGATGAACACATGTAGAGTGGTTCTCTAAGATGTTATTCTTTGCTAATTGATGGAATAATTTCTTTGTAACCTAATTCAATAAAAACCTATCTGTCGATCTATCTACAAAGCATTCTCCTCATTAATATAATAAAATATGAATAAATATTAAATAAAGAAAATACTAAAAATATATGAGCAAATATATATATATATATATATATATATATATATATATATATATATATATACAATCCCTCATTTTATTTATTTTTAAATTTCATGGTGTCTTTTGATTATATTCACTCCTTCCTCCCATTCATCCCAGATCGACCCTACCTTACCCATCTAATTTTTTTCTCTTCTTTTAAAAAATTTCAATTAAAGTTTACCTAGCTGTGAATCTGGCAAACTATAACATTAATAGGCCTGGCAAAAGATGCCCACTTATGCAATAGGGTATGAATGTCAAGGGGAATAATCAAGCTACACTCTGGTTGGATTTTGAGGTCTACATCCCATGTTGAAACTTATAAATGGTGCTGTTATTGGGAACAAAATCTTGTAGCCAAACAGATTATAGGACATAAGGAAAAGTCTAATACTATTACTCTGCAAAATGAACACAGTACTAAACCAACTCCTAATGACTTATTTTTATACACAATGCTCATTGTATTTGTTAAACCTTATCAGGAAAGATTCTTTTGCTAGAACATGGTACTTAACATAAAGGCCCATAACTGTTCAAGATGCGAAGAATAATATATTGCTGAGTTCTAGGCACAAAATGGAATGCCTATATTATATTCTTCCTCCTAATGATCAGGGTTCATGGTAGACGACACACTGGGAGGATTATATTACTTTTAGACAATGAATGATTAAAGTCCCATTTCTTCAATGACGTGGCTACTGGTGTTTTGGCCATACTACAGGAGAGGACACACACAGAAGTTTATTTGTAATGTGTGTGTGTGTGTGTGTGTGTGTGTGTGTGTGTGTATACAATGTCCATATGTAAAGGTCAGAGGAAAGTTTTGTGGAGTCATTTCACAATATCTACCTTTATATGTATTCTAGATATCAAATTCAAATTGCCACGCTTGAACAGCAACCACCTTTATCTACTGAGCCATTAGCTTTTATTTTTTATTCTTAGACAGATCCATACATGGATAGAAGGAGTTTTGGTCATCTATATCCTGTATCTTTGTAATGGCTATACATCTGCCACTGAATTTCTTATTTCCAATAAGTTCTTATCTTACTTTTATGAAATATATGTACTTTCATGAATTTTTGAATACTAAATGTGGTCTTAAGTTGGCATTTGAGTTTCTAAATTTAATTTTACAAAGTTATAATATAATAATATCATTTATTCCTTCATCCAAATCCTCCTTTAAATAGGTATTGACTTTTACTCATATAGGTCGGTGGCTTCTTTTTTACAGTTAATCTCTATTTTTAGAATTTATAACTATCTACTTATATTTTGTCATTTTGTGTGTTTGTGTGATGGTACATGCCAATGCCACAGTATGTGTGCCTTCAGCAGATGAAATTCTTTCCAACATGTAGGCTCTGGGGATCCATTTCATGTTGTCAACTGCAGCTTCATGTACCTTATCTTCCTGAGAAATCTAAAAACTTTCTTAAAATTGACCTTGAAGTGCAAAGAACCAGAGTATTAAGTTAGTTCATTACAGTATTTTAACAAAATATGCTCCACAGTGCCTGGAGTGATAGCACAGTAGTTAAAAGCACTTGCTGCTTTTGCAGTAGACCCGATTTATGTACCCAGAACCCACATGATGACGTACAACTATCCATAACTGGCTTTAGGGATACAATTCCCCTCTTCTAACTTCTGATGGCACTAGGCACACATATGACCCACATATATAAATGGAGCCAAAACACTCGTGCACATAGAAAGGAAATTAATACATTTCATAAAGAACATATTACATATAGCAGGATACAACATTAATATTTTGCTGCATTTTGTTATCTGAGCTCTCTATCATGTTTACACAATCATTGTAAATCTCAGAATAATTGGCATTAAATGTCAATTTATAATGTTGTAAATATCTTTTGAATCGAATAGTGTATTTTCAAATTAGAATAATATAACCTTCATGGAAATATAAAATGTGGCATGCGTTCCAGAGGAAAACTGTCTACCTATCATAAAAATAGTAGGTTGACTACATGGATAATTATGAAAACACTGGTATAGAAGATGTTTATTAAAATATGTACAGTATTTCCTATAAATGGAGACATTCTTGGTGAAGTAAAAATTCCATAGCCAATATCATTATAATGTGTAAATTTTCAAACGTGTACTCAAAATGCAAATAGGCAAAATAACCTAAATTACAAATGTTAAATAATCAATGTGGGTTAAAATGATTTTAATAGTGAAATTATGAATTTATGGGTATTTGTAAGTTAAATAATTTTGTGCTCAATAATATTAAAGAAAAAGTGCAAGATGCACTTGAACCTTATTTTTTGGAAAAATAGACTGGTCAGTTTTTACTATAAAATTGACACAACCAAAAATACTTGAGAAGTTAGAACATCACTTAAGAATCCCCTCCATCATATTGTTCTGTGGGGATTTTCTTTACAGATGATTAATGTGGTCAGGTCCAGCCAACTGTGTTGGGGCCATCCCTAGGCAGGTAGGTATTGTTTGCCATCAGAATGCAAGCTGAGAAAACTAGAAGGAGAACATTAGTAAACAGTTTCCTCTTATGTTTCCTGCTTCTTCTCCTGCTTCTGTTCTTCTTTTTTTTTGTTTGTTTGTTTTAATTTTTAAATTTAATTTATTCTTGTTACATATCAGTAGTTATCTCATCCTTTGTATCCTCCCATTCTTCCCTCCCTCCCATTTTCCCCTTATTCCCCTCCCCTATGACTGTGCCTGAGGGGGAGACCTGCTTCTGTTCTTGCTCTTAATTTGCTCAGAAATGTATTGTTACCTAAATGTGTAGGAAGAAGTAAACCCATTCCTATTATGTTATATTGGTTTAGTTTTATCTGAGCAGTACATTTGCAATTCCTATCAGCGATTATAATTAAATTATTTGTAAAATATTATGGACCAACTCTATGTATAAATTTAAGGTAAGTACACACAGACCAGTAAAGGACAATTGATAAATACTCCTGAGTTTGTGATAAACACCTAGGAAAACCCATAAATGAATAATGTAATAATGATGAAGATCTTCATAAATCCTCTGTTTGCAGTGTATATATTAAAAAGTGAACTCTGAAATTGCAGAACAATTCGGATTCTTCCCTTTCTTTCCTCCCATCCCTCCTCCAGCTCAAAAACTCTTGCCTTCCAGTAACCATAGAGACAATGACAGCTATATTAACTCTCAGAACAGAGTGACAATTCTAATTGTAGATAAAAGGCAGTGGGACCAAGTTTCTGAATTTTTTAATTGTGCAAGCATTCATGTATGCCTACATGCTTACTACATATGTGCTAAAGACTGAATCTGGTGCTTCTCTGTTAATGGAAAGCATGCACATAATTTAGAAGCTTTACCTCCAAACATTCATAGATATTTTCAAATTTTCCCTTTGTTCTCTACCCACCCTTCTCTTTAATTAGTAAAAAAACAAAAACAAAAACAAAAACAAAAACAGAAAACAGTGATTAGAGAACAGTAAAGGAATAAATGTAAAATTGCCAATACTGGGAACATATGGAAGTTTTTTTAAAACTTATTTTTTAAATTTTATTAATTTATTCATATTATATCTCAATGGTTATCCCATCCCTTGTATCCTCCCATTCTTCCCTCCCTCCCATTTTCCCCTTACTCCCCTCTCCCCTCACCTATGACTGTGACTGAGGGGGCCTTCCTCCCCCTGTATATGCTCATAGGGTATCAAGTCTCTTCTTGGTAGCCTGCTATCCTTCCTCTGAGTGCCACCAGGTCTTCCCATTCAGGGGATGTGGTCAAATATGAGGCACCAGAGTATGTGTGAAAGTCAGACCCCACTCTCCACTCAACTGTGGAGAATGTCCTATCCATTGGCTAGATCTAGGTAGGGGTTTGAAGTTTACTGCCTGTATTGTCCTTGGCTGGTGCCCTAGTTTGAGCCAGACCCCTGGGCCCAAATCTGCCTTTCATAATGTTCTTCTTGTAGGTTTCTAGGACCCTCTGGATCCTTCTACTTTGCCATTCTCCCATGCTTCTCTCATATAGAGTCCCAAAAGGATGTCCTCCCCTCTGTCCCAGTTTCCTGGTAAGTGAAGACTTTCCTGTGACATGCCCCTTGTGCTAGTGTGCAGATATAAGTGAGTGTATACCATTTGACTCTTTATGCTTCTGGGTTAACTCACTCATTATGATCATTTCTAGTTCAACCCATTTGCCCACAAATTTCGGGAATTCCTTGTTTTTAATAGCTGAGTAGTATTCCACACCACCAAACCAAATAACCCAATTGAGAAATGGGGCTTCGAACTAAACAGAGAATTCTCAACAGAAGAATATCAAAAGGCTGAGAAACACTTAAAGAAATGCTCAACCTCCTTAGTCATCAGGGAAATGCAAATCAAAACAACTCTGAGATTCCATCTTACATCCATCAGAATGGCTAAGATCAAAAATTCAAGCGACATCATATGCTGGCAAGGATGTGGGGAGAGAGGAACACTCCTTCATTGCTGGTGGGAATGCAAACTAGTACAGCCACTTTGGAAATCTATCTGGTGCTATCTCTGAAAACTGGGATTAGGGCTTCCTCAAGACCCAGCTATTCCACTCCTTGGAATATACCCAGAAGATGCTCCAGCACACAACAAGAAAATTTGCTCAACCATGTTCATAGCAGCCTTATTCATAATAGCCAGAACATGGAAACAGCCTAAGTGTCCCTCAGTAGAAGAATGGATAAAGAAACTGTGGTACATTTACACTATTAAAACTTATTTTCAAAGAGACTCTCTGAAGTATTTATACATTCAGATGTTCAAGTAGATTCAATTGCTGAGTGTGGATCTGTCCACCATTAGAACTTGAAAACCCAATTTCCAGATTCAATCTGAGTGGTAGAGAGAACAAAGAGAAAAATGTTATTGGTCATTCTGCTATTTGCAATTTCCTGGGTTTGCCATTGTAGGAAGGAGGCTGACACAGAAAAAATATTAGGGAATAGATGAGGCTGTGTCTCACTAAATATTTACTTTTTAAAAAAGATAAACCAGAGATGGACAAAATATGGCTCTTTCTTCCTTAGAGAAAAGAAACAGTAAGTGATGTTTTTCATTTCATTGTAAAGTGAGGAATACGGGGTCTTCTGAGGCAAGAGAGATGTTTGTATTCAAACTCCAACAATAAAAGAAAATTTAAAATTCTAAAGACAATCCTACATGTCTTTCTTTATCTAAAAAACAACTGCATTCATGAAAACCTAGCAGATATTTTCTCTTTCAAAATTTATTTACACATAAATATTTTATTTTTCTGATTTCCTATAAATATACTCTGTTAACATTATTTCCATACCCCTCTCTCCAATTTCTTACTCCTTCAATGACTCCTGCTTCTCCATTATACCTCCAATTCATGATCACTTCTATAATTGTTACATACACATGCACACACACACACACACACACACACACACACACACACACACACACAGTAGCACAATAAGTGATATAAAAACACTCAAATAGGGCTAACAATGTGGCTCAGATGCTAGCTTCTAAAATGACTTGTGTCTATGACCTGAGTTTAATACCCAGAACTCATATTGTGGAAGATAACTGAGTCCCTCCAACTTTTTATAAGGTGCAATCATTTTCTATGTCATGCATGCTATCTACAATACACATAGATGACAAAATGAAATAAATGTGAGAAAATTTTAACATGTACCTCACATGGATAAACATGGTAATCATTGGTACTCAAAGAATAAATTGTTCTATCTTGCTATTTATTAAATGTCTAAATCCTTTGAACCACAGTAAGTAATACATAAGATTTTCTGAGTAAATCATTGTGAAATACAATAATACACAGAAAATACTTGATTATCAGGGTCCTGATATATTTGGTGATGGTAATGTAACTGACTATTTCTCAGTATCAATACATAATTTTAAAATATAACACAAAAGTCTTTTTGTGAGTCTGTCATGTTTGTATATTCTACAGAATGGCCATCAGTTACATCCTCACATTAAACTGCATGTATCCATATCATGGAAAACTAGATGGACATGGACATTTGGATATGATAACTTAAAACAAACTTTTTTTGAGACAGGGTGTCTTAGTTAGAGTATTATTTCTGTGAAGAAACAACATGACTACTGCAACTCTTATAAGGAGACACATGTACTTGGGGGCTGGGTTATATTTTAGAGGTTTAGTGCATTATCATAATAGTGAGAAACATGGCAGCATGTAGGAAAACATGTTTTCTGGAAACAGAGTTGGGAGTTCTACATCTGGATCTTCAGGCAGCAGAGGGAGACTGTGTGTCACAGTGGTCATAGCTTGAGCCATAGGAGACCCCAAAACCCATCCTGACAGTGGCACACTTCTAACAAGGCCATAACTCAGTGCTTCCCCTTATGGGCCAAGCATTCAAACACATAAGTGTACGGGTGTCATATCTATTTAAGCTACCACACAGGGTTTCTCTGTACAGCCCTTGCTGTCCTGATACCTATTCTGAAAGTGAACTCATGGAGATCCTTCAGCCTTTGCCTCCTGAGCGCTGGTATTAAAAGCATACCCTACCATAACTAGGCATTTCTTATTACATTAAAGGACAGAAAAGACTATCACTTTAAAATGATAATGGTGAAAATAAGTACCATTTAAGAATTACCAGTTTCAGGGCCATGGCAAATGATGAACTATATATTGTTGAGGCAGAGTGTGGTGATTTGCATAGGAGTGGCCCACAAAGACTCCTGTTTTTGAATGCTTGGTCTAGACGAAGTGGCAGTACTTGGTATTTTGTTGAGTAGGCCTTGTTGAGTAGGTGTGGTCCAGTTGGAGGACATGGGTAACTGTGGGAGCAGGCTTTGATGTCTCAAGTAGTTCATTTCCTGCTGTTTGTGATCAAGTTGTAGAAATTTCAGCTACTCTAGTACCACATATACCTGCACACTGCCATATTCCAGCTATGACAATAATGGACTAAATCTTTGAAATGTAAGCTAGCCCCAAATAAATGTTTTCTTATATAAGAGTTGCCAGGCTCATGATTTCTATTCACAGCAATAGAAACCTTAACTAAGACAGAAGTTGGTACCAAAATTATGGGGTATTGCTGTAATAGACCTGACCATGTTCGGGGACAATTGTGGAAGGTCTTGGGAATGTTGGGCAAGAAAAGCTGTTGAGTACTGTGAGTTCATTGGGATGTTCTTGAGGAGCTTGAGAGATAAGAACAATGAGATCAGTTCAGAAGGTGGAAGCCTAGCTTGTGAACTTTCAGAGGGAAATGAAAAAACTCTATCAGTGCTGTTTACTGTTTTGAAACAGATTCTGTCATTCTTGTCAGCTGGAGGTAAAGAGTCAGCCACAATTAACAAGAGAGGAGCACAGTTGAAGTGAAACATTAGTATTATAGATACAATTGAAGCTGGATAGCTGGAGCTAAGAAATTAGCAGTGATTAAGAGGAGACAGGCTCATAGGGTATCAAATCTCTCCTTGGTAACCAGCTGTCCTTCCTCTGAGTGCCACCAGGTCTCCCCCTCCAGGGGACATGGTCAAATGTGAGGAGAGATTTGATACCCTATGAGCATATACAGGAGGAGGTAATCCCCCTCAGGAACAGTCATAGGGGAGGGAAATAATGGGAAAATGGGAGGGAGGGAAGAATGGGAGGATACAAGGACTGGGATAACCATTGAGATGTAACAAGAATAAATTAATTAAAAAAAAAGATCAAAAAAAAAAAAAAAAAAAAGAGGAGACAAGCACCATTGTGGTGAAATCATCTGAGAAGTGTGTCATAAGAGCACAGAGAAGCTGTGTTACAGAGGTGACCAAAATCATACCTTTTGTTATCAGTAAGACACAGAGATAATGAATTATGAAGGCAGTAAAATTATATTAACGCTTGCAAATAGCAAACTGTACATTCAGGTTCTTTGAGGACATTGACATTACATTACCTGCAATCTTAAGGTTCAATTCTTGTTCAGGTAGTGTGCATATTAGTGGACAATATCTAGTAGCTGTGAAAAAATATAGAATAAATAAGATATGTTTAATATTTTTTCTGTCCTGGACTCATTTTGTAAACCAAGCTGGTGTTGAACTCACAGAGATATGCCTGCTTCTGCCTCCCCAAGTACTGGGATTAAAGTTGTTTTCTACCATGTCTGGCTATGTTTAATACCCTTTTAAAAATATTTTATTAATTTGTTCATATTATATCTCAATTGTTAGCCCATCCCTTGTATCCTCCCATTCCTCCCCCCTCCCACTTTCCCCCTACTCCCCTCCCTTATGTCTGTGACTGAGGGAGACTTCCTCCCCCTCTATATGCTCATAGGGTATCAGGTCTCTTCCTGGTAGCCTGCTATCCTTTCTCTGAGTGACACCAGGCCTCCCCATCAAGGGGATGTGGTCAAAAATGGAGCACCAGAGTTTGTGTGAAAGTCAGATCCCACTCTCCACTCAACGGTGGAAAATGTCCTGTCCATCGGCTAGATCTGGGTAGGGGTTCAAAGTTTACTGCACGTATTGTCCTTGTCTGGTGCCATAGTTTGAGCAGGACCCCTGGGCCCAGATCTGCCTGTCATAATGTTTTTCTTGTAGGTTTCTATGACCCTCTGGATCCTTCTATTTCCCCA
Source organism: Acomys russatus (assembly GCF_903995435.1). NCBI lineage: Eukaryota > Metazoa > Chordata > Mammalia > Rodentia > Muridae > Acomys > Acomys russatus. The sequence goes on from NC_067143.1 coordinate 17,382,927, forward strand.
TTCTCCCATGCTTCTCTCACCCCAAGTCCCAAAAGGATGTCCTTCCCTCTGACTCACTTTCCTGGTAAGTGAAGACTTTCATGGAACACGCCCTTTGCGCTAGTGTCTAGATATAAGTGAGTATGTACCATTTGACTCTTTCTGCTTCTAGGTAAATTCTAGTGTTTCTAGGTGAACCATTTCTAGTTCAATCCATTTGTCCAAAAATTTCGGGGATTCTTTGTTTTTAATACCTGAGTTGTATTCCATAATGTAAATGTGCCACCGTTTCTTTATTCATTCTTCTACTGAGGGATCCAAAATGTTTAATACTCTTAAGTGTATTTGGAAAGTAATATTTTCCCACAAGTGGTAGGAATGCCCAACAAAATATGTAAAACTGATGGTGATGATGATTTTGATGAAAAATATGAAGTAAAGACATTGAAGAAGTCAATATGAGACTCACACGTTTCAAATCAGAAAGGATTCAAACCAATAACAGTATGATTTTGAAGGTCAAGAATCTTTCAAAAACACAGAACAAAATACACTCATAAATGTGCTAAGTCTATTGACATCAAAGGAAAAACAAAAGTGTGTATAGACAAAAGTTGTTTTCTTCATATGGTAGATATCATGACCACAGTTACATGATGATTTGCTAATGGATGACTGACAAAGAGTCTATATAATATCTTGGCTTAGTGATTCAAAGCATTTCTTCTTGCAAAGAGTGTCAGTTTGGTTCCCAGGATACATATCATGATTTAGAACAGTTTCTACAGGGATCAAATACCCTCTGGAGATGTGTACTAGGCCCACATGTGGTGCACAAGCATATGTGTAGCCAAGACAATTCTATATATAAAATAAATAATTTATAAAGTGATTTGGAAAAGAATTACTTGGTCAAGTTGAAATAAGATATCTTTCTTCATTTCTTCAACAGTAGATATCTGATTGTCATTTCTGTAATACAAATGAACAGTATTTCCCTGCTGTGTTTTATAAATATGTCCAAGAACCATTGCCAATAATGTGCTTTTTAATATCCCTGTTTTGTTTTTTTTAGGGCAGAGATTGACCCATTGCTTTATTTAAAAACAGATATTTGAAATGTTACATAGCACATGTTAATTGTGGTCAGGAGTTATCCTGTCTCATTGTAAATGTATCTTTGAAATTAATTTTATTCCTTCTCAAGTCTCTGATAGGGTTGAGGAACAGATGGCTTAGTTTTACAATTAAGCTTAATTGTTTAGGGATTAAGATGTTTTTAGGTCTAGATAGATGTTTTAAGTTGATGATGATGAGATCATGATAGATATTGATTTACATTAAGAATTTTAGACCCACCAAGATAGGAAAGAAATGTTCTTCAAGGATGCTAAATAAAAATAGCCAAAACACTATGAATGTAACACACACACACACACACACACACACACATACACACACACATACACACACACATATATATACGCATATATATACATATATACACACACACATATATATGCATATATATAATTACTGATTGTTTTGTGGTTCTTCTTGCTATAGGTTTTTTATTGTATATATTATAATAATAAAATATATGTAAAATATTTAATAAAAAAGAAAAAACAACTGTGGTCACATATAAATATATTGACAAAAATATGGATGTGGAATGAACTCAGCATTTTAATAAAGTAACAAACTCATATAAATACACAATTGTACACTGCAATAAAAGCATGACTATGAGAGGAAAGGAGCAGAGATCTCATGTGGGAAATGCACTTTCCTTCCAATGTCGAGTGTCCTAGGTACCAGAGATAGTTTCTATTACAAGTCTTTTCCCTTTTCCTTCTGTCCTGTCACCATTAGCTTATGTTTCACTTAAACAGATACGACAGTTAAAATGGCTGAAAGTATAAAAATTTTGTTGCACCATAGTCTGTTTCTTTGTATGTAATTGTTTGCCTCCCGGAGTTACTCTTCTGGGAGCAAATGTGTATGTAACCTTGACTCTAAATTATCCTTGATTGGTTAATAAATCCCTAGACCTGATCAGAGCAGAAGACAGGTAGGAAGAACAAAGTTTTGGAGGCTTGGCGGTCAGGAGGATTATGGGAACAAGATGAGGAAGAGTGACAGGAGAGGCAGAAGTAGAAATCAGAGTCACCATGGATTAGTATAAAAATGATAGATCAAATAATGAGGCAGTACAGTTTAGAGATATGTATGTGAGTTTCTGTCCTTTTTCCTATATTCTCAAAGATTGTTCTATAATTTCCATCCTATAACATCAAATTAAAATAAAATAAAAATACTTAACAAGTACATGTGAAGAGTCCTTACTTTGCATTACATATTATTAAATCAGTTTACCATGTGGATAGGTTTTTCTTATTTTAGATTAACTTGCATCTTCAAAGCCTGCAATGGTAAATAACTCTTTAAAAAGATGCATTCAGCCAATCTCAGACTACTTCATCTACATATGATCTATCATTTGTTTTCCTAGTCTAATTACTGAAGACTAATGGCCTTAGTAACTTAAAAAATGTTGAATTCATAATTATAATTTTTGTTTTTATATTAAAAGAAAAATTACAAAACTTTGAGTGCAGTAGAGATGGGAAAGTACATAGAGCCATTGTGGTGCAAGTTTCAGAGAAATTATAAAGTGAAAGACTACATAAGACACATATAGAGCTGCAATCTCAGTACTTATTTGAAAATAAAATGAAGAAAGTTCTTTGAAACATGAATAGTTTCTGAATGATATTTTATACGAGGTCTTAATTCTGCATTTAATGATGAACACTCAAGCAATAAGTCTCACATTACTATTATTTTGTTGGAATACTACAAATTAAAAAAGCACCAGTAGAAAAACTATAGAGCATTAAAAGAGCAATACAGTACATCACCTTCTATGAAAAGGTAGAGTAACATTATTTCTAACAGTTAATTTTCAGATTAATACAATATAAACAAATAAAGAACATCCACTGATTAGGATTGTGGCAGCAGCATGACCTATATAGCCTTTGTTTGGTTTGCTCTGATCCTGTGCTATCATGTGGTGAAAGACAAGGTGATGATCAGAGGATAAGATTAACATTCTCATTAAAGCAATAGATGTCACTGTGGAATCTTTCTGACTTTGTTTACAATAGTTCTGCCCAATGTTAACACTGGGAGTCCCATTTGCAATGTCGGATGTACTAATCTTGCTCCAGCATGAAGAACACATCATCAATGACTTAATCACCTCTAGCACAACTCCTCCATGTTAAGAGAAGGTAGTAAAAGTAAAGAAGAAAGCATCTGTCAAGTCTGATGATGACATGTGTTATGATGATAACAACATGTTTTTTTCAATGTGTCTATCATCTATCTATCTATCTATCTATCTATCTATCTATCTATCTATCATCTATCTCTGCATTGTTGATTTACCTGCATGTGTATCTGTGTCAAATTTTGCAATAGAGATCTTTGTGAGCTGACATTTGGGTGCTAGAAATTAAACATGCATCCTCTGGAAAAGTAATCAGAACTCCTAACCACTGAGCCATCTCTTCAGCCCCAGTCTTTGGTCTCTTTATATTAACCCTTTTTGTTCACATGTTAAATAAAATACAGAAATTGTTAAAAAATATTTTGAAATTTTCAACTAACCAGACCAAGTACATGAAATACTTGGACAGAAGAGTAAATCCTTGGAGTTGTCACACTGTATAGAGGACACTGCCCATATGCCTGGGGGCAGGCTGGTTTTGAACTCACATAACACTCTATCTCATTCCCAATAGGCCATCTTACAAACTTTTTCTTAGCAAACTGATAATATACATTGTTTTTGAGATATAATTACATTTCTCCCTTTTCTATTTTACCTCTGAACTTTCCCATACCACTCCTTGCTTTCTTTATTATTTTGTAATTTTATTAATGTATTCAGATTACAACTCAGTTGTTATCCCATCACTGGTATCCTCCTGTTTCTCCCTCCATCCCACTTTCTCCCTATTCCCCTCCTCTAGTTCTGTGACCGAGGGGGATCTCCTCCACCACTACATGGTCATAGGCAATCAGGTCTCATGTTGGTAGCCTACTTATTCTATCTTTGAATGCCATCAGTCCTCCCCACCCAGAGGAGGTGGTCAAATGTGGGGTACCAGATTTCATGTCAGAGTCAGTCCCCACTCTCCACATAACTGTGGAGAATGTCCTGTCCATTTGGTAGATTAGAGTAGGGGTTCGATCTTTACTACTTGTATTGTCTTTGGTTAGTGCAATAGTTTGAGCAGACCCCCCCTGGGTCCTGACCCACCCATCACGATGTTCTTCTTGTAGGTTTCTAGGACCCTGTGGATCCTTCTATTTCCCATCCCCTATATTTGTCTTACCGAGAAACCCAGTAGGATGTCCTCATATCTATCCCAATCTCCTGGTAAGTGAAGACTTTCATGGAGACATGCCTTTTGGACTAGTGCCCAATTATAAGTGAGTATATATCATGTGAGTCTTTCTGCTTCTGGGTTAACTCACTCAGTATGATCACTTCTAGTTCCATCCATTTGTCGACAAATTTCAGGATTTCCTTGTGTTTAATAGCTGAATAGTATTCCATAGTGTAAATATACCACAGTTTCTTCATCCATTCTTCAACTGAGGGACATTTAGGCTGTTTCCAGGTTCTGGCTATTACAAATAAGGCTGCTATGTACATGGCTGGGCATATGTCCTTGGTGTGTGGTGGAGCATTTTCTGGGTATATTACAAGGAGTGGAATAGCTGGGTGTTGAGGAATCCCTATTCCCAGTTTTCTGAGAAAGCACCAGATAGATTTCCAAAGTAGCAAACCAATAATTTAAATGATTATCTCTCTTTTAGAGAATGTGTAGTCTGCAACACTAAATTGAGAATCACCTTTGAGAAAACTTACATTAATAAATTTAGGAGGTTCTAGTTTACTATCCTTTCTACTACCATTTTATTCCATTAAATTCAACCTCATACCTATACCTCTTCTTACATGAATTAGAAAACTCTAGACCTTCATTCATAGTATAACACAAGTCCTTACAAGTCACACTTGTCTACATCATGTATATGAGCTTACAGGAAATTGAGTCTTTTTCTAATCTAGGAATAAAGATGGGTATTTAGTGGAATATCCCTAACAAGTATCCCATTAGCACTGCATTACTTAGAAACTTCCTCAAGAACCTTCATTGCTGTCTTTAATGTTAGAACAGGATAAATTTCATTAGGTAAAATTGGAGAGACTCATACAGTAGGAGGTGGGGCATATATAATCAGGAATTGGTTTTTTTTTTAATGTCAGAATCATATGAAACTAAAAACAGAAATTGACATATTTGTGACTTTCCACAATGTTAGAATTTATTGAATGGCAATGAATTTCAAAATCTTCATCAATTTTGTTAAAGAGAATTTTTCAAGTAGCCCCACCTTCCAATAATAAAATGCCGGAGAGTGTGATACGACTTTCTCACGTACTCTGGTGCCTCACATTTGACCATGTCCCCTGGAGGGGGAGACCTGGTGGCACTCAGAGGAAGGACAGCAAGTAGCCAAGAAGAGACTTGATACCCTATGAGAATATATAGGGGGACGTAATCCCCCTCAGGAACAGTCATAGGGGAGGGGAATAATGGGAAAATGGGGGGGGGGAGGAATGGGAGGATACAAGGGATGGGATAAACATTGAGATGTAACAAGAATAAATTAATAAAAAAAAATAAAAAAAATAAAATGCCAATTACATAAACAATTTATTTTAGAATTTACTTATTATTTAAATTTATGTGTTTCGTATTATTTTTTGTTCTGAATATATGTCTGTGAAGTACATACCTGCAGAGGCTGAGGATGTCAGAAGTATTCCTCAGATTCCTTGGGAGTTGAGTCACAGATTGTTGTAAATTGTCATGTGGACACTGGAAATTGGACACAGATATTGAGGATGTGAATTCAGTACTCTTAAATACTGAGCCATTGTTCAGTGAACAAATAGGGATTTATAAATGTCAATATTAATTACTAGTCTAAACCTTTCAACTCAATGTAGTCTGTTTTTTAGCAAGATAAACACTTTGAAGGCTGCTATAACCTTCAGAAGATGGTGTAAACTAAATACCTATATCCACAAATGGAGGGCAGAGTCCAGAGGCCAAAAATATGTAATATTTCTACTTAGATCAGAGAAGTACTTTTATCATCAGCTGACACAAAAGCATAAAGAAAGAGTTACATCAACCATGTCTTAGCTCTAGGTAGAAATTACTGAGAGGATAAAGAAAAACATGCTGTACACTCTGAAATGTCAAAATTAATCAGTGACAATTTTCACTCATCCTCCACTTGCTTGTTGACTATAATAAATCCTCAAGAACTTATGATGTACTCTGATATAACCTCAACTCCCCTCATTTAGAAGACTTTGTTGAAGTTGCCTTTTCATTCATAATAGATAAGTGTACTATGGACAGTTCCAATAAGAATATTGAATTTTTTTATGAAACACACACACACACACAAATATGTGTGTATAATAAATGGCATAATATTTTAAGATAAATTATCTGGAACTGAATAACATCTTTAAAATATTGTCTTTCACTTCTCTGTTTAGCGATGTAATGGTAGAAAAATTACAAAAATGATAGATTTAAAAAGTGTGTTACACATCCATATTGTACTTAAAATAACATCTAAATTGATTTTTAAAGCAGTCTTTAAACCTGATAAAAAGTATAAGACAAAAACTTTATTTTTACAATTAAAGTGCAGACTGACACATGAGATGGCTTTTACAATCACAGAATTAATGCTGAACTCTTCATTTCATTATTTCTAAAAGCAAAATTCTCTGTAGGAATGCTTGTAAACCAATATTTAAAGAAAGCAAACAATATAAAATGGTAGCTCTAATGAAATCCATATAATTGTAAATTCATTATTTAAGCACTCTAATTCTAAACCTGGAAATGATAGAACAAACTCAATGACACTCTCTAGTGACCACAAAAATGTCAGGCTGGAGTTGTTAATGTTGTTCAGATTGGAGAAATTGTAAACCCCAAGGAAATGTGGCCCATGTGGTTTCCTCACACTGCCCCTGTATCAAAATATGTTCATGATGTGAGATTGTGATGTGCGTTCTGTTGTCAGCCTTGCCACCAGCAGCACAACACTGCAATAGGCTTTGAGGGAAGTTGGAGCGTGCTGAAAGGGAAAGGAAGTACTCGGCTTTAACCTTGGTGTTCAACAATCTTTGTTGGAGCAAATATCTTTTCCAGTTTGCTATGTTTTAAATAAATTCCAGAAGATATTCTAGTAATACAATTCTAAATAATTATAACAAAGAAGGATAATATCTACCACGAAGGACTCTTTTAAAAAGTAGACATTAATGGGGGAATAATGTGAAATATAACTATGACACCATAATTTTCAATGAAGATTACTTATTTTGTTATTTTAATGTAAGTTTAGGACTTTAATAATTTCTTAATAAACATCCATATTGTCAAAAATTTCATTCCTTCATAAATACTGCTGAATGATTTAATATTATTACAATTGTACTTTCTACATAGTACATGTGCAAAACAAAATGAATCCTATGAAGAAAAAAATGAATCACTCTCATGTAGGGATAGAAACATGATTGGCTCAATGCTAGGCAACTGGTCTATTTCTGAGCTGTATTTCCATATACATGTAAAATTTTAAGTTCTAATTTAGGGACAAATTCCTGGGTTTGTATGTTGTTAAGTAGTAACTGCATGAATCAGAAGTTTTGGCAATTCTTTGTCATGAGTTAATTATTTTTTCAGAAAAACTAGCCTGTGATTTCCAAGTATGTTCAAATGTGTGTGTGTGTGTGTGTGTGTGTGTGTGTGTGTGTGTGTGTGTGTATGTGTGTGTGTGTGTGTGTGTGTGTGTGTGTGTGTAAAACAGAAGGATTGGTATTTGTAAACCATTCCTAACATTCAGGATATTTCTTTTCTTCTTCCAAGGAATTAACAGAGGGCATCACACACATATGCCCCAGCAATCAGAAGAATTTTATGAATATTTTTCCTACAGTGAAAGTTTCTTAACATCTAAATATGCACCACTTCATGATGATTTCATAAGATTTTGAAAGTTAAATTTCCAGTATTGCCAGGAAATTTAAGAATGCATTGTTTGATATTTGGGAGGGTGAAATAATTAGATTACTATTTATAGACTTGTCTGAACCACAGAACAACTTCAAAGTTAATCCTTACAAGTTGGTGAAACACTATGTCAAAGAAGAAGAAGATTCAAAGGAAAAACTGACAAATGTTTTTCAGATATATATGTTCTAGTTGGAATAAGTATAGAGTTCTGGAAAGTAGAAACATATCATGGTGGTGTATTTAATGGGAGTGAAGAGGTTAGAAAACAATAGTATAAAGTACTAAGAAAAATTAATGATAAACTCCAAATTAAGTGGTAAGAATAATGGAAGCTCATAATAGAAGAATGAATATAAGGATGAGTAAATAACACAGAATTAATATTGAAAAAGTTATATGGAAACATGCTACTGTAAAAGAGTCTTTACTGTATAAATATACACATAAACATTTTTCAAATAGTGTTACCTAGTAAGCAGACAATGACTTCTCTATATTCTATGAAAACTATAGGCTAACAAATATATAGACCAGTAACAAGAGTGGGTTCTCTGCTTCGGATTTACTTTCCATAGAGTTCCAATACATTACAGCCTATTGCCAACATTCATAGATACTATACAGAATTCCAAAGTAAGACCCTATTGCTGAAGTCAGCACATGGTTAAGTCAAAGAAGAGAGAGATCTATTTAGCTTTCGCCAATAATATTGATTCTACTGGATATACTGGATAGTTTTCCTAGTTCTAGAAGATACCAAGCACGCTACAACAGAAGAATAAGAGTTATACTCATCTTTCAAAGCTCTGAATTCCAGTGATTAAAATAACCAGTCTGAGCCAGGCGGTGATGACGCATGCCTTTAATCCCAGCACTTGGGAGGCAGAGACAGGTGGATTGCTGTGAGTTCAAGGCCAGCCTGGTCTACAAAGTGAGTCCAGGATAGCCAGGGATACACAGAGAAACCCCGTCTCAAAAAAAAAAAAAAACCAGCTTGTTAAAAAATGCCAGCTGATACAATAATAATATTCATATCTTGTGGATAACCAACAATTTTATTGGATTTTAAGGCTCCAAATCAAACTGGCTTTGTTTTTCAGGAACAGGAACCTGTTGGAAGACAGGTTCTTCCTCTTCGTGGCACACAAAGTCCTCATTTAAATCAACTCCAAGTAACTAATTGTCATACCTGAAAATGATTATTGCATCCACCAACCCACTTCAGAGACTAGAACATTAGGTAAACATATGTATCAAGTGGCTAGGCATAGTTTATATTTTAAAAGGGGGAGCAGGAATTTATAGTCTATGTTATATGAATTAATAGATGTAATTTTTGGACATATTATATACATTTTTCTTATGTAAAACTATGTGGCGTAATAGCAATATAATAAATAATTGATAGGTCTCATACACCTGTTGGCATGGTTTTTTTCATGCCTTTATTTTCACTAAATAATTGATAGGATATAATAATAATAATAATAATAATAATAATAATAATAATAATGTCTTTCATGAACTTACATTGTGGTAGGAACAAAGTAAAGGCAATGTCATTAATCCATTATGATTCCAAATTCTTAGCATCAATAGACAATGTAAATTTTATGGTTCTTCCTTTCTTAATTTATTTGACCATCTGTGTGTATTCCTAGAAAAAAAGATAGCCAGAATTGATGAAATGTATAAAATGATATAGAAAACAATTGCTATTGGAATTAGTCATTTTATTATACTGTAGTTTTTTTAGGTGACAATAAACATTCCCTTAATTCCTCTGATATTGCTCTGTCATAGTAACTGTAGATAAAATAAAAAATCGTTTGTGTGTGTTTGTTTTCTTTTAAAGGAGTTTTATTTAATATTTGTTTTTCTGCATAAATTGTTTGTGAGACTCAGGTCCTTTAAAGTTTGCATCATTACATCATCTTAAGCAGAAATAGAAATTCTTAACAACAATGAAATAGGACATGCATGACAATAGGTGTTATGCACACTCCAGTTTCATCTCTGATAGACTCTTAGTAGGCTAAAGTCTTGGAAACTAGCAGCTCCACATTTGCATTTTATAAACAATGCTCTAATGATCTCTACATCTAATTTATGACTGCTTCTGAATGCACTATTACAGTATGTGGAATGATTTTTTCTAAGAAAAATAAATCTGTGAGAACACCAGGGTTGAAAAAGTAAGAGGACCAATTAAAAAAACAATCCTGGAGGACCAGTCAATGTTTTTAACCGCTGAGCCATTTCTGCATCTTATAAGTGGATTTTACCATATAGTACAGGATAAGCACTCTACAATGCAAAGACCCAAAGGAGATAAGTAACATGGAGGAGCCAAGGGATGATGCATAAACTTCACTCAGAAGGGGAGATAGACAAGATAGTGGTTGAAGAGAGGGAACAAAGTAGTAGAGGAAGCATTGAGAGATATGATGGAGGAGAACAGAACTGGGGAGAGTGGGGCAGGAAGACAAAAGGCCTATAGAAAAAGAGAAACTATGAACAGGGACATCTATGTGACAAGCTGGAGACCTAAGTCAGGGTAGGCTCCCAGGGGATATAATCAGGACTCTAGCAGATATTCCTAGTAACAGGGACCATAGAGACTGAAGAGGACACCCTCTAATTAGGTAAGTCTCCTAGTAAAGGGAGGGGAACATAAACAAACTAGCAGAAACTTGTACCCAAAATTCACTCTGCCTACAAGATATGCAGGGATAAATGTAAAACAAACATAGCTGAGAGGGTGGGGGGTCCAGCCAATTCCTGGCCCAACTGATGGGAGACAAACAACCCCTGACATTATTAATGATACTCTGCTATGCTTCCAGACAGGAGTCAAGCAGAGATTTTCTCTGAAAGGCTCCATCCAGCAGCACCTCAAAACCGATGCCGCAACTCACACTCAAACATTGGGTGATGTGTAGGTTACCTTGCAAAAAAGTAGGTGGAAGGAGAAAAGCACGTGGAGGTGACAGAAGCTCCACAAGAAGACCAACAAAGCCACTAATTAGGGCCGGGATGGGCATGCTGAGTTTGAAGCACCAGCCAAGATCCTTGTAATGACTGGACTTAGGTCCCCAACAAAAATGTAGCTAAGCGTCAGCTCAAGATTCATGTGGGTCTCCTAGTAAGCAGAACGAACCTTTCTCTGACATGGACTATCTTGCCAGCTTTTCAATCACTTCCCCCCGGGCAGCACTGTCTTCCCAGGCTACAGGGCAAGAGGACACACCCAGTCTTGATATGATTGATGAGCCAGGTGGATAGGAATAGGAGAGGAAGATGTGGTAGAGGAAGGGAGAATGGGATTGGGTGGTGAGGAGGGATAGGGTATGACCACCTTCGGGTTATCCCACTCCTGAGAGCATGAATGGACTGGACCTAGGTCTCCTTCACATATATAATAAATGGACATTTTGATCTTCATGTGGTCCCACTAGTAAGTTGACAAATGCTGTTTAGGACATAGACTCTATTTACTGCTTTTGATAACTTCACCCTAACTGGTCTGCCTTGCCTAGCCTCAGTGGAGGAGGAAGAGCTCTGTCCTGATGAGACTTGATGTTCTGCAATGGGTGGTGGTGGTGGGCTTCCATTTTCTGAGGACACAGGAAGAGGAGATAGGGGGATAAGGGCTTGAGGGAGGGACTGGGAGAATAAGAGGGAGAGGACTATGATTGGGATGTAAAGTAAATTTATTTCTTTATTTAGTTGTTTATTTATGTTTTTATTTTTGAGACAGGGCTTCTCTGTGAAGCCTTAGTTGTCCTGGACTCATTTTGTAGACCAGGCTAGCCTTCAGCTCACAGAGATATGCTGGCGTCTGCTTCCTTGAGTGCTGAGATAATGGGTATGTGTCACCATGCCTGGCTAAAAGAAATTTTTTAAAGAATTAAATAAAATAATAAAAGTGAAAATTACTAATATTGAAGTGAAATAATTTAAAATTATGGTTTAAGGCTATACTATATGTAAATTTGAAAGACAGGAAAAAAGATGCTTTATAAACAGGAGTATCCATATTCTAGGAAAAGCATAACCTACTAGAGTTCATTGGAAAATTATGCAGCAGAAATCTTTATCATTGAAAGGCAAGTGAAACAACAATGTTAGTAGTGGTTACCTGTTGAAGCCTGTGGAACACAATCAGCCTATGAGAAGTGTTCAGTGGCGATGTTTAGGAGCAATCAACATGTCCTGTGTACAGAACACAAGAAATGTAAGGGAAAAGAAATTGTTCTAATACTGACTTCTAAGCCATACCTACATTCAAAGGAAAGCAGGATCCACTTTCTGGGTCAACTGTCCTCCCACCAATAGGACTTCCTTATAGCACAAAACCAGTTTTCCAGCCCTACTGACAACTAGTACATTTCTTGTGGTGATCTAGAAGTGCAAGTGGACAACAGTATGGGAGGAATGTGCATATAGAGCTGCCAAGATCATGACCCCATCCTCAGATTCTGAGGCAAATACCATGTCCAATCTTACACCGAAGGGATGTTTTAAAGAGCTACCAGCTTCAATACTTCAGATATTAAAAATACTAGTTGTTAAAGGAATCATATCACTGAAGTAAAAAATATGTCAAAGAAAATGTACTCCAACAGAATGAAGGACAAATATACATGATATAGGATATTCTCTACCGTTGAGCGGAGAGTGAGATCTGACTCTCACACGAACTCTGGTGCCCCTTTTCTGACCACGTCCCCTGGATAGCGAGGCCTGGTGGCACTCAGAGGAAGGATAGCAAGTTACCAAGAAGAGACTTGATACCCTAAGAGCATATATAGGGGGAAGAGGTCTCCCTCAGTCACAGACATAGGGGAGGGGAGACGGGGTAAGCAGGAGGGAGGGAGGAATAGGAGGATACAGAGGAAGGGCTAACAATTGAGATGTAATATGAATAAATTAATAAAAAAGTTCACAGGTCCTTTAAATTTATTAATGAAGGTATATTCTTAAATAGCCTGACCTAATTTTTCATGATGAAACCACAAAATAGTGTAAAATTTGTATACTGACAAAAATTAAATTGCTTAGTTTCTCTTCTGATGTATGTCTCAAAGGTTTGGACTGCTCTGCCTGCTTTGGTTCTCTGTGAATACTAATCCTTCTATTGTCTTGCATATTTTAAATTACTGTGGGTTACACCACATATTCTAATATATTCAATTATAATCAGTGAGGGAGTTTATTGAGAACTTGGAAATATATCTACCACAAGATCCCACTGTACCACTCTTGGACATTTACCCACAGGACTGTATATACTATTACAATGACACTTGATCATCCATGTTCACTACTCCTCTACTTATATTAGCCAGAAATGGAAATTGGCGTACATGTCCCTTACCAAGTGAATGGATAATGAAAATGTGGTACACTTACACAATCAAATATAATTCAGCTGTTGAAATAATGAAATCATGGAATGTTTAATTAAGTGCATGTAACTAAACAAAAGTCTTCCTGAGTGAATTACCCAGAACTCCAAAGACATATATAGAATTTAATCACTTAAATTTGGATGTTATATTCAATCCCTACAAACACATGTAACAATCTTTAAATCTTCAGTTGTAAGGTGTAGAATAACAAACTAAAAGAGAGGAAAAGTTTTCCCAAGGAATGGGAAATAGAATAAGCAATTTTGGAGACCTTTGGGAGAAGTGTGATACTGGAATGGTAATATTCAATGGAGAGAGTGAGGAAAATGGGGTAAGGGACAGGGAAAACTATGGACCATCTGAAGAATGTTATAGAAAATGACTAGAGTAGAAGATCTGAATGTATCATATATATTCTAATATATTCAATTATAAATTCCTTCATCTTATGACCCATAAAGGACTTTAAATTCTTCTTTCAAGTAAAGAAATGTTCAACATCTTTAACCATCTTGGATATGCACTCAAAACCATTTTAAGATTTCATCTTAGTGTTGTGTTGAATAGGTTTTGCCACCATAGATGCATATGTTTGAATGTTGGGCTAAAAAAGTGGCACTATGGGAATTTTGACATTGAAGGAAGTGTGTCATTGTGTAGGTAGGCTTTGTGGTCTCCAATGTTCAGACTCTGACCAATGAGGAAATAGTACTCCTGGCTGCCTTTGGATGAAGATATAGAATTCTTACCTCCTCTATCACCAAGTTAATAAACCTCTGGAACAGCAAGCCAGCCCCTATTAAATGTTTGGCTTTATTAGAGTTGCCTTGGTTATGGTGTCTTATTCACAGCAATAAATTGCTAACTAAGACAGCCTTCCTCTAAGCACAATGACCAAGACCAATATTACAAATGGCAACACATACTGGTAAGGATGTCGGGCAAGAGGAATTCTTATGGAAGAAAGTTAATTGCCAAATTAAAAATTACAATAATAAATAACTAAATAATGGGAAGAGAACAACCTAACATTTATGTCACCAAAAGAAACCTCCAGTGCCAGGTATGGGTTTTATCTTATTGAGCGTTTGGCCACAGACAACTCATGGAAATCCCCATGCCTCACCAAGTATTATTGCTTAATTTACAAATGCTCCTAAAGGAAAAAGTAGTTTGCTATAGTGGAGTGTCACTGGGTACAGAAACCATACTCTTCTAGGACATACTCAGAGGATGTGGAGCAATTGGAATACTTCTTCATTGCTGTTGGGAGTGCAAACTTATACAATTACTATGGAAATCAATCTGGCACTTTCTCAGAAAATTTGGAATACCTCTAGATTGAGACCCAGGTATAGCACTCCTGTGTATATACCCAAAAGATGCTCCAACTTACCACAAGGATACTTGCTCAACTTTTTTTTCATGGCAGCTCTACTAATAATAGCCAGAAACTAGATGCACCTCAACTGAAAAATGTATATTAAAAAAAAAAAACCTGTTATACATTTACACAATAGAATAGTATTCAACTATCAAAAAGAGTGATATGCAGTTTTCAGGCAAATGGATGGAACTAGAAATTATGCTGAGTGAGGTAACCCAGATAAAGAAACATATGCATGGTATATACTCATTTAGAACTTTATATTATCTATAAAGTAGAGGAAAACCATACTATAATCTACAGACCCAAAGAAGCCAAAGGAGAGCCCAATGGAGGATGCTTGAATCTCACTCAGAAGAAGAAATAATAGGTATATGAAGTAGATGGAGGGAGGGATATGGCTGGGAGAGGGTGTGGAGAGTGTCACTGGGCTGGGAACAAGGTGTGGGAAGAGTAGAAGCAGGGGGAGAGCCCAAAGACACCAAGAATTGAAAGCATTAGTGTGTGTCTCTGGGACAAGGGAGGCTCCTGGGGTGTTTAGGGATGATCCTACCTGAAATTCCCAGCACTGGGGTATATGGAGCCTGAAGTTGCCACCCCCTGTATCCTTGCGGTATATCTAGTTGGGGGTGGCACCAGCCTACTCATAAAACATTTGACCAAAAAATTGTCTTTGTTATAAAAAAATGTACAGATTAAGATGGAGCAGAGATTGAGGGAATGACAAATCAATTACTGGCCCAACTTGGCACACACCCTATTGGAGAGAGCCAACCCTTGACACTGTTAATGATAATCTGTTATGCTCACAGACAGGAGCCTAGCATAACTGTCTTCTATTAGGCTTCATCCCGCAGCTGATGAATATGCAGAGATCCCAGCTGTTTGGGGGGTGTTTTGTGGAAGAATGAAAGGAAGGATAGAGGGAGCCAGAGGGGTCAAGGACACTACAAGAAGACCTACAGAGTAAACTAACCTGGGCCCATGGCTGCACACAGAGACTGAACCTCCAAGCAAAGATCACACATGGGTTTGGCTTGGACCTCCTACATATATGTAGTAAATGTGCAGTTTGGTCAATATATGGGTGCCCCAACATTGCTAATAAGGTCTGTCTTAGACTCTGGTGCCTGTGTCTGGATCACTTTCTCCTAGCTGGGCTGTCTTGATGGGCCCCAGTGGGAGAGGGAACACTTAGTTCTGCTGTGACTTGAGGTACCAGGATGGGTTGGTACCTATTGGGGGCCTCTACTTCTCTGAAAAGGAGAGAGGGTAATGGGGGATGGAAGAAATTATGGGACTGGGAGCAGAGGAGGGAGAGGGATGAGATCAGTCTGTAAAGTGATTAAATTTGAAAAAACATGTAGTAGAAACCAAAAAAACCTAGAGGATGGGGAGAAATCCTGTTAAATATTGTTTCTTAAAAATGGCATGACTGTTGCAAATATGACCTTCAATAGTTTTGGTTACATATGTACCACTCAGAAGATCAAGCACAAATCCAAACAAGAAAGATGGGAAGGCATTCAATACTTCAACTCAACCTGTGGACCGACCTATTGGCATAGATGGCTACTACAGGAACAAGTGTCCTGTACTGTTTCCTTAGATATAAGGCCACTAGTAAGATAAAGAAATTATATTTCAGCATGATAAAACAATACACAAGCCTAGAGACAGCATCTTGCTAAATGAAGAGAAACTCAAAGCATTTTCATTAAAATCAGGAACAAGACAATGATGTGTACTATTAACCCTTCTTCTTCAGTACAGTACAGTATTAGCAGTCTTAGAGAGAGAGAGAGAAAAAAAGAGAAAGATATAAAAGTTATACAAATAGGGAAGGCAGAAGTCAATTTATCTTCATTTAAATGAATATGCAACAAGAAAAACTCATAATGCTGATTACTACATTCAATAATGTCACAAATTAAAAAATTAAAGCTTCTGAAATAACAAACATTTTGAGAAAGATCACAGAAACAATATCATTTACAGTAAATGTGTGTATGATGAATAACTATATAATATATACAACAATGTTATATACAGTACAATAGGATCAGTATGTTATATAAATATGTGTATGTATACCTAAGTGCACAAAATACTTGTCAAAAATTTGAAAGGCTATAATGAAATTTATAGATTGGGAAAACTATTATAAAAATGGCCAGTCACCAAAACAATTGACATACTCAATGTAATCACCCACAAAATCTTTCACATTAATTTAATAACATATTTGCAATTTATATGGAAATAAAAATACTCAGTTTAGAGAATATCAACCTTATTAATAAAGGAATAGCATGATGGCGACTTTCAAACTACGCTACATAGAAAAACGGTACGGTAATACTATGCTATGTCTGTGTTAGTTATGTCCTCTTGAGAAGCTACAGCTTTTGCAAACCCTCAGAGTGCTGCTGGCATTTGAAATCATGTCCTTGCACTTTGTAAATACCTTAAAAATCCATACAATGCTTTGAAATGAAAAACAAAATACAATGATAAAAAAAAATCCACACCTTTATGGACCTTAGTCCCAGGACCTACATGATTCTGCATTGGGTCCTCTGCTTATATATGATAGCATTCAGCATAGTGTTTTTATGGGATTCCTGAGTGTGCTAACAAGTGGTCTCTGATTCTTGCGTCTGCTCTTGTGGTACTTCTCCTTCTGTTGGGTTGCCTTGTCCAGCTGCAGTATTATTTTTTTTGTCTTATTATATTTCATTTCTAGTGAGGAACAAAATGGAGTGGATCTAGATGGGAGTAGAGGTGGCAAGGAAATGAATAGACTAGAAGGTAGGGAAACTGTAATCATGATACATTAAAAAGAATCAAATTTCAACTTATAACCAAAGAAATTTTGTGGATTTTTGGCAAGGTTGTGTCCCTGTTTGAGGCGCAATGCCTATGCATCATACATGAAAGTATTTTCCTGGGATGTGCAAGGCGCTGTTTGGTTTCCCAAGGATGATAAGAATTACGTGTGGTACTTACTTGCTCATGTTCATATTCCCTGTAAGATCACACCATAGGCTCAAGGCCAGACTGGGTTATAGAATTTATTTGCATTCTATAAATATTTTTTTATGTACCCGACATATTTGTTAACAGCTGCACGAATTAAAGTAAAACCTTTGATGGAAGAAAATGAATAATTCTTTCATTTAAAAACTAAATACAATACCATTTTGAAATGAAAAGCAAACTGCAATTTTGAAAAATAAAAAAAAAATAACAAATAAAAACTCAAACAAAGCAAAACAAAATCCAAGACACATCCCTGTGGATTTATCTGTTAGAGGATAGCTAAAAAATTCTGCCTGTCCTTTTGCATACCTTATGAACTTCATTTGAAATCAGGGAATTAAAACATGGGTAATATAGATTACACATCCAAACAAAGTATTTTCAAAACCATCAGTTTACTGTTGAATCTGGGCAATATTTCCAAAAATAGACTATCTGAAGACACTGAAGCATTTTCAAAATATCCAAACTAGATCACCTTACAAGATGACAGAAAAAATTATTATTCTATACTACACAGTAGGCTGTAGCTCTGTATGTGAAACACACCACAGATTTCCACACATTGGCAATTCACAAGCCTCAATTCATTCTGTATATCATTCTTTTTTTTTTTTTTTATTTCTTAAAGACACTTTGAAAACCACTTTCCTTTATTCTACCTAGCATAGTGTCAGAACTCATACCTACCTGATTTTCCTAACTCTTCAGAAACCGGCAGGTGCAAACCACCATGGTATGCTGTGTCATCACTCTGCGGATATTTTGTAAGTTAACTCTCAAGTGCCTCCAACCCCTTACATCCTTTAATGCATGGCAGACACCTAACTTAACTTTCCCTTGTAACGTTATTTTTATGAAACAATCCTATAACAGAACAAATGATCATTTTTTTTGGTCATTGTCTTTAATTCCATACATCTATAATCCACAATATTGCCTGTGCTTTGAAAGTTAATGTTCACCCTGGAAGAGAACTGAGCTAAAGTGGCAGGACATATTGAGGGAGCGACACTATGCAGGCAACAAAACACAGGGCATGACAAAGGAACTGAGGCCCTGATCTGATAGCTTTCTGATCTGATCTTTCAAGAATAATGTTTTTAATTTAAAGAATAATGTTTTAATCCCAAGAGATTTGCAATACTTAATGTGCAAAAATCATGTTCTCATATGAAAGATAGAAGAGGGCCAAGAGGGAACTAACCTTCGTTGCTGCATTGCCTTGCTGACCATTCTTAAGGTGGATGCCACAGGCATCTTTGTCTGCCTCTTCTCTGAGCAGGATCTGCTGCACTGAGTTGACTCATCACACTCCCAACCCCCAGCCTCTGTTAGTGAGCCCGCACCACCGTCCATTCACGCATGCGTGCATGGTTGCCAGGCTGCAGGGACCCTAACGTCTTTTCTAAACTAATGAGATAAGACAGGCAGCCATTAGTTTTAAGCCTTATTGCTGGTATAGAAAAGGAGGGTCTTCATAAATCCCCATATAAATTAGTCAGAAACAAATTCAAGGTATTTTGTGGACAATACGCACTACATAATCTTTACTTGTATTTAGTGTTACATCTCATATAAAGGTTGCTTTAAAAAATCCTAAATACTTGAGACACTGACAGGAGAAATCACTAATGAATAAAAAAGTGCTACATTAAAATATTTTACATTATTCAGGTTTCACTTACTTATTTTATTTTTAAAGTCTCAAATGTGTTCAGGTAAATTAAAACCCTTACAATGAACAAAATGATTGTTGTTTTAATAAAAGTGTTGGCTTATCATCCTATGATGATTTTCTTCTTTTTTTATAATACTTGCTATGATGTAGTTTGTTTGTTTGTTTGTTTATTATTTATTTATTTATTATTTATTGAGACATGGTCCTTCTGAGATTGCTGGACTGAGAAATCACTTTGTAGACAAAGATGGAGACCTGATCTCACAGAAATCCACTAGCTCCTACATCTTAATTGGTGGTACATGCTACCAAAGTTAGCAAGATTTTCTTAATTAATTAATCATATACTTTAGATTCTTGTTGCAGCCCCATCCGTCTTCTCCTCCCAGCCACACCTGCCTTCCTCTCCCTTATCCCCTTTCCCATATTCTTCAGAAAAGGAGAGCCCTCCTTCCTATCCACCTCAGCTCATTAAGTCACATCAGGACTGAGTGTCCTCATCCCCTGTGGCCTGGCAAGGCAGTTATGGCAGAGGGAAATATTCAAAACTCTGGTGACAGAGGCAATGTCACAGACAATCCCCAATACCCTTACTAGATGACCCACATGGAGCCTGAACTATCCATTATCTACATCTATGTAGGTGGCCTAGGTCCAATTCTCTTAAGTGCTGGAAGTAAAGGCATATACCACTACAGTTAGATAGGTTTTCTTACATTTAATCATTGTGTATATTTCTACATTTCTCTCATCCTCCCTAGGGAGGATGCTTAATTCTTGTTCAGAAGGGCAAATAGAATAGACACCAGAATGGAAGGAACAGGATGGGAGCGTACTATAGGGGACCTCTGAAAGACTCCACTCAACAAGGGATCGAGGCAGATCCTGAGACTCACAGCCAAACTTTGGAGTGGAGTATAGGGAGTCTTATGGAAGAGTTGGGGGATAGAAGGCCTGGAGGGTACAGAAACTGCATGAGGAGAACAATGGAGCCAACAAATCTGTGGCCCAGTGGAGAGGTGTGGTTGGGTAGCAGAGACTGATGCACCAACCAAGAACCATGCTTGGTGATGACCTAGTCCCGCTGCTCAGATGTAGTCAGTATGCAGCACAGTCTAATTGTGGATGCCATAATATCAGGAGAAGGGGCTACCTCTGACATGGACTCTGGTACCTACTCATTAATCACTTCCCCTTGGTGGGTTAGTATTGCCAGGCTAGAGAGGAAGAGGATGCAGGCAGTCCAGATGAGACTGGATAGGCTGGGGTCAGATGATAGGGAGGAGGGCTCTCCCTTTCTGAGGACTAGAGGAGTGGGTAGGGGAGTTAAAGGAGGGAGGGTGGGACAGGGAGGAGGGTAAAAGTGGGACATAAAAAGAATAAACATTTAGCAATGTTTCTTTTACGCATGTGTGTGCTCTTGCAGGATATAGATTTTCTGGACTGAGACAAGATGTTAGAGTATTTTTCTTTTGATGACTATAAAATGTCCCTCTCCATATCTTTTGATTAGTTTTGTTGAAAGTCTATATTATTGGGTACTATAATGGCTATTCCAGCTTGTACCATTTGCTTACAATACCTTTCTTCAGTCCTTTGCTTTGAGGTAATATCTATCTTTTTGGTTGAAGTGTGTTTCTTGTTTTCAGGAGAATGATGGGGCCTGTCTTTTGCATCCATTCTTTTATCCTGTGCCCTTTTATTGGGGAGTTGAGGCCACTAATGTTGAGAGATATTAATTTCCAGTGGTTGTTAGTTCCTGCTATTTTGATGTTGGTGGTAGTAGTGTGTGTGTGTGTGTGTGTGTGTGTGTGTGTGTGTGTGTGTGTGTGCGTGCCTGTGTTTACTTTCTTTTGGTTTGGTGGACATGAGATTATTTAGTTCATGTGTTTCCCTGAGTATAGTTAGCCATTTTGGATTGGAATTTTCCTTCTATTATCTTCTGTAAGGCTGAATTTTTAGCTATTTACTGCTTAAACTTTGTTTTATCATGGAATATCTTGTTTTTTCCATCTTTGATGATTGACGGTTTTGCTGGGTATAGTAGTCTTGGTTGGCATCTTTGGTCTCTTACTGTCTGCATGACATCAGACCAGGTTCTTCTAGCTTTCATATTCTCTGTTGGGAAGTCATATGTAATTCTATAGGTTTGCCTTTATATATGACTTGGCCTTTCCCCTCACAGCATTTAATATTCTTTAGTTTTTCTGTGCATTTAATGTTTTGAATATTATATGGCAGGAGGATTTTTCTTTCTGGTCCAATCTATTTGCAGTTCTTGTATTTTTATGGGCAGCTCTTTCTTTAGGTTGTGGAAGTTTTCTTCTATGATTTTGCTGAAAATCTGTTTTGGGATGTGTAGCCTAGAGTCTTGTCCTCTTTCTATTTCTATTATTCTTAGGTTTGGTCTTCTCAGTGTGCCAGATTTCTTGGATTTTTTTTTCATCAGAAACTTTTTAGTTTCAACATTTTCTTCGACTGATGCATCAATTTCTTCAACCATATCATCTACACTTCCATCTCTTCCATCTCTTAAATTATGTTGGTGTTGCTTGTGTCTGTGATTTCATTTCTCTTCCCTAGGTTTTCTAATGCCAGGATTGCCTTAGATTGTGGTTTTTTTTTTTTTTTTTCAGTTACTACTAATTCCACTTTTAGGTCTTGAATAGTTTTATTCATTTCTTTCTCATGTTTTATTGTATTTTCCTTTAATTCCTTAAAGGATTTACTCATTTCCTTCATCTGTTTGAATATACTTTCCCGTATTTCTTGTAGAGATTTATTTTCCTCTTTCAAGGCCTCTATCACTTTTATAACCTCAGATTTAAAATATTTTTCTTGCACTTTAGGAGAGTTAGTATCTCCAGGGCTTGCTGTGGGAGGACCTCTGGTTTCTGGTGGTGTCATATGGCTGTGACTTTTGTTGCTTGTGTTCTTACACTAGCCTGGTGGTTTCTCTGATGGGGTGGCTGTTTGTATCCCAGTTTGTCCAGGCAGGAAAAAAGAGCTTTAAGCCAAAGGCTACCTTCTAGGGCCTACTCTGCATGGCAGGCAATGGAATTTGGAGTCCACAACCAGCTCTGCTCTGCTGGATGTGCTGTGTGTGTCCTAGTTGGTCCAGGCAGATGAGTAAAAATTTCTTTTTATATCAGTAATATTGGGCATCCCATACAGATATAAGGTATTATTCTGGATGTACACTCCGAAGAAAGCATACCACTCCACTTTTATATGGAAGAGAAAAGAAGTACAAAGGATAGTATTCTAGATTACAAATGATAGTCATTTTACTCAGTCTTCACATGGGTCTATTAGCAACTGAAGTGGAGGCTGTCACTAACAAGGACACAGTTGCCTGATATTGTATCATTTTCTAGTTGGGCAGTCTTTGTGGAAGAGGACACACTTAGTCCTGATGAGACATTAAGTGGTGGGGTAGGATGACGTGTATGTGGGGGCTCTCTACTCTCAGAAGAAGGTGAGGGGAAAATAGGGAAAGAGGATGGGACGGGCCTGAGACCAGTATGTAAAGCGAATAAATTGTGTACTTAGTTATTTGTTATTCTTCTTGACAGAGGTTAGTTTGTATATCCTCAGTTTTTCCAAAATTCCTTCTTTTCATTGCACAGAATTCTAGTTTATATGTAATAGTCATTTTATTCATGTATCTTGGGCTTTTCTTTGGCAGTCAATATTGAGGTCCTCCCCTTTTACTTCTTTTTAACATATTTTCCATTCATTCCTTCTTCATTTTTGTAATTTTGAGGAGTCTCATTCAGTATCCTAGGCTGATCTCAAACTTGTAATTGTTTTGCATCTATCTCTTGAATGATAGCATTACAGTGTGAGTCAGTATGCCTAGAATGCTTTTCTCCCATGTTTGAATGTGCCTTTTTCTTTAATCATTAATTGTTTGCCTGAAGATGCTGAGGATAACCTAGAGCTTCACATTCTTTTGACTCTCTCTTTTGAATGTTGTAGGCACATGTATAGACAATTTGACCTGCATTTATGGTGACTGTCAAAACTAAATCTATTCATGCTATGCAAGCGTTTGACCAAAGGTTTAATGTCAAATATATATATATATAATTTTTTGGAGACAGGGTTTCTCTTTGTGAGAGCCCTGAGTATCCTGGACTTACTTTGTCGACAAGGTTGGCCTAAAACTCACAGTGATTCACCTATATCTGCCTCATGAATTGTGGGATTAAAGGCATGCACCGCCATGTCTGGATTTAAAATATATTTTTTTATAAAACTTAATTTTAGTAAGTATGCTGGGAACTTGAGCTATCAAAACTCTCCTCTACTGGATATAAGATTAGCTTATTTATCATGCACAATTTCACAGGTACTATCTTATCATTGTGAACTATTTTTAGTCTGACTCTCTAATTTATTAATAAATTTTCATTCAGTGAAGCCCCTAATCTTGTTCTTCATATAAATTTCATTTTGTTTATCTAAAACTAAACTCTCTGTACATAATAATGGCTCTGCTGTTGTGATGTCTATGTATCTGCTCTTTCTATTATCTATGAAAAGCCTAGGAAGGATGTACTTGGTTCTAGGTAGCTATGTCCTGATAGGAGCCTTGATAAGGTCTAATGACCAACAGATAACATTTCCATTGTTTATGATTAACCTTTACTCTTGATCAAAGAGACTCTAGTGCTGACCATCACACATATATGAGTCAATGAACAGAGAGAAAAAAATCTGGTACCTAACTGGAATCTTTGTGTTTACTGGTGGACATTCTTAGTGCGAGAAGATGTTATGCATGCTACAAAATGAGAAAAATAACCATCAGTTGAACACACCTGTAAACCTTGCAAGCTTGATAACACATGATCAGTGGTGTAAAAGTGACATGAACTTAATATTAGTATAATAGTGACTTATTATATCTAGAAATTAGTGTACTTACCAAACTGCATCAGTGAAGCTTCTTTTTGCAGTGGATGGAAATTAGCAAAAAGAACCACAACTGGTTAAGGTGGGGAGAATATGAGATTACAGTGTGCTCAGTCCTAGATGGAAACTCTGATTTACAATCTCCTTCCTAGGCTTAGGGATTATTGAAGAACAGAAGGGGAAGAAAAACAAAAAATAACAAAACAATGAGTTCTGGACACAACAAGTCACTTTCAGATATGAGATTATAGCCATTATGATTGTGTGCATGGACCCTATGTAATTTAACTAGAAAAATTTCATCACCTATGGAGAGATGATAACAATGCACCACCCTTAGCTGTGAGTCTATGGGTAATTGATAATTGGTAATAGGCCCAGAGATGGTTCTTTAATAGTATGTTACCCTATAGGTAGGTTAAACCCCACTGGATGTCTACAAATCCAAGAGTAAAGAACCAGCACTTACTGAAGGAAAACATTATCAGCAGCAAAAGCAGCAGCAACAACAGCAGCATCAACGGCAATAACAACAAAACAACAACAACAATATAAAAACAACCAGAAAATGTCCAAATTAACCAAATGTGGTGATGCATATCTTTAATTTGAGCAAAGAGAGGCAGGGATGGGTAGATCTCTGTGAATTTGAGGCTAATGTGTTCCTCATATTGATATCCAAGTTAACCATGGCTAAATATAACAGGTTTCAGCAATATAAAGAAATGATCAAATAAATAAATAAATATTAAAAAATGAATACACAAAGTTAGGTGAGCATCTAATAAATGTGAATCTGGGAGGAATTTAAAAAGAGGAGTGAATATAATCAAAATATATTCTATGTATCTTAGGGTTTCTCTTGTAATAAAACAGTATGACCAAAGCAACTTGGGGAGGGAATGGTTTGTATAATTCATAGTTCCTTAGCACTGCTCATAATCGAGGGCAGTTACTCCTGGAATTAAGTTGGGGCATGAATCTGGAGACAGAGGCCACAAAAAATGTGGTTTCCTGGTTTTTCCCCTCTGGCTTGATCAGCCTGCTTTTTTATAGAACCAAGGATCTCCAGTCCTGTGATGATAATAACCACAATGGGCTGAGCCCTCCTTCAGCAATCAGTAAGTGGGAAAATGCCTCAAAGTCTTGCCTACAGCCTGATTTTATGAAGGCTTTTTTTTTTCCAAATCTAGTTTCCTCCTCTCAGATGATTTTAGTTTCTATCATATAGTGATTTAGTTTCTGTCATGAAACTGTCCAGACAATTCCATTTACACCTTGTGAACTTGACACACAAAAAAAATAACTGGAAAGCTATGATCTTTAATTTTTTGTTCATTCTTAAGAACCCATATTAATGTATACATCGCAAAATAAAACACTTTTAATTTCCATAGCCTTGCAAATTTAAGCATTTTAAAATTCCAGCATCTTAAAAATATATCTTTTAAAATCTACATTCTCTATAAAAATTTTAAAAATCTCATCTTTTAAAAAGTTTAAATTCTCTCAACAATGGTTTCCTGTAAAATAAAAAATTTTAAAGTACACTCTCAGTACAAGAGGAAAGAATCAAGGAACAATCTGAACAAAGCAAAATCAAACCCTAACAGTATAAATAATT
The DNA here is from genome assembly GCF_903995435.1 of Acomys russatus. Taxonomy (NCBI): domain Eukaryota; kingdom Metazoa; phylum Chordata; class Mammalia; order Rodentia; family Muridae; genus Acomys; species Acomys russatus. The sequence continues at coordinate 17,409,172 of NC_067143.1, forward strand.
CAGTAGCCTCTCCTATCTAGGGCAACTTTAGAACCTATATCCCTGTTACACAGTGACAAGCCTCAGCTGCTCTCCATGACTTCTCCATGCCAGAAAATCCTGTACCCTAGGAGTGACTCTTAAAATCGTCAACTCAGTATCCAAAAGAGATACAATCTTGGACATTTTTGGAACACAGCTTCTGTGTGCTGACCCTTAGGAAATACTTCCAGAAGCCTTTACCTCAATGATTCTAGTCTCTTCTATATCACAGCTAATTGATTGTTCAGCCCCAGATGGCCAGTATCCATTAACCAGCAAAGGAAGGGCTTCATTTAGTGGTTCTAGTATTGAAGTTTCTGGGTTGAAATTTCCTACAGTACATTCAGAAAACATGACTTAGCATGAGGAAAAGAAATAGCAGAGGATCCTGGCTACAAGACTGAATGAAAAATATACAACATGTTTCTGCCAATCTCTGCATTAATGTTTTGTGCCATAAAAAGAGAAATAAGCAGGGAGATGCTATACAAAGCACATCTGAAGAATCAGTAAGTTCCGAAGACTCTAGCCAAAAGAGAAAAAGATTAACTGAGAAGACAGTACTCACAAAAGATTAAAAAAGAAACACTGGGGAATCAAACTCTAGGGCTCCATCATTCATTTTCAAGTGCCCAATCACCTCACTCATAAGAAGCAAAGGAGTATTCTGAGGAAGTAGGAATGATGACCCAAGAATTTGAAAATAAAAACTAGTGAACAAAGACCTTGTGGGTCCCAAGGAAGGGAGATAGCAGAGTTCAGCAAACCTTACTGTTTCAAAGTTGATGGAAAGGATAGAGTGAGAAAAGTACTACAGGGACAAAAGAAACACCAAGAATAATTTTTAATCAGCATATCTTGAAGGAAAATTAGGTTCAGAGTGAAAATCCCAAAGCAAGAAGTATTACTTGCATCATGGCAGGGAAGGTGAAAGCAGTGTAAGTGAATGAGACAGTGCCATGTCTGAGAAGTGTTTTCATGGCTTTAGGTAGGTTTAATATTCAAGATATCAAGTGCCACTTCCTACCATAACCACAACAATTTCAGTAAGAAGGAAGGAGAGATGGATGAGTATGAGATTGGAACAGAGAAAAATGATGAAAAGAATATTGTGCAGCTTAGACGTAAGTAGGAAGCTACTTTGGATAGAGCCTTTTCCCAGAGGAGAAAGATATGGGAAAATATTACAGAGGTACTACATAGAGAACCGCACGTCTGCAGGGCCTAAAAAGGTCAAAAGACTGCCTTTGCTCCCCTGTGCTAAGCAGAAATGTAGTTGTTAGAAATTCAACACAAGTTCTCTGGAAGAATAGTCAGTGATCTCAAGGGATGAACAATACTTCAGGGGAAAGGTAGGTTCCCTGACTGCAGTGATTACCAGATTGTGACATAACACTTGCTAAAGATGTGATTTTTAATGTCAACATTAATTACTAGTATTAACATACTGCCTCCTTAAAATGTAAAATAAATATTTTGAAGGACTTTACCCACTCCAGAGGATGCTGAAGACTAAAAAACCATGTCTGCAATGGGAAGGTTGACTGCAAGAGCCAGAGATATATAGTGTTTCTATTTAAATAAGAGAAGTGCTTTCACCACTTGGTAACATTGGGACACACTATGGAAATGTTACTTTTAACTGCATCCTAAAATTATTGGTTCTAGGGAAATTACTTCAAATATAAATAATATATATTTATATGAATATATATATGAATTACTGACAATTTTCATACAGTTTGTTTCTTTGCATGTTATTAAGGATTGAGACGTAGTTATATTCCATGGCTCTTAAATCTGTATACTTATCTGATATCAGAATAAGTCCCCATCTGTTTCAGAAGTTTCACTGAAAGAGAATGTTCAAGGAGTTTGGCTTTTGGTTTTCACTCTGCTATAATGATTTTGAGAACCAGAGTAAAACATAACAATGTAGACAGAACTCACACTTGATGGTAGAAGTCATGAAAATTATTCTTGTTGTTTATTGAAAAAGGAAGATATATTTGAAATGGGAATATTTTATTAAAAAATCGTGAATTATGGGAATGCTACTGTTAAAGACCAGTAGAGCATTTGGTAAGTATGTCCAAAGTTCTAGAGAATGATCCCTGAACATATAGGGAAAACAACCACATTATAAACTACAGGAACAAGAATGATAGAAAAAACTACTTAAAACTCCTAAAAATGACATGCATTCTTTTCTTATTCATATGTGGTTTGTGATGTAGAAACTATTCTTAGGATATCTGTCCAGGTAGACATAAAACTCTACCTTCATATTAATCATTTTTCATTAGTCAAGACTTTGTCAGCCTGCACATCTGAGTATGTTTCTTATTCTTCCCCGTTCCCAGATGCTGTCTTATCATGCTGATCCTTCTTGAGCCATGGCATTTCTTGGTACTTGATAATTCCCCATTGACCAGTACTGATTCACTTGCTCTTTGGCTATAAAACTTTCATAAGTACCTGTGATATTTTCTGATATATATCCACGATCCACCAACAAGAAGACAATTCTGAAGGTTCTTCTGCTCTCATAATGAATAGCCTTATGGACAGTTTAAAGCACAATGGATATTTAAAAACACAAAAAATGTCTCTATCACACACACACACACAAATAGACACACCACACACACACCTGGTAGGTGGCATACCTAAAGATGAATTATATAGCACTGAAGCATATATCTCCTATAAAATGTTGTCTCTCACTTTTCTGTTTAGAAATATTCTGGTCAAAATATTATAGAATGGTAGAATAAAAAATAAATTGTGTGTTAGACATTCAAATTTTATTTAGGGACTCACAGTCAAAGAAATATTAAAAAGTCTACAATCCTGCTGAAAATTCAATGCAAAATTTTATTTTAAAACTAAAGGGCCAACCAGTTCATGATTTCTGTAACCCTTGAATTAACTGTGAACTCTTCACTTCAATATATATAAAAGGAAAACTTTCAAAAGATGGATTTTTAAATATTTATCTAAAGAAAACAAACTTAATAGAAAAGGGCAGGACTTGGATTATCCATATAATTGCAAATCCATGATTCAAATAGTGAAATCCTAAACCTAAAAACAAAAAGAAAGAAGATCCATTATTCTACCAGGACCACAGTAAATTAGCAAAGGCAGCTGTTGTTTGTATGTTTGGCACCAGGTGGAAGTTGAAAACTGAAAGAAACTTTGATCCCTATAGTTTTATCATATTTTCTTTCATGAGAGATGGGTCCATGGGAGATGTTTGTGACCTATTTCCTGTTGCTGGTCTAAGGAATGGAGCAGGATGCTGAAATGGGCTGTTAGTTACCAGTCAGGAAACTGAAAGAAAAAAATATACTCAGCTTTAATGTGGGTTTTAACAGTTGGTATTGCTTAGGCACCATCTTTTATGAATGTTCAAGCATGTGCAGGAAGGGGAAGAAGATATGGAGGCATGCTGGTAGAGGGATATCTCACCCTAGGGAGAAGGTGCTAGATGATGGGTTTGGATGTAGGCTGATGACGATGGCAGGAAGCATTTGCACCAACTATAAGGGCAGACTTAGCAATCAGCTGGTGTTGCGGTGCAAGAACATAGTGATCAGGTAGTGATGGGAGTCCCAACAGCAGGGAAAAGGGGATGAATCCTACTCTGTGAGATAGGCGATAGGTGGGATATTCAGTCTGTTGATTGACAGTACTTATCTAGATTCCATTTGACCTCAGAGGTGGATTCCCTGTAGCTTAAAAAAGAACCCTTTTAAGTTTACAAAAGGAGATACATTTTATACAATTTAGTATTGCCATTGTTTGTAATCTGAAGTGAAATAGCATCATACAAAAGGCAGTGGACACACAACACTACTTTTTAAATTTTTTTTTTATTAATTTATTCTTGTTACATCTCAATGTTTATCCTATTCCTTGTATCCTCCCATTCTTCCCTCCCTCCCATTTTCCCATTATTCCCCTCCCCTATGACTGTTCCTGAGGGGGATTTCCTCCCCCTGTATATGCTCATAGGGTATCAAGTCTCTTCTTGGTAACCTGCTGTCCTTCCTCTGAGTGCCACCAGGTCTCCCCCTCCAGGGAACATGGTCAAATATGAGGCGCCAGAGTATGTGTGAAAGTCTTACACCACTCTCCACTCAACTGTGGAGAATGCCCTGTCCATTGGGTAGATCTGGGTAGGGGTTTGAAGTTTACCACCTGTATTGTCCTTGGCTGGTGCCTTAGTTTGAGCGGGACCCCTGGGCCCAAATCTGCCTACCATAATGTTCTACTTGTAGGTTTCTAGGACCCTCTGGATCCTTGTACTTTGCTATTCTCCCATGCTTCTCTTATCTAGAATCCCAAAAGGATGTTCTCCCTTCTGTCCCAGTTTCCTGGTAAGTGAAGACTTTCATGGGACATGCCCCTTGGACTAGTATGCAGGTATAAGTGAGTATATACCATTTGACTCTTTCTGCTTCTGGGTTAACTCACTCATTATGATCATTTCTAGCTCAATCTATTTGTCCACAAATTTCAGGAATTCCTTGTTTTAATAGCTGAGTAGTATTCCATAGTGTATATGTACCACAGTTTCTTTATCCATTCTTCTACTGAGGGACACTTAGGCTGTTTCTATGTTCTGGCTATTATGATTAAGGCTGCTATGAACATGGTTGAGCAAACTTTCTTGTTGTGTGCTGGAGCATCTTCTGGGTATATTCCAAGGAGTGGAATAGCTGGGTCTTGAGGAAGCCCTATTCCCATTTTTCTGAGATAGCACCAGATAGATTTCCAAAGTGGCTGTACTAGTTTGCATTCCCAGCAGCAATGAAGGAGTGTTCCTCTCTCCCCACATCCTCACCAGCATGTGGTGTCGCTTGAATTTTTGATCTTAGCCATTCTGATGGATTTAAGATAGAATTTCAGAGTTGTTTTGATTTGCATTTCCCTGATGACTAAGGAGGTTGAGCATTTCTTTAAGTGTTTCTCAGCCATTTGATATTCCTCTGTTGAGAATTCTCTGTTTAGTTCCAAGCCCCATTTCTCAAATTGGGTTATTTGGTTTGGTGGTGTTTAAGTTCTTGAGTTCTTTATATATTTTGAATATTAGACCTTTGTCAGATGTAGGGTTGGTGAAGATCTTTTCCCCATCTGTAGGCTGTCGCTTTGTTCTCTTGACAGTGTCTCCTGCCTTACAGAAGCTTCTCAGCCTCATGAGGTCCCCTTTATTAATTGTTGTCATTAAGGCCTGGGCTGTTGGTGTACTGTTCAGGAAGTTATTTCCTGTGCCAATATGTTCCAGGCTCTTTCCCACTTTTTCTTCTAAGTGACTTAGTGTCTCTGGTTTTATGTACACAACACTTCTTAAGAGCATGTATACTCTTTATGATGAGTTCAGGGAAAGCAGAAACTTTATGTGAAGTAGAAAGGGCAAAACTTCGTTTGATATTAATTTTAGTATGATTAAATAACATAAAAGAGTCCCTCTTTCATCAGACTGAATGTACATAAGTTTTGGAAAAAAAAAACCATTTTAAGTATATATTTTAAAGACGAACCAAAGGAAATTTAAAACCTTGAACTTGGAATTATGATAGTGGATCACATAGTGGAATGTTTTTGTTTTTGTTTTTGTTTTTTTTTTTTTACCATAGATAGATTAGTAAATCAGAGATTCAAAGATAAATGTAAAAGCTCTGAACCGCCTCAGTGCAGCAGTAACATAGCAACAGGAAGGAAAAGAACATCCTATTCAACCTTCATAACTTGCATTTATCAACCTTAAATTGCCTTCTTAGACCTTCAAGTACTTTCTTGGATGCTCTAGATTTTAACTTACACTTTTGTTTTCTTATCTAGTTATTTGTCATGAGACACAGGTGAAATTGCTGTGAGCAGTCCTTTAGCTAGAAGGGTGGTAAAGGGTTGCAACTGAGACTTTCAAAAAAATTGTGGTAACAAGATAGAGTGTATCTAGACCTGACAGTAGTAGCTCTAGAAGTCAAGCTTATGGCCTGGTCCATTGCATATAAAGAGGACTAGGAAGGTTTATGAGGGCTGTGTATATTTTATATCTTTAACAAGGGGTTGGTAAACAAGGCAACTCTGTTTGGCTGTTTAAATAAGAGATCAAGTATCTTGTAGTTTTAACTAGCTAACAAATTGATTAATGTAACATGATGGATTACTTTGGGCAACAGAGCTAATTGATGAAAATCTTACCTATCATGCTAACATTAACTTAGCTGTCAATGTGATCAGAAACCTGAGAAGGATAAATTGTAACCTATATGAATAAATGAATCAATAAAATGACAGAGATAACTGACTAGTCAGTTATAGCTCAAGGCCTACAGAGTTGCCCCAGGCTCCTGTGGTTTTCATGGCATTGTAGGCAGTGACAGTCTGCAATCTAGCACAGAGATAGATTGGCTGTTTCTGTACAAGAACATGGGAGAGTCTGACCTAACCTCATTTTCAGCAATATTCTCTAAAATCTTGACATGTGTCCAGTATGTCTATAGTTCATGCTTGGTCATAGCAGAGGTGTTGGCAGTATTTCCTAGTGGTTACCATAATAGGATCCAGAGTTGAAGTCACCTGCCATGAAGAAATCTTCTCAGAGATCTTGCAGAACTTCTGCTAGGATTTGAAAAATCTGTTTTTCATAATAAACTCACATATATTACATGACATGTTCAGCAGATCTCTGACATGTTTGAGGGTTAGCATATATGAATTAAGCAATCTTTGTCTGTGATCTGTGCTTATGCCATATTCTGTAGGTGAGTGTTGGAGGACCACATGTATTTAAATAGATGTCAATATTAAGTAAAGCTTAATCCAGTAATCAAAAAAGATCTATAGCTTATCTTAATTATTAATGGCTGAGCCTTTAGGCTTCATCCATGTGAAACTGAAAGCTTAAAAAACATGAACACAATCCATACAGAGAAAGAAGAACAGTTTGCTATATGATTTAGTTTATAAAAAGTCCATATTTTATAGTACACTAAAGCCATATTATAGATTAATAAAAATATCATATTGAAAAAATAAGGGTAAACATTTTTAAGGCAGTGACTTTTAAGCTTTTGAGAATGAAGGTAGGGCATAATAAGTAAGTGCTAACATCATAAACAAATTGATGTTGTATAATTAATATATCACTGTTTATATGACTGGAAATGAAGTAGATCATTTTTTAAATTACATTTGAATTTATTATACCAAGTCCATTGGCTAGAAAGCCTTCAGGTTAACACAGAGCAACTTGAGGTGGAAGAAACAGATTTGATCATTCATGAATCTAAGGACTAGTAAAGACATAAGTAATTAGACATACATTTTGAATCAGATTGTTTATCTGAATAAATCTTTATAACCTCAAAATTTCACCATTATATAAGACATTTTGGACCAGAGTTGAAATATATATATATATTAATATATAATGTTAATTTAAATAAAACATTGCTTTTTAGTTACCCATCCTAAAGCATAACATTGAAAATATAAAACCAGAGACTAGGTAAAGCATAATTGTATAATTAACTGCATCATTATAGACTGAACAGCAGAAACTGAAAAGTGGAAAGTTGCATTTGGAGTTAGGCAAGGATTTGAAGGACATTGGAAGCCCTAAGTAAAGATGGCCAGGACTCTCCCACAACAAAGATGGTGGCTAGTCACGTGACTCCTTAGTCAAGATGACAGATTATGAGGATGCCTTATCTCTAAGCCTTTATCACAAAATCAACATGGCTTCAGCCATGTGTTGTGAGCAGCTGGTAGCAGGGCATATTGAAAGTGTCACCAGGCTGCCAGGGTTCCCATACACTGCCACCACTGCTGCTGCTCCTGCCACTGAGGCTGCCCAGATGCCAGGGCAGGGTCATGGTCAGAACTGCTGCAGTGGCTGCTATCATCACCACCCTCCAAGACCATGCATGGGTGTGTGGTGGAGGGATCTGGACGCAAGGGCACAGAGGACAGTTGCAGCTGCGGGAAGTGGAAGAGCAAGCCAGGTCTGGAGAATCTCTAAGTAGAAGTTAGGATAAAATTTAACAAATGATTTGGTTATACCTCAGCAGTGGTGAAAATCATGGTCTGACAGTGGGGGCAGTTGTAGGGGGTAGTATCTATTTCTACCAGGCTCTGATCTCTGCATGATGCAGCAGCATACCCTCATCCTCTCAACAGCCCTGGAGAAGTTACTGGGCTATGTCTGCATGCCAGTGATATGGGGAGTATCACAGTGCATTGGCATTCATAGGGGTAGCCAAGCACTTGCAAGTCCTGTCCTAAAAGTTGAGTCTTTCAACGGGTGGCACCAGGTCAGAGCTTGCTATTTGAAACCATCCATGCGCAGAGGCAATGCCTCGTAGGGTGATCATGCCAGCTGGGATTGCACCATGTTGTTTGTGGTGATCAAGGGTCAGCAGGATATGTGAGACTATGGACAGCAGTAGTAGCTTACCCTACCTTGGACTGATTGGAGCCCATGAGTCTTAGCAAGTGGCTGCTGCAGTGGGAGAGCCAAGAAAGTGGCATCAGAGGCAGAGCATATGGGGTGACTAGATGTTATGGGAATCTGGAGTGAAGACAACAGAGTAGTTCATTGGGTTTCAGCTGAAGGAACCAGGCCCCTTAAGGACAACTACTAATGCCAAAGTCTGGGAAAAATGTATAAGTCAGCCTATCCAGTCCTCCCTTAAGGACCCTCATCAAGGCCAAAGCATGTAAATTTCTAGAGGGTCCAGTTTGAACCAAGGACAGACAGATATCAGATCACTGTGTGTGTGTGGCAGGGAAAGGAAAAACCTTGAAGAGTCCAACTTGACTCAAAGTCTCAGTCTGTGCTCAGGGTACAGCTAGACTCAAGGACAACCAGCTGTGTTTAAAATTTCTACTACCCCTCCCCAAATAAAAAAGTTTCTAAATGCCCCCTGTGACCGCTTCAACCAATCCTTTTCATAGGTTAACTTGCCCCTCCACCCATTATCCAAGCACAAAACACCAAGACTTGTAACACCCTGCTTGCAGCTTTTCTGCCCAAATGTCAACTAATCACATACTGCAAAACTCATTTCTTTGTCTAAAACCTATTAAAGGCCCATGCCTCTGCTTCTCAGGGTCTGCAGCTTGAAAGATTTGGACAGACCCCATTGCTATGGTTCAATAAATTCTTATGCATTTGCATCGACAACAGACTCGGTCTCTTAGTGGGGACTCCAGGAATAGACTAGAGATTTCTCTAAAGGTCTCAGTCTTACACAGCACCAAATGTTATGATTAAAATAAATAGAGTGAGATTAACACAACAGATCTAATATGGAGAGATTTATTGTAGAAGTTGGGGGAGAAAGAAGACAGGGATGGTAGTCCCAGGGGAAAACACACCAGGGGAACACACACACACACACACACACACACACACACACAGAGAGAGAGAGAGAGAGAGAGAGAGAGAGAGAGAGAGAGAGAGAGAGAGAGAGATGGCATGTTAGGACCTTCATAGTCTAGCACATACCTGGCAGCAGCAGCTAACATCATAAGTTGCTAAGCAACCTAGAGGAAACTGCCTATATGCAAACACTTATTGTAATATGTTATGCCATGTTTGTTTGATATATTTCTGGAAAGCTTGGTCTTTTTGTTATTGTTGTTGGGAAATGGAGGAGGAGTGGATCCAGGGGAGGGAAAAAAGTTGGGGGAGGACTGTTTGAAGTGAAGGGAGTAGAGGGGATGAATTGTATGAGTGAAGGATAAACATCAATGAAAAATAAAAAAGATATTAAATGCTAAACAAGAGAATTTTAAGACACTATTATGAAAGAAGAGTAATTTGAAATTTTGATTTAAGGCAATATTTTATACAAGTATCTAAGGGAGGAAATATACTTTAGGAACTGAATTATGTTTATTCTAGGAATAATTTCTAGCATAACTTATCAGCTGTTAGTAGAAAGTTACAAAGCAAAGTTCAACTTCACCAAGTAAGCTAAATAGACTATTTTTAATGGCAGATTACAGGTTGAAGACTTTGATAAACAATTGCCCCTTGAGGAGTGATTGAAGAGTTGTTGTTTATTGTTTTTTTAATTTGAGTAGGAACAGGATTTCAAAAGGAACAAGATTTGAGGAGGAACAGGATTGTAGTAAGTGCAAAACAAACAGAAAACCTACGGATGGGTGGGTTTTCTTCATGCTGACTTCTTAATACTACTTCATTTCAGAAGCAAAGACAATTGACCTGCAGGGACAACTGTCATCCTATCACTGAAGGGACGTAGGTAGTTGGCCAGACCAAATGAAAACTAGCACACTTCCTGGAAGCAATCTGTAAGTGCTAATGGCCATCATTGAGGGAGGTATCTGCAAGTAGACTTGCCAGAAGCATTGGCTTCTCCTTGGAGGCAGTGGTAAGTAAATGTGTCCAATCTAACTATGAATGGATACTTTAAAAATCAACATGTTTCAAAACTTTAGTTGATAAATCACTGTTTGTTTTATAAATTGCAGTATAACTGAAGTGAAATGTGTGTGGAAGAAAATGCAGCCATTCAGAATAAAAAATATGACATACACAATGTTCAACCAAATTAGTTTCACAATCAAATCTACATTATGTATCTGACTTTGGCAAAATTTTTCTTTCCATCCATTTTTTTTAAGCCAAGCATCCTCAAAGGGTTCTCATTGCTCTTTATCCATTGTATTGATTTGTGTATAATGTAATGGGTCAGCTAACATGGATCCCCATCATCTTCCCTGTATCTTGGAAGGGAAACCTACATTAGATGTCTCCTGTTGAAACTGAGGAATAGGTTCGGCTTTGAGATATTTGTTCAAATGCTTTTGAAAATAGCAATTCAGGAAAGGTGACTGAAACTGCAGCATGTGGAACCCAGAGCAACATCCAGAATCTGGAACCTTAAGTGGTCTCTGGAGCATTTCTCTCTAGGAGCATCTCAAAGTGGAGCCATGAACAGCCAAATAATAGGAAATGATACCGGTGCCAAAAAAGCCCAAAACTCTTGTTTTGAGAATATATAGATATGCATGCACGTGCACACACACACACACACACACACACACACACACACACACACACACACACACACACACACACACACACCCTCTCAGACTCCATACTAGGAAGTTTATCAGTTGGCAAACACCATGCCCTGACAAGAGGTTGTTCTTCCAGTGGACAAACTTCACCTGTCACAAGTCTGTTTTCCATTCCACATGGGATCAAAACAAAAGTATATTTACATCTACTACAACGTGCCCTCTCATGAGGCTGTTAATCAGCTGTGGGAAAACTAAACAGTTTCATCTCCCACAATTGGTAATAAAACAAACATGTTTACATGCACTATACTTCTATTTTCATTAAACAATTTAAATATATCACTTACTCCTATAATCTTACTTTACAGGATATATATCTGATTCTTACCAACAATCTACTATCTGAGGAGCACAGTCAAGTTTGGGAGCAGGATAAGATGCATGAAGATGAAATATATCAAACTAAAATAACACAGCCCTTCAGAGCTCAGGAAGTGCCCCGTAAGGATCTTCAATGGAAGTATAATACTACAAAAGGCATTTTAGCAAGAGACCAATTCATGACCTGACTCCTGCTCATCTCTGAAAGGCTTCTTTTAAGCCAATAAGTTATGAAAAAACTCCAAGGGGTCATTCAAGAAAAGAAAAAAAAATTGAGCCCAATTTCTAGAGCACCTTACAAAGACCATCTTACAATATACTTGCTAAGTATATCTAGACCCTGAAAATCCAGAGGGCAAATAACTGTTGATGACTTATTTCTTTTCCAAGAGTTACTGTGAGATCAGGGATAAAATTAAAAGTTTACAGAGAGGAGCCTTAACTGCACAGGAAGAAGTCTTAGCACTGAACTTTAATGTGTACCATGGAATAAATTAAAAAGCCAGCCAACAAAAATATCAAGTGCTTGCCTAGTCCATCTGACTGGCCCCAGGAATTACCCATGATCCCTTGCTTCCCAGTGCTCAGGGACCACCAGGTCACTTTTATAAATATGGTCAAAATGGTGATTGAGTCTAGAACTGCCCTAGCCTTCACAGGCCACATTAACCTTGTCCAAACTTCTATCAAGAGGGACATTTGGCTGATACATGCCCTCATGTCTTTCACTACATGGGGAGATCACTCCCAGATCACCCTCTGTCTGATAGCCTAGGCCTGGCCCCAGACAACTGAAGGTGTCTAGGCTCCCTATATCTGAATACTGCCATCTCTAATAGGGAGCCATGGGTAGTTATGATGGTGTCTGGGTGACCCATCTCCTTGCCTTTGGACACTGGTGCCACTTACTCAGTCCTGTTGGATTATTGGTGTCCCCTATTGTTGGGGGTAGAGGGACAGCCTTGCCAATCTTGCCAAACTCCACCACTTAATTGTGTTTTCAGGAGTATTCCCTTAACCCATTCCTTTTTAGTAATGCCAACCTATCATGTTCCCTTATTGGGAAGGGACCTTTGATTTAAACTGGGAGCCATCATCACCTTTGCTCCCTCAGTTCACCTAAAACCAACCTTGAATACAGCCTCTGTCTTTCTTCTTCTAGCTCCAAAAACCTACCAGTTAAAAAAAATTACCTTTGAATGCCTCTCAGATGGACCTACAAGTCTAGGATATCCAAAACCTCTATGGTAATCCATCTACAATACACTATCGCAAATGTCAACCAACCCCAAAGCCCACTCAGTCTTGAGAGCCTCATGGGACTCAAGCCTATTATATCTGAACTCCTAAGGAAAAAAATCTTCTTTGCCCCATTTCCTCTCCTTTTAATACCCCTATACTTGTATTTAAGAAGTCCAACTGAACCTACCATCTGGTTGAAGATCTATGACTTCTCAACTCTGCTGTGGTTCCCCTCTACCTTGGTGTGGCCAATCCTTATAACCTCCCTTCCACTATTCCCTCAGGAACCTCTCATTTCTCAGTCCTGGAACTCAAGGACACATTCTTTTGTAATCAGCCTCAATGTCCAGACTCAAAACCTCTTTGCTTGAACCTGGCCTGACCCTGATACACATTTCTCTAATTAATTCACCTGGACTGTATTGCCCCAGGGATTCTGAGACAGCTTCCACCTGTTTGGTCAGGCTCTAACCTCTGATTTACTCTTTATCTCTCCCTAACTCTAAACTTATACAATATGCAAAGGACCTTTTCCTATGTAGCACATACCTAAAAATTAGCAAAAACCCCTGATCCTCTAAATTTTTTGTCTAGCCATGGTTATGGAGTCTTACCTTCTGTTCCAACATCTACCCATGAGATCACATATTTGGAACTAACAATTACCCAACCTGCAAAGCCTTAGAAGGCACCTGATTCAGTCTTTAGCAGTTCCCTCCACTAATGAGGGTATTTCATGATTCCTAGGAATGGCTGGTTTCTTATGTTTCTGGATCCTTTCCTTTTCCTTTCTCACCAGGCCTCTGTATGAGGCACCCCAAGCCTCCTTACATAAACCCCCTCTAAAACCCTTACCAATCCCTCTTATAGGCTCCAAAAAAGCCCTTCTTCAGGCCCCAGCCTTACATATCCCACACCTAACCCACCCCTTCTCCGTCTTTGTAATAGAAAAAGAGGGATATACCCTTGGATTGCTATGTCATAAGCTGGGACAGTCCTTCACACTTGTAGCATATCTGTAAAAGAAATTGGACCTAACGACCCAAAGATGGGCACCTGGCACACATGCTTTAGGTGCTGCTGAACTCCTTATTTGTGAATCAATAAAAATAACTTTGGGGTCTCCAATACAGTGTTTTCTTATTACAATCTTTCCCACATTTTAATGTATTAGGGTTTAAAAATGCTACCTCTTTCTAGGGTTCTCTCCCCCTAGTTGGAACTAATATAGGACTCTACACTTACCTTCCAACTGTTCCTGCCTCTTAACATTTCTAGTCTTCTTCCCCAACCTAATGCTATTTCCCGTCTTATTCCTGCATTGAAACCTTGGAGGAATTTTTCCCTACATCTCACACATAGAGGAGGCACATTGCCTAAGGCCATCCATACCTCGCACAAAAATGGAAGCTTCTTTGTACATGAAGGATCCCGCAAAATTGGCTATGTCATAGTGTCAAATACTGAGGTGGTTGAGGCACAGGCCTTCCATGCCCATACCAATAATGAACAAGCTAAACTAATAGCTCTTATATATTTCTTCCAATTGACACAGGGACAATCCTTAAATATTTACACAGACTCCAAATATGTCTTTCATATCCTCCTGTCCCATACTGTCATCCTGAAAGAGCAGAGATTACTACCAACAAAAGGAGGATATATAACTAATGTAGACAAGATTACGGTCATGTTGAAAGCTTCCATCTTCCCATAGTTATTCAAATTGTCCACTGTTGGTTACACTAGAGTGACAACTCCAAAATCTCTAAAGGAAATAACAGGGCTGAACAGGTAGTTAGGGCTGCAGTCCTTGGAGGCCTAAACATGTCTCACCCACCACTAGAAATATTTTTACTACAACTCACACACCCCCTGTGACATCCTGATACTTAAAATTCTGCCCTATTTACACCATGTCTTTCATCCTAATAGGCAAGCCTTGTCTAATTTTATTAAAACCTATGTACAGCCTACTTCCAAGGGCTTACATTTCTTAAAGACTATACCTGCCTCCTCTAAGACCTGTCAAACATCAACCCCCAACTCCAGGTATTGTAGTCCCAGTTTTCCTACTCACCAGGCTAGGGACTTCTTCCCCAGGACTGATTGGTATCTTGATTTTACCCACATGCCCACAGTCAAGCATGCCTGTTATCTCCTGGTCCTGATAGATCCTTTCTCAGGCTGAGTGGAGGCCTTTCCCACTACTAACAAAAGGGCTCAGATAATTTCTGACCTCTTCCCTCAGACAATGGTCCTGAATTCACTTCTCAGGGTTTTCAGATCTTATCTTAAGCCATAAACATTCCTTAGTATTTTCATATCAAATACCACCCCCAGCCCTTGGAAAAGTTATAACAAACTAACTGATCCTTAAAAAAATATTCATATTATGCTGTCACAGGAACATCCCCTTGACTGGGTAAAATTCTTACCACTAGCCCTTTTCAGGCTATAGGCTCTCCATTAAAAACTGTTTTTATTTCACCCTTTGAGCTCATTTATGGATGACTGGTTCTAACTCCCAGTTTTCACTTAAATCCTTGCCCCTCAGTGACCATCTACTCACCCCCTTACTCTGTCATCTCTGCCCACTAATATGGGAATTCACTGACCAACATCATCCACATCCACATACTAACTCTTGTCCATCTCTTACCAACATTTGAGACATGTTCTCCTTTTCCCTCTGGACCATCACTCAAGTCTTTCCCTTAAATGGCAGGGTCCTTTCAAGGTAATTCTTGAGACTCCCACAGGTGCTAAGTGGGAAGGCTTCTCTCACTAGATTCACCTGTCTCACCTCAAGTCTATTAACCCTCTCTTCAAGGTAATGCCCCTTCCTACACATTAACTCCAACAGGACCCTTCTCCCTTAGGCTTCAGAGGATGCCAAGAGCAACCACCTTGTCTGCTACTCCAGAATAATGAGGCTTCACTCTATCAGCAGTGTTCAACTCTACTGAGTTGGATACATATTTTCCGTCCTCCCTTTCTTGTCTGTTTCTGTCGAAGGTAACCATTATATTTTGAGATTTGATATTCAAGAAACCCTCATTCATAACAAACAGTCTTACCAAATAGGGTCAAGTAATTCTTCTATGGAAGGCTGTCAGAAGCTAATTGAAATTGACATCACTCCCACATCTATCCCTACTCTCTTGTTTGATAGAATTGTTGTTTGCTTCCTCTCTGACCAAGGAGAAAGTTGGTTCAGGGAATGGAAGGACACCCATTGGGCAGCCCATATTGGTTGTGCCAAATTCACACACAAGCACAGAAGAAACTCTTTCTCCTTTACAGGAAGAACCTCTTCTATATCCAGTACCCATGGGATCGCAGTTGAGAAACAGGCATCATTGGTAAATTCTATTGCCACTACACACCTGAACTTCTGATAAATACAATTCATCTTTGGAGAAAATACATACCAATCACCCAATCCTTTGATTTGGAGAAAGTGATTAAATACTCCTGCAAGGTCATTGCCTCTCTAACATCCCCTCTCTAAAACAATACAAACCTGTACTTTCATGCCTTACTTCAGACTCTGACCTCAGCCTACAAGCTCATTAATGTCACCCAGCATGGCCACATTGCATATTGCTGCCTATGTGTCCCTGATGGGACCTATTCAGAACTGCCACTGGCTGTGCCTCCAGTTACTCTGTCAAGTAATCTCACCTCACCATTCATCAACTGCTCTAACTCCATCATTGCCATGACCCCCTACCTTTTTTCATATCACCCTCTTTGGCATGGCAAGCTGTTTGAAGGCATCTGGGACATGTCCTATAGGAACACTAAGTTCCCTAGACTTCAATAAAAATCTTAATCCTTGATACCACATCTCAGCTCCAATGTCCTACTGTACATAACACTTCAGTTCTATCATTATCTACCTGCTGGTCAGTAGTTTGCACACTGGTGCTGCTTTTCTTAGAGTTGAGAGTAATATATGGAGGAAAGCCCTTACCAATATCATTTGTGGACTCAATAGCTGTCCATCATAAGAGGGCAATTCATATCTTACCCCTCCTGGCTCTTGCAGGAATCACTGCGAGTATTGGAACTTGGACAATGGAACTGGCTACTTCACTGAATTTATATTATGGGATTTATTCTCAGTTTATCCAGAACATCCAGGAAGTGGCTTAGACAATATTAAGTCTTCAGGGACAAATCAAATCTTTCACAGCAGTAATATTTCAGAATAAAAGAGGACTAGACCTCTTTATAGCCGAAAAGGGTGGTTTTCGTCTCTTACTCCAAGAGGAATGTTGTTTTTATGTCAGATATTTCAGAATAAAAGAGGACTAGACCCCTTTATAGCCGAAAAGGGTGGTTTTTGTCTCTTACTCCAAGAGGAATGTTGTTTTTATGTCAACCAGTCAGGTATAGCAAAAGATAAGATTCAACAACTTCATCAGATCTCCAAATGTGAATGGATCAGAGGTTTCTAATGCCCTGCATCTTGGAGAATTCCATATGGACATGAGTTTTATCTTTCTTGACCCATCTTCTGCTTATATTTCTGTACTTAGTGTTTGTACCCCACTTTATTAACTTGTTCTCTATATTCCTCAAACCCCAAATGCAAAATGTCTAACCAAACTATTAATCAGTTACTTCTACAGGGTTATCAACCCCAGGCCACACAACCAGATGCTAATGGCAATCCAGTATGCTCTAATAGAAGGGTCAGCTACATCCCAAAAGAGGCAACACCCCTGATCAGCATGAAGCAGCATGATGACCATGAACTTGGTCTATATTCCTTCTCCTCCCCTTCACTCCCTTCCTGGTTTCCTAATTTCTTTTTACATTAAACAACATGAGGAATGATGGTAATCATGCAGTGATGCAATGACCACAGGGGTGAGAAATCAGGCGTCTTTAAAACCACCCTGAAAATGAACATGTCATTGCCAGATGGCAGGATTTGGTCCCAAAAGCCACCTGTGCACTTTATGTGCATGCACTGAGTCATCTTATAAAGGAGACTTCTCCCATCCTCCTTCTTTCTCTCACCTGTGTATCCCCAGAGACAGACTCTATACCCTTTGCCCAATAAAACCTCTCATATGGATCTCCTGCCTGGCATGATTTCTGAATTCACTGAATAGCTCCGTTACATAAATCCTAATAGAAACAACAAATGTGTGTGTGTGTGTGTGTGTGTGTGTGTGTGTGTGTGTGTGTGTGTGAGATATAACATATATACATGCTGAGAGGAAGAGAAGTTACTTAATAACTCCATATAATATATTTCTCAAAGTTTTGGCTGCTCTTCTTCTAATGGTTTCTCTCTGAATACTAATCCCTCCACTGTCTTCTGTACCTCTAATTTTCATGGCTTTCATCCTTTTGTATTTAATTATAAATCCCATCATCTACTGACCCATAAATGATCATTCAAATTCTTGATTCACATAAAAGTTCAACATCCTTAGCAATCAGGGATATGCATATTAAAACCACATTGAGATTTTATCTTCCACTAATGTGGATGACTAAGATAAAAAAATGACAACACATGCTAATGAGAATACGTAAGAAGAATACGCATTCACTGCTGGTGTAAACACCAAAATGTACAGCCACTTTGAAAATCAGTGTGGTTTTGCTTTGGGAACCTGGGCACGATCTACCTCAAATTCCAGGGCGTATACCCAAAACAAGCTATATCCTATTATAGAGACACTCAGTCATATTCATTACACTTCTATTCACATTAGTTAGAAATAGGAAACATCCTAGCTGACCATATACAGGGGAATATATAATTAAAACATAGTGTGTTACATGAGGGAATGTTACTCATATCTTTTTTTTCAAGACATGGTTTCTCTGCGCAGCCTTGGCTGTCCTGGACTTGTGTGGGGGATGGTCATTTTAAGACTTCCAAGCTCATAGTGAGAGCTACTTCTTTCTGGCTGTAAACTAGCTTTTCCAGTAAGTCTACTGGTAAAATTCAATTAAAGGCTATCTACCCATGAGTTCCAGGAACTTTTTCCTGACTAACCAGATCTTTTACAACTTCCCTCTCTCTCTGGAATTTCTCCACCTTCTGTGATTATACACCTGTAAAAATAGACACCTGCTGAAGCATTTCACACTTAGATATCCATAGCAACCTTCGCGTATGCAAATACCCATGCCCCCTTGCCTATAAAAACCCTGTGAAATTTTTCAATAAACGAGGTTTGATCAGAATCCAGACTTGCCTCCTGTTTCTTGTGGCTACATTCCTATCCCACTCGCACACCCCTTCCCAGGTTCCATTTGAAAACACCATGGGCCTGGGCAGACTTGTTTTTTAGACCAAGCTGGACATGAACTCACAGAGACCTGCCTCCCTTTGTTTCTTTGAGTACTGTAGTTATTGATGTGTGCCACCCTGCCTGGCATATTGCTCAGATTTTTAAAAATGTTGGAACTCATAATTAAATCAATTGAACTAGGAAAAACAATGTAAATAAAAGCACAACATACCTTATGGGACAAAATGAAATCAGTGCTAAGAGAAAAATTCATAGCACTAAGCACCTTCATAGGGAAATTGGAGAGATTTCATACTAGCAACTTAACAGCACATCTGAAAACTCTATAGCAAAAAGAAACAGACACAACAAAGAGGAGTAGATGGCTGAAAATCTCCCAACTCATAGGGTATCATATCATAGGGTATACCCTATGAGCATATACAGGGGCAAGAGGTCCCCCTCAGTCACAGTCATAGGGGAAGGGAATAAGGGGAAAATGAGAGGGAGGGAGGAATGGGAAGGAGGGAGGAATGGGAGGAAACAAGGGATGGGATAACAATTGAGATGTGATATGAATAAATTAACAAAATATATTAAAAAAAAAAAAGAAAATCTCCCAACTCAGGGCTGAAATCAATAAATTAGAAACAAAGAGAACAACTCAAAGAATCACTTAAACCAAGAGCTTTTTTTATGTTTTTCTTTTTTGTAAAGAAAATCAACAAGATAGACAAACCATTAGCCTAATTAACTGAAAATCAGAGTACTCAAATCACCAAAATCAGAAATGAAAAGGGAGACATAATGACAGACATTGAGAAAATCCAAAGAATCTTTTGGTCTTATTTCAAAAGCCTATATGCCACATAATTTTAAAATCTAAATGAAATGGACAATTCCCTTGATAGCTACCAGTTACCAAAATTGAATCAAGAATAGGCAAACAAATTAAATAGTTCTTTATCTCCTAAGAACATAGAAACAGTTATCAAATGTCTCCCAACCAAAAAAAAAAAAAAAAGCCCAGGGCCAAATGTCTTCAGTGCAAAATTCTATCAGACCTTCAAAGAAGAGTTAATATAATTTATCTTCAAACTACACAAAGACCCAACAAATAAAAAGAATTTCTGACCAATTTTCCTTACGAAATTTGATGCAAAACTACTCAATAAAACCAATGAAAACCAAATCCAAGATCACATAAAAATATCATTAGCCATGACCAAGTAGACTTCATCCCAGGCATGCAGGGATGTTTCTATAAAAGAAAATCCTTCAATGTAATCTGTCATATACACCAACTGAAATAAAGAAGCCACATGATCATCTCCTTAGATGTTGAAAGGAATTCAACAAAATCCAACACCCATTCATGTTAAAAGTCTTGGAGATATTGGAGATATAAGGCACAAACCTAAACATAGTAAAGGCAATATACAACAAGCTTTTATCCAATATCCAACTAAATGTACTAAAACATTAAAAAATTCCACTGAAACATTATAAGATATTATAAATGTTATAATAGAAGCTTAAAGCCATTCCACTGAAATCAGGGACAAGAAAAGGTTGTCTGCTCTCTCTGTAGCTCATCAATATAGTACTTGATGTCCTAGCTACAACAATAAGACAACTAAAGGAGATCAAAGGGATACAAATTGAAAGGAAGAAGTCAAAGTATCACTATTCCTGTATGATACGATAGTACACATAAATGACCCACAAAATTGTACCAAGGAACTGCTACAGATGGTAAACACCTTCATCAGAGCAGCTGGACACAAAATCAACTAAAAAAAATCAGTAGAATCAGTAGCTCTTTTTTATACAAAAGAAAAACTGGCTAAAAAAGAAATTAGAGAAACAACACCCTTCACAGTAGCCACAAAAAATACAATATAATGGTGGATCTCTAACCAAGCAAGTGACAGACCTAGGTGAAAAAAAAAACTTCAAGTCTTTATAGAAAGAAACTGAAGAAGATAGCAGAAGTTGGAAAAACCTGTTGTGGATTGGTAGGGTTAACATAGTAAAAACTGACATCTTACCAAAAATAATCTACATATTTGATGCAATTCCCATCAAAATACCAACATGGTTCTTTGCTGACCTTGAATGAAAAAGTTCAATTTCATATGGAAAAACAATAAAAGCAAAGCAGCTAAGACAATACTTTGCAATAAAATATCTTGTGGAGATATCTCTGTCCCTGATCTCAAGCTGTGCTATGGAGTAACACTAATAAAAAACTGCATGGTATTGGCATTGAACAGACCAGTGGATCAATGGAATCACATTGAAGACCCATAAATAAACCAAAACAGCTATGGACACTTGATTTTTAACAAATTAGCAAAAAACATGCAATGGAAAATAGCATCTTTAACAAAGTTTGCTGGTCTAACTGGATTTCCACATGTAGAAACTGCAAATAGACCCTTATTAATTATCCTGCACAAAACTAACATCCAAGTTCATTAAAGATCGCAACATAAAACCAGACACATGAAATTTCCCAGAAGAAAAGATGGGGAAGAGCTTTGAGTTCATTGGCATAAGATACGACTTCCTGAACAGAACACCACCAACTCAGGTTCTAAGAATAACAATTAAAAATGGGATTTCATGAAACTGAAAAGTTTTTGAAAGGCAAAGAACACTGTCAACAGAACAAAGTGACAGGCTATAGACTTGGAAAACATCTTCACCAACCCTACATCTGACAGAGGGCTAATATCCAAAATTTATAAAGAATTCAAAAAATTAAACACCTCCAAACCAAGTAATAAACTTAAAAATGGGGTAGAGTAGTAAATGTTTCTTGATCCATTAAATTAGTCTGTCTGTTTTTTTGCAGAATTGAGGCTACTGTCTTTTAAAACTATTATTGAAATATATAAACTAATTGCGGTTTTTGCATTGTTGATTTTGTTCTTAATGGAAATTTGTAATTTGTGTTTTAATAACTATAGCTTCACTTTTCTTCCCATAGTTTTATCTCTTTGCTCATTCTTCTCTTCAGCCTCAAATACTGCTTCTTTTTTACTTTAGAGTTGCCTTATTAGATATGAAAATTTTAGGCTCTTTATATCCTGGAAAGTTTGTTTTTATTCTTCAATTATGAGAGATGGTTTTACTGTGTATGTTATTTCAAGCTGGCCCTCATGATATTTCTACAGGCTCTTTTGGCTTTCAAGGGTTATATTTGGTCAGAGGTCTAGGGGAGGGGAGTAGGATGGAAGAGAGATGGAGGATGGGAAATGAAAGATAGCAGTAAGGAGATAACAACATCATTATCCATCAGGAAAATGCAAATCAAAAAAGACTCTGAGATTCTATCTTAAACCTCTGTGAATGGCTAAGATTTAAAAAAAATGCAAGTGACAGGTAATGCTGGTGAGGATGTGGAGCAAGGGAGAACAGGGAGAACACACCTCCATTGCTGGTGGTGTGCAAACTTGTACAGCCACTTTGGAAATCATTATGGCCATTTCTCAGAAAATTGCAATTCAATCCACCTTAAGATGCAGGTATACTACTTCAAGGCACATAACTAAAGGTTGCTCCACTTACCTCAAGAACACTTGTTTAATTATGTTTATAGCACCTTTATTTTTTATAGCTGAAAACTTACAATGATCTAGATGTTCCTCAACGAAAGAATGGCTAAAAAGGTGGTACATATACACAATGGAGTCATTACAGTTGTTAAAAACAATGGTAAGAAATTTTCAGGCAAAAGATATCGAGCTAGAAAAAAGTCATTCACAGTGTGGTATTCCAGACCCAGAAAGACATACATTGCATATTCTTACTTATATAGCACATTAGCTATAAAACAAAAGATAATTTATGATACAATCCACAGAGCCACAGTGGCTGAGTAACAAGGAAGGGTAATGTTGGGAAGGTGCATGTATTTTCTAAGGAAGATTAAATACAACAGAGTTCACTAGTGGACTTGCGGTGGGTAGGGTGGGTACAGGAGAAAACAGGTGCAAGGAGAATAGAGGGAAAGTGTACTGGGAGAGACAACCAGCATTTGGGGAGGGCGAATCTGAATGGCAAGGTAGATATATATTTAGTGCAATGGAATCTTCCAAGAATGTATGAGGATGAACCTTGCTAAGACTCCTAGTAATGGGGGATAAGGAGCCTAAACAGACCATATTTTTTAACCAGGTAGGGCTTCCACTGGAGTGAATGAGGCACAACCCACCCACAAAACCTTATACTGACAGTTTTCCCTGCCAGAATGATTCTGTGGGGCAAAGTGGGCAGAAAAATTGTGGCAGTGGCCAACTAATGTCCATTCTAGCTTGAGACCTGAGCCACAAGGGAGAGGTCCCCTCTCACTGCCTGGAGGGCCAGCAATCAGAAGCAGGATAGTCTACAGATTTAGGATAGAATCAAACATAAAAGGCAAAAATAAGTTAATGAAATAATAATTAATGATAGATGCCCTTTTATACTCATAGACAGCAACCTAGCATAATCATCATCAGAAAGGCTTCATTCATAAACTCATGGGATCTGATGCAATGAATCTCAGTCAAACATTATACAGTGCTTAGGAAATCCTATGAAAGAGGGTAAAGAAAGATTGTAGGATCTAGGTGGATCAAGAGCACCACAAGAAGTTGACCAAGGCAACTCTTAGGCAAGCATTAAATGGGGGCTGGTTTACAGGTTTAAAGGTTTAGTCTGGTATTGGCATACTGGGAAACGTGGCATCACACAGACAGACATGGTTCTGGAAAAGGGACCAGGCACTCTATATATGTGTTATTAGGCAGCAGAAAGAGAGACAGATGCAGTGGGCCTACCTTGAGCTTCTGAAACCTCAAAGTCTACCTGTTGAAAACTTCCTCCAACAAGGCTTCACCTGTTCCAACAAGGACATCCCTCCTAATAGTGCCACTCCTATGGTGGCCCATTTTCTTTTAAATAACCACAGTCTTCATAAGGAGTATATCTTCAAAAATTTACTAATACTTCAAATATATAATCATGACTGAATATTACTAGTATTAAATAATAATGTTGAGTTGGAAACCGTTTTTAAGAGTAAAAGTATGAATTATTAATTATAGCTTAATTTTGTACTCAGCAAAAGTAAAGAAAAAGTACAAGTTGCCTCTTGAGTTTCCTTTTTTTAGGAAAAGGAGACTGGTAAAATATTATTTTCAATTTGACACAACTAAGAGTACCTGAGAAGTGTGGACATCAGTTAAAAATCCCCTCTATCAGATTGCCTGTGGGCATACATCTGGGGGATTGTCTGTATTGATGATTAATGTGTGTGACAGGGTTTCAATTCCCAATGAGCTGGACAGCAATTGGAAGCAATATAGTTACAATCGTTATCATTAATTATAGTAAAATGACTTGTAAAAACATTATGGAACAGCTCTATGTAATATTTAAAGTAAGTTAACTCACTCTGTAAATAAGGGTAGCCTTGGACTCACAAAGATTCTCCTGACTCTGCCTCTCAAGTGCTGGGATTAAGGGTGATCTCCACCACCACCTGACTTCTTCTATCTTTCAGTGCAAATCATGTATACTTTTAAGAAGATTATCTCCAACTCTCATAGATATTTACATTTTATTTTTATCACTATTATTGTTGTTGCTTTTATTCTTTTTTTAGTATTGACCAGAGAAGAGTAGAGGAGATAAAATGGAAACTGAAAATTCTGGCACGTTTAGAATGGGCTTTGTTTTCATTTTTTAAAGGAGACCCTTGGAAGTATTTGTACATTGAGATGTTTACCTGGTTTAAATTGTCAGGTGTGGATATTTTCCTAATGAGAATCATAGAAACAGAACTACCCAAGTTCTAGGTTGAATCCTGTTTGGTGAAGATGACAGAGATGAAATTATTTTTTGTCACAGGTCAACCATCTAGCTACAAATTCTTGGCTTTGCAATTACATCTATGAGGCTGACAGATGGGGATTAATAAGGTAATGGCTGTAGTTGTGACATCTCAAGTTTTTATTATACAAAAAAAGGTAAACTTAAAATAGACAGTTCAGGTTCCTCTTGCCTTTGAAATCAGGAAACCATCATTGATGGTTTTTAATCTCACTGTAGGCTCTCCTTAGGCAGGAAAATGGATTTGCATTCACACTATAACATGAATAGGAAATTTAAGATTATAAAAACAATCATACCTTCCTCTCCTCTTCTAAAAATATTTACAGTCAGAAAACAAGAAACAGAGGTTTTCTTTTATACAATTTATTTTAATCAAATATTATATTTTTCTAATAATATCATGTATGACTCCTTTGTTGACATCATTTTCTTTCTCCTTTATCCATTTTCTTTTAATACTTCTAAAATCCATGACAAGTTTTTCTAAAATTAGTATTGTTACACCAATAATACATAGTAATTACCACATAACTCTCACTCACACACAAACACAACTTACTAAGCACATTTTGCTCCTGAGCAAATGTTTACTCCTTATCTCCACAGGCTTATCCCTAGTGAAAACTCATTCTCCTTCTCTTAGGAGCAATTTAATGCACAAATCTCTCCATCTGTGAGATGTCTTGTAAAATGTCCCCAGTCTATGTTGGGATGACTACTGGTAGTGTCAAGGTACTGGTTTTGTTTATGTAAATATATTGTTTAGGTTTAATGGATGTACCTTCTAGGCATTGTCTTGATACTCTCACTCTTAATTTTTTTCTGTCTTCTCTTCAATGAAGTTTCCTGAGCTTTAGGTGTATGTGTTGTATTCTAGAGGAATTTGTTGGGGTTGTGCACTTGTTCTCTTCATTTTGACCAGCTATGGAACTCTGTAATAGGCTCTGAATGCTATAAATACAGGATTCTTTCATGAGAGGTATACTTATCAATGGCCAGACTTTCTGGAAAACTTAAAACAAAATCTAAGTACTTCTTTTCATGTTTTAACAAGTATAAATTAAAAAGAAGCTGAAGTGAAATGATCAAATTTTTTTCCTGGAATAAGTGGCTTCTAGGAATTTACATCTTTACTCTCCATCTAGAAATAACTTTCCCTGAGTACTGGTCCCTCAAAACATGCCCTGTTATTCCATAAATATTCTCACATTGTTTCTAGAGTTAATAGTTTATTGTATCCTATGCCCCAACTAGACACATATATTTGTACTAAATAATCCAACTAAATAAGCTTAATTAATAATGAAAGGAAGAAAATTTATGTATTCAATATGATCACATTGAGAAGAGGAACAAAAAGATCCAGTTACTCCTCCATGGTTGTCTTCCCCTCTGTAATACTTAACACAAGCCCTATGGAATAGCTACCACAATGGGACCACCCTTACTATAGCTAACATATAGTCAGTGAAGAATTCTGTTTTAACTTCCTGGTGTAAACTTGGTAACTTTCAGTGAACTGATACCCAGGGAATTCTTGGCTAAAATTTCCACTAGACCATGCTGCATCCTAACCTCTAAAAATTATCATTTGCATTATCCCATAAATATGTACACTTGATATATTTGAATAAGTTAAACTAAATCTAAAAAGAGAAGCATCAATAGAAGAAATATCAATAAATGTAAACCATTCCTAAATGACTGACAAGAAAAAAGAAGACATGCCCATGCACACATGCAAGAACTGATATAAAAAATCTCAAGTGCACCTAGTAAGATGGTTTAGGAAGAAAAGGAGCTTACATCTAGGCACTGACCCACCTTTCCTCTAATGACCTGAGTTCTATTACAAGAACTCACATGGAATACAGAGAGCACCATGTCTGTCAATTTTGTTTCTTATTTACTTTTTACTCATAATCATAAACAGGTCTGCAATCCAACTAAACTTGGAGGGGAATGAGGGAAATATGGGATGGGGTGCTCTCCTGAACTACAGAAGGAATGGTCTGGTTGGTAAGATGCCTGCAAAGTCAAAAGAGTTAGAGTTGTCCACAGGTGGAATTGGTGATCTTCTTGCTGGTCTTCCCATTCCTGGACTCAAAGCGCTCCATAGATTCCATGATGCTCATGCCTTCTTTCACCTTCCCAAAGACCATATGCTTGCCATCCAGCCACTCAGTCTTGACAGTGCAGATTAAAAACTGGGTTACATTTGTGTTTGGTGCAGCATTTGCATGAACAAGATGCCAGTACTGTAATCTTCAGGATGAAGCCCTCATACTTAAATTTCTCCCCATAGATGGATCTGCCACCAGTGCCATTACGGCATGTGAAGTCACCACCCTGGTGTGCAAATCCTGGAAAAACATTTGTGAAAGGAAGAACCCTTATATCCAAATCCTTCCTCTCCACTGCTCAAAGCATGGATGTTTTCTGCTGTCTTTGGAACTTGGCCTGCAAACAGCTGGAAGGACACATGGCCAAAGGCCTCTCCAGTGGCAGGGGTGTCAAAAAACACAGTGAGGTTGACCATGGCTGTAGCAAGTGACCACAGGGGACAGTGGTATCTGCCAAGTCTGTCAATATTTTCCTTATCTCTATTCATAAGTTTAGGAAGTAAAGTAATACACCAAAATATACCTTTGGAGATGTTATGTTTCTGACTATTTTTGTATATATGTATAAACTCTCTTGTGTCAATTTGTCCTGTGTGTCTGTTCTGAAGAGTAGCTGTCAGTTACCTCCTTTAGGCTTCTCTCATCTGAATTGGATGCCTTCAACTCAGGAAAATCTCGATAGATAGAAAATGATCCTCTGAAAAGTAAACATGAATCCTTTATGAATTAAAGAATAGCAACAATTATCACATATAAGTCATCATCATCATCATCATCATCATCATAATAAATAATAATAATAATAATAATAATAATAATAATAATAATAATAATAACAACCACTTATTATTTTCAACTATCAACCCATTCAGGGCTGGGGCAAAGATAAATTATATATTGTTGAGGCAGAGGAAATGACTTGTAAAGGTAGTATACTTACAAGTGTTAAGGTATCTGTACTTTCAAGTTTCCATTGGCAGCACTGACACTATACTATCTGCCATCTTCATGTCAAATGTTTGTTTACTGCACAGCACCTAGTGGCTGTGGAAGAAAATGCATAATTAGAAACAGATGAACAGATTATAAAACTCTTAAATATATCTATAAAATGATGTGTCCTTCCAAAAAGAGAGAAAGGTGCAACTGAAAATATAATGCAAGCTGAAAATGATTAATGATGACGATAATCATGAATATGAATATTATGATGACAGATGTGATGATGGAGATGATGATTTTGGTGATTGAAAAACTGCACTACAACCACAACTGAAGAAGTCAATACAATGTACTCTAACTTAAAATCTGAAAATACTGAAACCCATGAACATTAATATCAATAGCTCAAGAAAAGAACAAGAGAAAAGTCTTACCTTTTATTGCTGTGAAAAGTAGGAATAGACAAACGTTTTCTCCACTAATAGAAGCCATTTCCATAATTACATGAAAAATTGCTTCTGCATGACTGACTAGGAAACTATTTAAAATCCATAGTTCAGCATATAAGAACACTTGTTCCTGAAGAGAACCTAGGTCTGATTTCCAGCAACCACATTATGATTTATGACAGTCTCTAACTCCCATTACAGTGATACAAAAGCCTCTTTTCACTTCTATGGAAACCAGTCCCACACATTTTGCATAAGCATACTTGCAGGCCAAGCACACACACAAACACACATATGCACATGCACACACACACACACACACACACACACACACACAAAATATGAGAAAGATTTTAGAAAGTAAAATTGTTGCGATATGTTGAAATATTCTGTCTCTCATTTCTTCAACAGTGCATATCATGTTTTCCTTTCTATAATGCAAAATGAAAGTATTCCCTAACTATTGTTTGACAAATTCTGTCCACAATCCATTGACAAGAATTTGCACTCACACTATTCAAATTAATAAAATCAGAAATGAAAAGGGAGACATAACAACAGACATGGAAAAAATACAAAGAATCATAAGATCCTACTTTAAAGGCATATGTGACACAAAATTTGAAAATCTAAGGGAAATGGACAATTTTCTTGATCAATTCTACTTGCCAAAATTGAATCAAGATCAGATAAACAAATTAAATAGTCCTGTGTCTCCTATAGAAATAGAAGCAATCATTGACAGTCTGCCATTCTAAAAGATAGAAATGGATGGAACATTACCAAATTCTTTCTTTGAGGCCGCAGTCACGTTGATACCTAAACCTCACAAAGATTCCCCCAAAAGGAGAACTTCAGACCAATTTCTCTTATGAACATAGACGCAAAGATACTCAATAAAATACATGCAAAACGAAAAAAAAAAAAAAAAAAAAAAGCAAAAACGAACACAAGAACATATCAAAGATATCATTCATCATGACCAGGTAGGCTTCATTTCAGGCATGCAGGGATGGTTTAATATATGGAAATCCATCAATGTAATCAACCATATAAACAAACTAAAGGAAAAAAATCACATGATCATCTCCTTAGATGCAGGAAAAGCATTTGACAAAATCCAACACCTATTCATGTTTAAAGTGTTGGAGAGATTGGGCATACAAGTAACAATCCTAAACATAATAAAGGCTATATACAGCAAACCAATAGCCAACATCAAATTAAATGGAGAGATACTCAAGGAAATTCCTCTAAAGTTGGGGACAAGACAAGGCTGCCCACTGTCTCCATATCTCTTCAATATAGTTCTTGAAGTTCTAGCCAGAGCAATAAGACAACGCAAGGATATCAAGGGGATCCAAATGGGAAAGGGAGAAGTCAAATTATCCCTATTTGCAGATGATATGATAGTGTACATAAGTGACCCCCAAAATTCCACTAGAGAACACCTTCAGTTGATAAACACGTTCAGCAAACAGGCTGGATACAAAATTAACTCAAGAAAATCAGTAGCCTTCCTATAAAC
Source organism: Acomys russatus (assembly GCF_903995435.1). Classification (NCBI taxonomy): domain Eukaryota; kingdom Metazoa; phylum Chordata; class Mammalia; order Rodentia; family Muridae; genus Acomys; species Acomys russatus. Next base: position 17,439,080 of record NC_067143.1, read on the forward strand.
AAATGACAATCAAACAGAGGAAGAAATTAGGAAATCTACACCCTTCACATTAGCCACAAGCAATTTAAAATATCTAGGAGTAACTCTAACCAAGCAAGTGAAGGACCTGTTTGAAAAAAACTTTAAGCCCCTGAAGAAAGAGATTGCAGGTGACTTGAGAAGATGGAGGGATCTCTCTTGTTTGTGGATCAGGAGAATTAACATAGTAGAAATGGCCATCTTACCAAAAGCGATTTACAGATTCAATGAAATCCCTATCAAAATGCCTACACAATTTTTTAAAGACATTGAAAGGTCAATTCTCAACTCTATATGGAAAGACAAAAAGCCAAGAATAGCTAAAACAATCTTATACAATAAAAGATCCTCAGGAGAAATCTCCATACCTGATCTCAAGCTGTGCTATAGAGCAATAGTAATTAAAACAGCATGGTACTGGCACAGCAATAGGCTGATGGATCAATGAAATCAAGTTGAAGACCCAGATATGAATCGACATACATATAGTCACCCGAGTTTTGACAAAGAAGCCAAATCTATTCAATCGAAAAAGAATAGCATCTTCAACAAAATGGTGATGGTCTAACTGGATTTCTACATGTAGAAAAATGCATTTAGACCCAAAATTGTCACCATGCACAAAACTCAAGTCCAAAGGGATTAAAGATCTCAACATAAAACCAGAGACACTAAATCAGTTAGAAGAACTCCCCTCTCCCTAACTACCTGAATGCATCTTTCTGCTCCCAACACTAGCTGATTTCCTCTTCCTAGTCACATAAATGCTTCCCTTTGTCCAAGAGACTGTTGATACCTTTCTAGTTCACTGGGAGCAGAGGTACCCAACCCTGGTCTCCATGACTGTGCCTGGTACTTCTTGCTGACCTACAACTACAACACTTTTGACTTGGTGAGAAAAGATACAGTTGCCCCCACTGTCGCTTCACCTCTGAAAAATTACTAGTGCACCAGGTAGGTGGCTGTGTCCTCGGGCCAGCTCATCTGCCACAGAGCTGCACTCTTGGATGCTGTCCAGTACTGATGGGTCACTGTAACATACCGTGCAACTGTTTTCTGAGTTATTAATCATTCTGTGGATGCCCTAATAGATTACTGATTCAGCTCCCCATTGGAAATATCCAGGCACCTGTTCCTTCTCACACACCTTTGGGATGCCTTTTAGAGAATTTAAAATCCCTATGCCCACATTAAGGGCTTCTAAGCTTACATGCCTCTGCCACTAAACTTGGACAGATTCAAATCAAAACTGTGTTAATTATTGCCAGCAGTCAGGTAAAATGGAAGAAATCTCCCTATATCCAAACTTTTTCTTTGTTCTCCCATGTTCAAGCCTTTTCTAGGGGAAAATGGAAGGAAGATTCCCATGCATAAAACTTTTCTTTGCTCACCCCAAATTTGTCATCATTGTCTCTTTTCCTGTTTTCTTTTTTTAAATTTAATTTAATTTTATTAATTTATCCTTGTTACATCTCAATGGTTATCCCATCCCTTGTATCCTCCCATTCTTCTCTCCCTCCCGTTTTCCCCTTATTCCCCTCCCCTATGACTGTTCCTGAGGGGGATTACCTCCCCCTGTATATGCTCATAGGGTATCAAGTCTCTTCTTGGTAACCTGCTGTCCTTCCTCTGAGTGCCTTTTCTCTTTGCTCTCCCAAGAGTTTCACACGTAACCTAAACTTAAATTTCTCCCAAATCTAATAACTTTGTCTTCTGGCCACATATAAGTTCCAGTATACTGCCAGACTTTCTACATTTGGGACATCATGAAAGTAGCTACCCACAAGTGCACCAGTCCAACTTCATAGATCATACCAGCTGGACATGCATTGTTTCTCCTAGCTGGACCTGTATTCCACTTCCCAGCTGCAGATGTTCTCAGACCCTGTACAGCAAATCAGCCTGTTCTTTCAGAACTTAGCCAACATTTCAGCCTTTTAAACCCACTAGCTCTGATCTACTGTCAGCAGGAAGTAGTTAAGATGATTAGTTTGCCCCTTATCCATTTGCAGAAGGTTGAAATCGTGTGCTTCCAACCCCAGGACAAATAGCTCCAGGTTCTCCAAGAACTCCTGGTCTCTTTCTGTTGCAGGACTTGGCTGACTTTGCTTGCCCTCTTCCCTAAACTTTCAGGGCAGAACTTTTCCTTTCCCTTCTGGATATTTATTCCTATTGCTTTTTTTTTCTCTCTCTTTTTTCTACCTTACCTACATTTATATACTTTAACTTAACTTATACAGAAACAATCCCATGTTCCTCACTTTTTAATTCTAGGAAAAGGTAGAAATGTTAGGCTCCTGCTCCAGTCTGCCTTCCTGTGATGTCATTGCCTACCTGCCACAGGGGCATGGCCCTGCCCAGGGCTATATAAAGTACAAACTTTCCTCATGGCTCTCTCTCTCTACCTCTTTACTCTTCCTCTGTCTCTGTCTCTATCCTTTTCTCTCTCTCTCTCTGGATACTGCTGCCCTCTTTCCTCCTCCTCCTATGCTCATTTAATAAACTTCTCTATAACATAACATCTGACATCTGGTACCTTCTTGTCTCCTTGCCTTGTTATCATACATAAAAGTGATATTACTCATTATGGTTAAAATTTTCAATTAATACCATATAAATATATGATAATATTAATTTTTAAAGGGAAGGCTAGAACATTGTTTGAGGAAATTAATCACTCTATACCAATTAAACAGTGCTTTACAAACTAGTACTATATATTTTTTTCAGAAAAAAATAATTAGATAATGTTATATTTACAAAAAATTAAGAAGCAAGCATCAAAACTGACAGGAAGAGTGAATAGTAAACATTTTCACTGTGGGCTACATGTGGAAAGGCTTGGCAGTGCATTAAATCTGTGATAAATTTTCAATGGCTTGTTTATAGCTTAATCTGAAGCAAATAAAAACAGTGGGTGAGGGTCATCACCCTTCTTCAAATCACACCCTCATAATGTTAAATAAAGGCGTGAACCTTCATTTGAACTTTGGTTGTCCTCATGAGGCACTAGAAATCTCACTTACTAGCAGGTCTGTAGTGCTCTGTCTGAAAAACCATTTTCTGCTTCTCAGCTCTGATTTCAGCAGTGTATCAGGGGCCTGAATACCATCTGGAGACTGCACTGAACATAGATCATGCTATGTTCTCACATTGCTAAATGGATGGAAGCTTTGATTTAAGTGATTTTTTTCTAGGCCTGTGAACCATAGAACAACTGAAGGAAAATTATTTATGGAAATATGCCAATTTCAGTCAGTTAAAAATAAATATCATAGCACACAGTCAAATAGATAAATTTGAGAGATAAATATGAAGAATGTGTGTGCTCATACCAATATCTATTGTTTCTCCATGTTTGTAAAAAAATAATAGAAGATTTATAACATCCTTGTTAACTGTTAGCATTCATAGTTTGTCTAAGAAGCTGCAGGATATGCTAATGTGGTCCAGAAAAAAATTTTTTTTACAAGGAAACATTATTTGGATCCCTCTACTCCAGCAATTATCTGTTATACTTCAGTTTTGAAATAAAACATTAAGAGTTCAGGTGGACTGAACACAGTAATTTGTCCATGAACTACTTGCCTTTCCCCCCCCCCCACAACTTTTAAATGACTGTTTCTTAAGCCCCTCCATTTTGTTGGATGATAGGAGGTGCTGTGGGTGTTACTGATTTCCCAAAACATAATGAGCCCTGGAAGTCTGACAAGTGCCTTTAAAGCAGTGGCTCTCAACCTACCTAATGCTGCAACCCTTTAATACAGTTCTTCTTGTTGTGCTGACCCCCTGCCATAAACTCATTTTCATTAATACTTCATAACTGTAATTTTGCTATTATGAATCAAAATGTAAATATCTGATCTGCACAATATCTGGCGTGTACAATATCTCATATATTATCCCTTAAAGAGGTCACAACCCACAGGATGAGAACCACAGCAGTTTGCTTTTGGTTTTTTCAAGACAGGGACTCTTTATGTATAACAACTACTGCTTTAAAATAGGGAGAAACTGGAACTTCAACCCAAGCAGTATGTTTTCGAAAGCTAGATGGCACTGTGAGTACGTAGTAACTCCTTGAGCTGTAGCCTGGCATGTGGTTTTAAGGGCAAGAATGCAACTGGTGCTTAAAATGTCTTCTCATCTTCAGGATGAGATCTAGGCAGACAAGGCGATTCTGCACTGAGAACATATTTTTTCCTCATCATTTTCTGGGGCTGTAGTTTTGTACTATCTTTCCTTTAGGTATCCCCATATTTTAATTAATTTATTTATTTACATTTATCTAAAATCGGACCATAAACTCCATGGTTTATCATCCCCCACCAACAAACTACATAAGTTTTTAAAAAATTCCTTTAAAAAGTGTTATTCTCAAGCTGGATCACCTAATTTTTTATGATGAAATGAAAAAATTTAGTATCATTTATATATTCTGAAGTAAAATTGCTAGTATACCTTTGTGGTACATGTCCCAAAGAATTTGGACCTTTGTTTGCTATGGTAACTCTCTGAATAGTAATCCTCCCATTGTCTTCCTTAGCTCTAATTTCCATGGTTTCCACCTACTTATCTTTGTGTATTCAATTATAAATTGCTTTCTCTAATGACCCATAGGTGACCATTCAAATTCTGGAATCACTTGAAGTGATTAACCTCCTATGTTATCAGAGATATGCATAAAAACCACTTTGAAATTTCATATTCCACTAATCAGGGTGCCAAGACCAATAAACAAATGAAAGCACATGCTGGAGGGGATGTAGAATAAGGGACGTCCTTTGCCAATGATGGTAGAAGTACGAACTTGTTCATCCACTGTGAAAGTCTGTGTTGTTTTGCCATGGGAACATAGGATAATTGACCTCAAGACCCAGGTGTCCTACTCTTAGGTATATATTCAGAGGACGTTATGTCCTGCTACAGAGTAACTGGCTCATCGTTGTTCACTACTGCTCTACTCATTTTAGTCAGATATAGAAAACAGCCTAAATGTCCATAAACAAGTCAATGGATAATGAGAATATGGTATATTTACAAAATGGAATACAAATCAACTGTTAAAATAGAAAATCATGGAGTACAGAGATAAATAGATGGAAATAGAAAAAAAGTCATCCCCAATGATGTACCCAGAATCCTAAAAGCAAATATTGGATATATTCACTTGTATTTGGATATTATGTTTTTAACCAAACAATGACATTCATGAATACTTAAATCCACAAATGATAGTCATAGAGTAAGAGAGTCAATGGGAGGGAAAGATTTTCTGAGGAAGAAGAAGTAGCATATGTAATAATGAAAATTCTTAAGTAGATGATACTGAAATGGTAATATTAAATGGACAGGGGAAAGAAAAATGAGAATAAGGGATGGAATACTGAGAGGGACAAATAAAACAGAGGACGATCTAAAAGGTGTTATAGAAACCTACTACAGGAGATATCATAACATATATCAATGAAAGAAACAGAAATCAAAGTTTCAAATAACACTGAAAGAAATCCACAAGTACACATCTCTCACGAAATGAAATCTCCAGTCCCAGTTATAGATTATCTATAATTGATTTCTTGGACAAAGGGTCTCATTGTAACCACCCAAACAAGTCAGGCCATTTCCTAGATAAACTCATGGTATGGCCCTATTTTTAAGACAACCACTTGCACATCTCAGTGAAAACAGATAGTAAATATATGCCTAATTGAAGCCTTCACTCCTTCTGAATAGTAATAATTGTACTGGAAACTATTCTGCCTACTATTTGGAGAGAAATTTAAACACCAGTTTACTTCTAAACTGCTTGGTCTACAATTTGGCCTTCCTATGTGGTACACTGGAAAAATAATGGCAGGAATATTGTCGAAGTAAGCAACCACCATTTTATTGGATTTAAGGCCAACTTCAAAAGAAAAAAACACATCCTTGATATTACTCTTGTGTTCAAATACCTGAGAGTAAGTAGGCTATGGGCCTAGGGAAAAACCAGATACTATTGTTAGGCTAAAGAAATGAATCAATGTAAAGACCTATAATGACACTCTGTTATATCCATTGATCAATTTATTTTGATGAAGCCATCTTCAGAAAATCTATCATTTGTAGTTGACGGAAACAAATACAGAAACCCATACTGAGCAATGTACAGAAAGTGAGAGACATTGGATGACTTAGACGTAAATGAGATGTCTCCATCTAAACTCTCCTTTTTAGGCTTAGGAAACTTTGCAGAGGACAGGTACAAAGATTCTAATAGCCAGTGGGGCTGGAAGGAGTGGAACTAGGGACACAATTCCTTTCAGACACAACAGGACTGACTCACAAATGGACACACATAGGTCACAACAGCATACACTGCAGAGATTGAAGTCAATTGGGGGTCTCATAATTGAGAAGTGCCCCTAATCTCTCACTTCTAACCAAGAAGCTATCTCCAAAAGATAATTTCTCCTAAAATAAAAACTAGTTTGTGCTGGTGGAACCTCACTGGGTATATAAACTTCCCTCATGTGGAAGCTCCATGCCAAGCATTCAACATCCAACTCATGAACTCAATGCTACTTTGAAAGTATTTATTTGACTCATAATGCTCTATCTGTTTTTCTTTGCAGGTAGTTTGTTTATTTATTATTATTTCCAATTTTGTGTTTTTATGGGTTTTATGTGACGGTATGTGTCTCTGTGTCTGTTTTTCCTATGCTCTCTCTCTCTCTCTCTCTCTCTCTCTCTCTCTCTCTCTCTCTCTCTCTCTCTCTTTCTCTCTGCTTCTTGATTTTATTCTAGTCTTGTTAGGTTAAAAAAAAAACTTCCCTGCATATTTTCTAAAGAGAGAAAGTGAGGAGTTAGATAGTTGGACAATTGGTGAGGATCAGAGAGGAGAACATGAATGGGAGGAGCAATCACCAGAGTATGTGGTCTGAAAAAAATCTGTTTCCAAAAAAATAATTAAATGATTGCTTCATGACATAATATTTAAATTTAACTAATTTATTTATTGGAGCAGACATTTTTATTGGTCCAAGAAGGCAATTCTTTCCATTTGTCTTGAGGCTTTCTAGGATGGAACACTGGTTAGTTAAATTTTAATATGTATGTAAAATTGGTGAGGATCAGAGAGGAAAACATAACGGGAGCTATCTTGGCTTTTTTCCGAAATTAACTCTTTTTACTGAAATACTGGGGTTTAAGCCTAGGAACTCAAAAACTTCAGACAGGCATTTTACTATTGAGTTACACACCTATTCAGTAGGCTTTTGGAAAGAATAATCTAATCTGATTTGTATTGTCATTTTGATCAGAGCTATAGGCTGAGTGGATGGCAATAGTGTTTGCCTTACTGATGTCTTGGATAAATTAAATTTTTTGTTCCTCTGTTTGCTCCTCTCATGGTTGACACTCACTTCTTTTGTACATTTTTGAAACAGGTTTTGAAAATGCAGTCTACGCTGGCTTCTGTAATCCAAGGTGTCCTCAAACATAGTTCAGTTCAGTGTGGAATTATAGTTAAGAGGTACCATGGTAATATCCATTTACTTTTATTGTTGGAAATATTTATTATCAAAAGAAGTGAAATCAAGAAACTCACAGAAAAATGGATGGAAATTGGAAAAATCATCTAAAGAGAGGTAATTCAGACTGCAAATACAAATATGATAGATATTTGCTTGTATGTGGATATTAGCTGCTACTTTAATGGTATCCAATCTAGATTCTTTGTTTGTTTCTTTGTATATTTTTGTTTTTTCAAGAGAGGGTCTCTGTGTAGCCTTTGCTGTCCTGGACTCACTTTGTAGATCAGGATAGACTTGAACTCACAGTGATCTATTTGCCTTTGCCTCCTGAGTGCTTGGATAAAAGGCATGTGCCACCACCAATCTACATTCTTTAAAACCACAGAGATTAGGTATAGAACAAATATACTTAGGAGGTCTAATCTGTCACTCTAGAAAGGGAAATATACTAGCTATGGATGTATTGGGGTGGAATAGAAGTATCAAGGCACGAAGATTGTACAGAGGAGGAAAAGGGAGGCAGAGAAAGCTAAAGTTGGGGACCATTGGAGGGTTAGTATGGGAACTTAAAGACCAAAAGTTTCCTGAGTATGTACGTATATGAATATATTCTAAATAAAAATACCAACTGTTAAGATCTTTTCATCAATGAAGCTTTTAGTGAAGGAATTCGATTTCACCTAAAAAAAACTCATTGAAAATGGAGAAGTCAAACTCTTATCTTCATAGAACATTCACCCTTATCTCCTAGAGTAATTGATACAGGGATGTACTCTGCATGTGACCAAAAGACAAACATATACACCAAGCCGGCCCATAACTCATTGATTTTAATTGGTATTCTGCCTGCAAGATATGCTTGTGCAATATGTTACAAAGATTATGGAAGTAACCAACCAAGATACGATTTGACATTAGTCTTACTGTATGAGATGGAACTCAAACCTCATACTTCTTGGGAGAGCAAGAAATTGAGACCAGGGACCAGGAAAAAGCCAACAACTACCATTATAAAACAATAAAGTAACAATGAAAATTTTCTTAGTGATATTGTGTTATATTCATTTATTAGTGCCCATCTCAGCCATCATCCGAGAGGCTTTCTCCTGGAACATATGGGAACAAATAAGGAGACTGCAGACAGACATTATGCAGATAGGCAGAGATATTGGAACACTCAGCACTAAATTTTATGTCTCTATCAAGTATATTCCCTCAGTGCTCAGGGGACCCTGAATCAGAAGAGGCAAAAGAGTGTAAGAGCCAGAGGGAATGGAGTAGAACAAAAATACAAACCTTTCTAAATAAACATTATCAAAGCTGATATTAACTCTTAAAGACTGAGTTGGCATGCACAAAGCCTACACAACTTGCATTTACTGTTTTTTAGGGCATTCCTGAGTATGTGACCAGGCTGATCTATCTTTTTAATGCTTTCTCTTGGGTACCTTTTCGTCTCTTTGTTTATTTGACAATCTCTGATGCATTAGTTTTTGTTTTGTCTTGTATTTTATTTTAATATTTTTAGAAGACTATTTTTTAATGAAAAACAATGGTGGAGGTGGGAAGGAACCGGGAAGAATAGAAAAAAGGAAAACTGCAATCAGTATATATTATGAGAGAAACAATCTACTTAAAAACTCTCAAACATTGTATGAATTTTCCCAGTATTTTTAATAACCAAGGCTTTTGGTACTACTACTAATGTAAGTATATAGAAATTTAAAAGAATACTTCAAATTGTGCATGTTTGTAATGCTTTCTTTTGAGTTAATTTTGGCAAAAAAACTATAGGTGAAATTCAGCAAGAGCTACATAGTGAGACACCTGCAAAACAAAAACAAAATAGGGCAAATAGTTCTATATCATACACACACACACACACACACACACACACACACACACACACACACACACAGACATTACTTGCCAGATTTGTGATCTGAGGTTAGAAAAATGAAAGAAACTATAACTGTGTAAAAATTATGAAGATAATTCATTGGAGGTAGTGAAGAGAAAAGAAGTTACTTAATGTATGTAGGAATATAGAAATGCATAGAGGGAGGATAGAACAAAACCTAGATGATTGAACCTACTCCTTAACTCAAGACCTTAATTGTTACTTATAATGAAGGTTATGTCTAAGTCATTGCTATAGAGTTTAGTATATTGATACAAAACATGCGCATGTCAAATACTTGGCAGATTTTAACACAAGAATATATATCCTATGTCTAACAGATAGATATGACTCTATCTATATAGAAGGTAAAATACTTGAATAAGGTCTTCAAAAGCCTCAGAGACACACAGAATATGGCATTTAAGATTCCATCTTACCATTGGCTAGATCTGGGAAGGGGTTTAAAGTTTACCTCCTGTATTGTCCTTGGCTGGTGCCTTAGTTTGAGCGGGACCCCTGGGCCCAAATCTGCCTATCATATTGTTCTACTTGTAGATTTCTAGGACCCTCTGTATCCTTTTATTTTGCTATTCTCCCATGCATTTCTCATTTAGAGTCCCAATAGGATGCCTTCCCCTCTGTCCCAGTTTCCTGGTAAGTGAAGACTTTCGTGGGACATGCCCCTTGGCCAGAATATTCTCCACAGTTGAGTGGAGAGTGTGATATGACTTTCTCACGTACTATGGTGCCTCACATTTGACCATGTCCCCTGGAGAGGGAGACCTGGTGGCACTCAGAGGAAGGACAGCAGGTAGCCAAGAAGAGACTTGATACCCTATGAGAATATATATAGGGGGAGGTAATCCCCCTCAGGAACAGTCATGGGGAGGGGAATAATGGGAAAACAGGGGGGGGGAGGAATGGGAGGATACAAGGGATGGGATAAACATTGAGATGTAACAAGAATAAATTAATAAAAAAAAGAAAAGGAAAAAAAAAAGATTCCATCTTACACCCATCAGAATGGTTAAGATAAAAAACTCAAGTGACAACTTATGTTGGTGAGGATGTGGAGAGAGAGGAACACTCCTTCATTGCTGGTGGGAATTCAAACTAGTCCAACCACTTTGGAAATCTATCTGGTGCTTTCTCAGAAAAAGGGGAATAGGTCTTCCTTAAGACCCAGCTATTCCACTCCTTGGAATATACCCAGAAAATGCTCTACCACACAACAGGGACATATGCTCAACCATGTTCTTAGCTGCCTTATTCATAATAGCCAGAATACGGAAACAGCCTAAATGTCCCTCAGTAAAAGAATGGATAAAGAAACTGTGGTACATTTACACTATGGAATACTATTCAGCTATTAAAAACAAGGGATTCCTGAAATTTGTGGACAAATGGATTGAACTAGAAATTATCATAATGAGTGAGTTCACCCAGAAGCAGAAAGTGACAAATGGTATATACTCAATTATATTGAGACACTAGCCCAAGGGGTATGTCTCATAAAAGACTTTACTTACCAGAAAAGTGGGTCAGAGGGGAGGACATCTTTTTGGGACTTTAGTTGAGAGAAGCATGGGAGAATGGGGAAGTAGAAGGATCCAGAGTGTCCTAGAAACCTGCAAGAAGAATGTTATGATGGGTGGATCTGGGTCCTGGGGTTCTTCCTGCTCAAACTATGGCACCAGCCAAGGAAAATATAGGCAGTAAACTTTGAACTCCTACCCAGACCTAGCCGATGGACAGGACATTCTCCACCGTTAAGTAGAGAGGGATGTCTGACTTTCATACAAACTCTGGTGTCCCATTTCTGACCACGTCTCCTTGATGGGGAGGCTTGGTGGCACTCAGAGGAAGGATAGCAGGTCACCAAGAAGAGACTTGATACCCTATGAGCATATACAGGGGGAGGAGGTCCCCCTCAGTTACAGACATAGGGGAGGGGAGTAGGGGGGAAGTGGGAGGGAGGGAGGAATGGGAGGATACAAGGGATGGCTAACAATTGAGATGTAATATGAATAAATTAATAAATTAAAAAAAATAAAGTTGTTCTTACAATCCTAAATTTCTTTGACAACAAGACAAGTTAACTCCTGACAACACCTAGCTGACCTCAAAGAAGATGATGAGCATCAAAGAGCCTCCTTATGGACATGGCTTCAAAGGTGGCAAAATAACCACTGGGCAAATGTCCTTCCTGCCACAAAAAGAATCTGCCTAAAAATGGGCAACTTAGATGCAGGCAGAATCAATGGCTGTACTCTGCCAAGTCATGGTAAGCAAGTCCTCAATAGTTCCTGCCCTGCATACAAATCTGGCAAAAATATTAGGCCAGAAATTTGAAGATGAGGCTCCAACGTTATAAAGTGTATTGGGTGACTGGTCAGGCAGTAAACTGTCTTAAGGCAAGTTGTACATTTTGGAAGCTGCTAACCCACACTGCTGGTTCACTCAGGAATTTAAGTTTTATTCCTTCTCAAGTCTCTAAGGGGCATTGAAGACAAGATAGTGTAGTTTTACAACCAAGTTTAGCTGGTTAGGGGACAAGATAATTTTAGATCAAGATAAAAAAATTAAGCTATTAGAGTTGAGATGAGATAAATATTGAATCTCATTTGGAAATTTAGACCCAACAAGACAGGAAAAACACTTACTTCAAATGAGATGAATGCAGATGGCCAAGTCACTATGAATGTAACATATATAGAATTCATTATTCTCATGATTGTCACATGGTTCACCCTGCTGTATGTAGTTTGTTTTATACACGTGTAATAAAATAAAAGTATAAAAAAGAAATATAGAAATACATGTCAAATGATCAAATTGTTTGTATATAACAATATCATCATAGGTAATGAAGGCTTTTGCTTAATGGGGAAAATAAGTAAAAGCAAATTTAAATCCATTTTGAGATCTAATAATAAACTAAAGAATGTTAATTTTCTCCTGAGTAAAGTGTGAAGTTAAACAGAAGTAAACGGGAAATAGTTTGACAAGTTCTTCAGCATTATAATAATTAAGGTTTAATTGAAGACAGATAAGTTTAGACATTTATAAGTATTTAGGTACATATGTATTGATGCCAACATATATTTTACTTGAAAGAAAATTAGAGATCATTTACTCTAAGCCAAAGATAAATGACCACAGGTGCAAACAGGGATTCTAGATGCTTTCAATACATGTTCTAACTTGGAAGTCACACATAGACTTGTATAGCCACATTAAAAAAATCATAAATAAAAGTATTTTACATGCATGTTTTTGAGGATGATCAAGTGAGTATCTGTAAAAAATGAGATAAGAATTGCCATAGATTTTAGACAATATTTGATGTTTCTGTATTAGCTTGGCCTCTGGTAATATATTTAAGTTTTACCTGCCAGTTGAAAGGATGTTATGTCAGACAGAGTCGAGCAATAAATGGTTACTAAGGGTACTAAAAATGCAAATATCCACAATTGCAATGTTCTAATGAGCAATTAACATTCTCAAACTCTTAGGTGAAGTCTGTTTTGTTTCTTTCTTTCTTTGTTTCTGTTATCTTCGGTTTGCAGTTCCTACTGTTGAGCAAGTATCCCATACTCTACATTCAGAAATCTAATGTTGTTATATGTTCCATGGTTCTGGTCAAACTTTCTTCAAGTTTGGAAAATATGAGGCTGATTGGGCCAGTGAAATGCTTTCAGGTGAAACAATTACAGGCTAATACTTTGGGGTTTATACATATACAGAAGACAAGCTTAGATAGCCCAATTTGTGGACCGAATAACTACTGGGATTCTTAGAATTTGTTTCATTGGTAGACTGCCACTGTTGGAGTAGACAGACCACAGCCTTTTATACCCCAATTACACCGAGTCTTATATGATAAGCTGTTATGTATATCTAGCCATTGGAACTGGATTCTATAACTTTGCATGGTGATTGGTTGTAGTTTTCTGTAATGATCTCTGTTGAAAAAGTTTCCTATGAGAGAAGAGGACTACCCTCACCTGTTAATACAAAAGAAAATATTTAGAATGCAGCAAAAATGATGCAGGTTAAAATTCATGACTTCACTTGACCTGGGTAATTAGGTTTTGGGAGTCAATTGGACAAGCTTGACCAACAGCACAAAACGGGTCTCCTCTTGTCGGCTGTGTTTTTTACTACCTAGTAGTTTGCTATGGGAGGGAACATTGCCAGTCCAAATAATAACAAAATTTTACTTAAACTATATATGCACATTTACATATAGACTTATGTGCAGTATACTTTTATTTTTCATTTTTAATGGGAAATAGTTAATAGTATAATTTTTAATAACTGTCTCAGATATTCTCACTTTCCTTTTATTCTTTTACCTGCTTCTTCTGTATTTGTCTCCCTTACTCTTCCTAAATAGATCCCCTTCCAATTTCCGTGGTCATTTCATTTGTGTCCTGATATACTTATTCTTCTGCTTCCCCAATCCACTACCTCATAAATGGTTCCATTTTAGCTTTCTTTTTTTCTTCAGTTGCTTCATGATATGTATTCACACGTGAAGATCTGGAATTAGAAGTCTCCAGTGAGTGAGAACATAATGACTTTTATCTATCTGGCGGTGGATATACTATGTAATAAGATTTTTCTAGTTGCATCTATGTTCCTAAAAAGCACACAATTTTGTTTATCTTTACAGCTAAATAGTGTTATACAATGTATACATTCCAAATTTTCATTAGCCAGTCATCATTTCAAAGGCTAGCTTGCTTCCACTTTCTAGCTATTGTCAATAGAACAGCAATGTGGCCAAGCAAGTGTCTTTGAAGTAGAAAGTTGAGTGATTTGGGCATAAAGATAGGAATGATAAAGCTGAGTTATAGGTTATAAAGGTAGGTTTATTGCTAGATATTTTAGAATTCTCCACATCAGTTTTCATAGTGTGGAGAATAGGCAACAGAAATCGCAATTCAATAAAAAGTGAGTGAGGGCTCTTTCTTCCCTACACAATTTCAGTATTTGCTGTACAGTTTGTTGTTGTTGATTTTTGCACGGTTGCTCGGGGAAGAAAAAAATCTCAAAGTTGTTTTCCTTTGCACTTCTGTACTTACTAGGGGCAGTGAACATTATTTTGAAATAATTATTACCAATTTATTTTATTTTGTTGTTTTCTTTCTTTCTTTCATTCTTTCTTTCTTTTTTGTTTTTGTATCCAGTCCATTTTTGCGAGCTCTGGAAGTACTTTATTTATCTTATTCTTACATATAACAGTGTTTCATTGACAGATTCAGGCAGGTTTAATCTCCCTCAAGGAAGAACATGCAAATTGCTTACCCTGTATGAAATTGTCAGCCCAGAACATAATATCCTCAACTCTCTTAAATACATTCTGATGATAATTTTCAGCTTATATGTGACTGTCTTTGGGGGATCTACTTTAGCTTAATATTCAAATTTCTTTTATCATATTATTTTTAATAGACAATTTGTGATTTTTTTCTTGATTCTTTATTTTTAGAATTATTTATATATTCTGGGTAGTAATCCTATCTCATGTGATATTGTGCTTCAACCAGACAATTCTTCCTTTAGCCAATGGAGAAATGTTTCACCATTAGAAAAATTCCACATGTCAAAATTTCGCCTTAGCAATTGGGCAAATAGAGACCTATTCCATTCTAGAGGCAGTGGAACCTGGGGATGGATGAACATATAATTTATTTCTTCTCCATGTGGATATTCAGTTTTTCAGCACCATTTCTGAAAATGTGTGTAAGTAGATATATTATGGCACTAAAATTATTACCTGCTAATTGTTGGCTGAAAAATGTCTACAATTACTACTCTACTAAATGGACATAGTATTAAATCAACTTTTAATGACTTACTGTTTTACCCATATATGAGCGTATTTGTTACCCTTCATAAGATAGGTTCTATTTACAGAGCATAGTGCAAAATCCAGAAGTTTACAAGGGGTAAAGATGCAGAGAATAAACAAGATGTTGCACAGTGCTAAGCATTAACTAAATGGGACATCTATATCATACCCTCTTCCCAAGGTTCAACGCTCATTGCGGAAGACATAGTAGAGAGATACTGAGAGTCATGAAAATATTGTTTTTATTTCCTCAGATGAGGTTATGAAATGAGAGCCATACACAATATTTACTAACATAGAGCATTTCTATCTTAATATCCTTAGGCCTAGATCTGGACCCTTTTAGCCTCCATACAATCTAATCTTTTGCAAGCCCAGCCACAGAAGGCTTCTGCTTCCAGCCTCCATCTCTTAACTTAAGCCTAGAATGTTTTCAGCCTTGAAGACTTACTTCTGAATAAACTTACTCTTTGCAGTTATTTCTGAATTCTGGCTGGTTCAACTCAGGTGTTCTGCCTCAAAACTTCTCTCCAAGCTTACTGATGCAAAGTTGTTCTTTCCCACTTCCCAATGAATTACTCTGCTTGGAAAAATTGTCTCTGAACTTCATGTACTGAACTGCACTGGACTACCAGTGTTGGACTTGAGTGAACTGTGCTGAACTTTATCCTAATGTACTGACTGCATGAGTTCTACTAGATTTCTGTACTGTGCTCTCTTCCTCTGTACTGTGTGTTGGCTTTTCTGGTCAAGTGGGAAGGTGTCCAGGAAACCCACAATCCATGGGCTGGGAAGGTATCCCAGCTCTGAGGGGGGACACTGTCCCAAAAGGAAGGCATCCTGAGACACTGGAACCCAGGAACTACACAGCTCTGGGTTAGGACAGTGTTCCACAGGTATGAGACACAAGAGCTCAGGAACCACGCAACTCTGAGAGGAAGCCTTCTCAGCAGATATTCTGAAGCTCCCAGGTGAGGTTTACACCAACCGTTGATGGCCTGAGAAGCTTAGGACCCTGAGACTCACTCCTTCTGTGGCTGGTGCAGCTCTCATGGTAGCATTACCTCAACCCTTGATTTGCTGAAGAGCTTAGGATCCTGAGTGCTGCTTCTTCTCCAGCCTTTACAGCTCTCAGGGGAGTACCTAGTGTACTGAAGAGTTAAAGCAGTTCATAATACTGAAAAGGGCAATATGGTGTGTGACATGGGGTGGTAGTAATACTTGACTTAGAGCAACTAATGAGTAGTGAGATGAAACAGTCTAATAAGCCAGTTGGTGAGGCTTTGATTGGTGGTTGTGAGTGTAAGCCAGGAGAGACACATAACCAAGATTCTCCAAAGTGGTCATGCAGAACATTAGGAGAAAGCCCTAGGCTCCCAAGCCTCTCAGCTCATCAGAGGCTGGGGTAACCCTCACAAGGATTACCTGGCTGTAACTTCTCTATGAAAGAGGACTTCTCGTTGTGTGTTTGCTCAACCATGTTCATAGCAGCCTTATTCATAATAGCCAGAACATGGAAACAGCCTAAGTGTCCCTCAGTAGAAGAGTGGATAAAGAAACTGTGGTACATATACACTATGGAATACTACTCAGCTATTAAAAACAAGGAATTCCCGAAATTTGTGGATAAATGGATTGAGCTAGAAATGATCATAATGAGTGAGTTAACCCAGAAGCAGAAAGAATCAAATGGTATATACTCACTTATATCTGCATACTAGCCCAAGGGGCATGTCCCACAAAAGCCTTCACTTACCAGGAAACTGGGACAGAGGGGAAGGCATCCTATTGGGACTCTAAATGAGAGACGCATGGGAGAACAGCAAAATAAAAGGATCCAGAGGGTCCTAGAAATCTACAAGTAGAACAATATGATAGGCAGATTTGGGCCCAGGGGTCCCGCTCAAACTAAGGCACCAGCCAAGGACAATACAGGAGGTAAACTTTAAACCCCTTCCCAGATCTAGCCAATGGTCAGAATATTCTCCACAGTTGAGTGGAGAGTGTGATACGACTTTCTCACGTACTCTGGTGCCTCACATTTGACCATGTCCCCTGGAGGGGGAGACCTGGTGGCACTCAGAGGAAGGACAGCAAGTAGCCAAGAAGAGACTTGATACCCTATGAGAATATATATAGGGGGACGTAATCCCCCTCCGTAACAGTCATAGGGGAGGGGAATAATGGGAAAATGGGCGGGGGGGGAGGAATGGGAGGATACAAGGGATGGGATAAACATTGAGATGTAACAAGAATAAATTAATAAAAAAAAAGAAAAAGAAAAAAAAAGAGGTCTTCTCTCAAGATGCATAGCTATTGGCCTCCTGTGCCTCAGGATACCCTGGGATATTTTCCCATGGCAGAGTTGTGTGTTTCCCAGGCTCCTGTTTCTCAGAATACTCTAGAAACACTATTCCTCCACAGACCTGTGTGGTTTCTGGGCTCTTGTGTCTCAGAGTCAAACATGACTACCATGCAATAACTTTCCCATATCTCCATTATTGGTATTGTAGATACATTAACTCTTCAGGGGCACATCCTCATCCTCCAAGGCCAAATAGACTCACTGGCTACTGTCGTGCCACAAAATCAGCAAGGATTAGATTTCCTAACATTAGAGAGTGGTTATCTTTGCCTCTTTTCTCAGGGAGGAATATTGCTTTTATACCAACCAGTCAATCATAGTAAAAGGTAATGTTCTACAACTCCAGATGGATCTCCAAAAACAGAAAGCATCTTTCTACCTCTAGCAAATGGACTATTGACTTTCTAAAATGGAATTGGATACTACCTTTCTTGTCTCCCTCTCTCCTTCTTTTCTTAATTGTAGTAATTGTATCCTGCATCATAAACATCTTGTCTAGATTCCTTCAACAACATATCCAAAAGATCTTTAACCACACTTTTAATCAGTTATTATTACAGGATTACCAGTCTTTAGTTCAGAAGCCAGAAATCTGCCAGTCCAGATTACATCGTGATTTAGAATGTCAACTTGCCCTAGTGACCTCTACGCCCTCCTTAAGCAGGAAGTAGTCTAATGATAACATCTCCCCTTCTACCTTTCCCAGCCCTGACTGTTCATCAATGGATCACACAGCTCAAGTCATTGGATGTGTTCCCTTGTCAGAGCTGCCATGTTGTTGGATTAAAATTCCTCTGCAGTTACAAGGAAAAGGAGAGGCATCTTTCTTCAATGATGTAATTACTGGTTTGTTGACGATTCTCCAGTGAAATTTACAGACAGAATAGTTAATTTGTGTGAGTGTGTGTGTGTGTGTGAGTGTGTGTGTGTGTGTGTGCATGTGTGTGTGTGTGTGCATGTGTGTGTGTGTGCACTATGTAAACATGCAAAAGTCACAGGAGAAAAAAAATATGTAATTAGTTGTCTATATTCACTTCTTTATATGAGTCAGGGATTGAACTCAAATTTCTAAGCTTGAGGTTCAATCATCTTTATTTACTAATCTATGCTATCAGTCTTCATTTTATTTCATTAAATTTTTTTCACAGTTCTGTATATGTACTTAGTAAAGTTTACTTTGACATTACTTTCTCTAATCTCTACCTGTCACTAAAACCCTTAATTTCAAGACTATACATATTTATGAAGCTGTGAATGTTAAACATGACTTTACTTTTTAAATATGGAATATATTTTTTGATTAAATTGTTTTTTTTGTTTGAAATATGAACATATAATCTTATAGTTTTCTTTTCATTTCTCCCTCCAGATTCTCCCATATACAGATATTTGTTCTCATTCTCTTTTTTAAATTTATACTTATCCTTTTATTTACTTAATTATTTTGTTTCTTTTTGTAACTGCTTGCCTATGGGCCTACATACATGTCAATGTATGTATGGAGGGTTGGGGACAAAGCACATAAGTATGTGGGCAATGAGAGTCAATTCTAGTTTTCAGTAATGACTTCAAGTACCTTAACCTTCTGAAATATCTAAAGGCTTTCTTAAAATTAACCTTGAAGTGCAAAGAACCACAGTGTTTAGTTGATTCATAATGGGGTTTGACCAAGAATACATTGCATAGTGACGACTGATAGCACAAGGGTTAAGAGTACTTTCTGCTGTTGGACTATACCCAATATCAATAGGCAGAGCCATTGGATGACGGATAGCTATTCATAATTCTGCCTCTAGGTGATCAAACTCTCCATATTCTGCCTTCTTCAGATATTAGGCAAACACATGGTACACATATATACATGCAGGCAAAATACTCATGCACACAAAGATAAAATAAATAAAGGTAACATAATTCCCTTAAACCGCAGAGAATTTTAAGTGCGATAAAGTTCTAATATTTTTGTTTTCTTTAATATTTTAACTGTCTATCATTCTCCCATTATGACAGTAAATCATTTTTATTAACTATTTCTTTATTTTTTAAATATACACTTATATTATTACAAATATATACAGTAAACTACATACAGCAAGAAGAAACATGAAACAATCAGAATTTAAATAAATGTTACATTTATAGTGTTCTGGCTATTTGTATTTGGCAAACTTGAATAGAAAAATCTTTCTTATCTTGGTGAGTCTAAAATTCTGAATGTTAAACAATATCTATTACTCTTGTCAGTATCAACCTAAAATGTCTGTCTAGACCTAAAAACATTTTAACCCCTAAACAAATAAGCTTAATTGTAAAACTAAACTAGAGCAGAGAAGCAGTCTTAATTTTTCTGTGCATTATGCACACCTTATACATTTTAATTTTAGGACTACATAATGTTCATAAGAAATTACGTTTTCTCTTTTTATTTAAGTAATTTATTCAGATTAGATCTCAATTGTTATCTTCTCACTTGTATCTTTCAGTTCCCCCCTTCTGCCCTCTTTCATCCTATTCCCCTCCCCCTTGGTCTGTGACAGACAGGGACCTCCTCCCCCACTATATGATCACAGCATATCAAGTCTCATCCAAATAGCCTGCTTACCCTTCCTCTGAGTGCACCCAGGCCTCCTCTCCAAGAGGAAGTGGTAAAATAGGGGGCACCAGAGTTCATGTCAGAGTCAGTCCCTGCTCTCCACACAACTGTGGAGAATGTGCAGTCCATTGGCTAGATCTGGATAGGGGAATCTAGGTTTACTGCATGTATTGTCCTTGGATGGTACAGTAGTTTGAGCAGACCCTCCTGGGTACAGATCCATCAGCCTTAATGGTCTTCTTGTAGGTTTCTAGGACCCTCTGGATCATTCTGTTTCCCCATTCTCCCTTACCTCTTTCACCTGGAGTCCCAACAGGAAGTCCCAGTATCTATCCTAATCTCCTGCTAAGTGAACACTTTCAAGGACATCCCAATTGGGTTATTGTCCTATTATAAATGAGTATATATCATGTGAGTATTTCTAGTTCCATTCATTTGCCTGCAAATTTCAAGATTTTTAATAGGTGAGTAGTATTCCATAGTGTAAATGTACCACAGTATCTTTATCTATTCTTCAACTGAAGGACATCTATGTTGTTTCCAGATTCTGGCTATTACGAATAAGGCTGCTATGAATATGGATGAGCATATGTTCTTGATGTTTGGTGGAGCAACTTTTGAGTATATTCCAAGGAGTGGAATAGCTAGGTCTTGAGGTATCCCTACTCCTAGTTTGCTGAGAAAGTGCCAGATTGATTTCCAAAGTGGTTGTACAAGTTTGTACTCCCACCAGCAATGAAGGAGTGTTCCCTCTTTTGCACATCCTCACCAGCATATGCTGTCACTTGAGTTTTTAATCGTAATTATTCTGATGGGTGCAAGATGGGATCTCAGAGCCATTTTGATTTGCATTTCTCTGATGACTAAGGATGTTGAACATTTCTTTACGCGTTTCTCAGCCATTTGGTATTCCTCTGTGGAGAATTCTCTGTTTAGTTCTGAGCCCCATTTCTTAATTGGGTTATTTGGTTTGGTGGTGTTTAATTTCTTGAGTTCTTTTTATAGTTTTGATATTAGTCTTTTATCAGATGTAGGGTTGATGAAGATTTTTCCCAGTCTGTAGGCTGTCACTTTGTTCTGTTGATAGTTCTCAGCCTCATGAGTTCCCATTTATTAATTGTTGACCTTAGAGCTTGGGCTGTTGGAGTTCTGTTCAGGAAATTGTCTCCTATGCCAATGACTTCAAGGCTCTTCCCTAATTTTCTTCTAACAGATTCAATGTCTCTGTTTTTACGATGAAGTCTTAATCTGCTTGGACTTTGAGTTTGTGCACAACGATAGATATGGATCTATTTGCAATTTTCTACATGTAGCCATCCAATTAGACCAGAAGCATTTGTTGAAGATGCTATCTTTTTTTATATTACATGGATTTGGCTTCTTTGTCAAAAATCAAGTGTCCATATTTGTGTGGATTTTTTTCTGTGTCTTCGATTTGATTCCATGTTTCAACCAGCCTATTACTATGATAGTAAAGTGCTGTTTTAATTACTGTTCCTCTATAGGACAGCTTGAGATCAGATATGGAGATTCCTCTGGAAGATCTTTTATTGTACAGCATTGTTATAGCTATTTTACATTTTTTTTTGTTTCTCCACATGAAGTTGAAAACTGATGTCTTTAAAAATTATGAGGCATTTTGATAGGGATTGAATTGAATCTGTAAAATGCTTTTGGTAAGATTGCAATTTTTACAATGCTAATTCTCCTGATTCATGAACAAGGGAGATTGTTCCATCTTCTGATGTCATCTTCAATCTCCTTTTTCAGAGATTTGAGCTTTTTTTCAAACAAGAGTTTCACTTGCTTGGTTAGAGTTATTCATAGATATTTTATATTCCTTGTCACTATTGTGGAGGGTGTAGTTTCCCTAATTTCTTTCTTAGCATGATTGTCATTTGTATACAAGAAGGCTACTGATTTTTTTGAGAGTTAATCTTGTATCCAACCATTTCGAAAATATATGTTTTCAGAAAAAAAATTACCAGACAGTGACACTGGATCAGACCTCATACGAGTCTAGTCATTCCTCTCAGCATGGTGGACACTGATATCCTGCATCTTTCATATTTCAGCACCAAGTGTCTCAGTTGCTGTTATTCATCAGAGCAAGAAATCTTCCAGGACATCTTTGAAGAAATCTTTCAATCTCACTTGGTCCAGCATTTCAGACTGTCCTATACAGTAGTCTAATTAAGCCTGGAATCTCTCAACATTCTGAAAGTGGATAACAAATGCTATTCCTAGCTTGTTTAACTATGAGAGTAAATTTTATCAGATAATATTGTAATAAAATACGAATTAAATATATTTTCAACTTAGAATAAAAAATCATAAAAAGCCAAGATAAGGTGGTATACACCTTTAATTCCAGCAGTCAGGATGCAGAGACAAATAGATCTCTGACTTTGTGGCTGGCATGATCTACAGAGTGAGTTCCAGGACAGCCAAGGCTAAACACAGAAACACTGTCTTGAAAAAACAAACAAACAAACAACAAATAAAGTCATAAAAACCTCATGTAATTGTAAAAGATAGTATTACTCCTACCTAGAAGAAGTTTGAAATAGAGACTCACTGCCAAACATTGGTTGATGAGTGTCTTCTGCAAAAGTGATGAGAAGAATAAAATGACTTGGAGTTGACCAGAGCTCAACAAGAAGGCCAAAAGAGTTAACTAATGAGGTCCCAGAGGGTCTTGCTGGGACTGAAGCACCAACCAAGGACAATGCATGGATTGTACCCTTACACAGTTGTAGCCAGGCTTCAGGTGAGCCCTGTATAATAGGAGCAGAGTTGGTCTCTAATATGGATGTTGTTTCCAGCTTTTTTTTTTAATTTCCCCTGATGTGACTGCTTTGTCAGGCCATAGTGGAAGAAGACATTCTCCATGGGTCAGGGAAAGAAGGAGAGGCACATACTCAATATCTTGTCTCACTGAAGAAGGGAGGTGTTCTTTATGGTGTTGTTTTATCACTAGGTCTGAGTAGGAACCCTGGGGTTTCACTGCCTATGTGAATGGGGAGTAAAGCCAAGCAAGCCTCAGAGCAGTACTCAGGATACCATGAAAGCTATAGGGATCAGAGATGGGGACAATCTTGGTGGTGAAGGAAAAGCAAGGAGACAACATAATGCACCATTGAGTACTAGCAGCAGGTAGTTATCCATGTCTCACACTTATCGTTAGGATGGGCCATGTGTGGTTCTGTGACTAGTTTTGCTGGATATTATGGTATTGGTCATGGGGTCTTAGGGTGTCAGATACTGTGTATTCCTCTAATAGGCTGTAAAATAAAGGATGGGGGTAAAAAATGGTTGTCTATTTAAACATCTATTGGATCTGAACATGTCTGATCAAGTCCTGCACTAGAAATTCTTGGGTTTTTGTTGGAATAGGATAGGGATCCATTGGGAAGGTATCGGGTAGGAAGAGTGTGTCAGAAAGAGTAGCCTGGGGCTAGAATTCCAGAGCCAGCAAACTCCCAGTAGTCAACAGAAGCACAGAGGGAAGGAGAAACTGAAGGGAGTTTACCTAAATGGCTGTGTAAAGTAGTGAAGGGATAAAGAGTACATCTGGGTGACCTGTGGCAATCTATGAAGAGTAGTGGTACCACTTGCACATGCATTCTAGATGCTGTATAGTTAGAAAAGTATTTTCTGAGAAGATATAAGGTTGAAGATAAATTGCAGGATCTATTGGTGTCTTGAAGTAGAGGAAAGTACAGAAAGCCAAGTAAACAAAGAAAGCAAGGTAAAAAACGTTAAAATGTATGCTTATTTTATGTTAGGAGATAGTTAATGTAAGATAATATAGTCTCAAGCATAAGGTCTACATGAATGTACAATGGAAGAATTAAAGAATAACACTAAAATGGTCCCTTCAATACCTAAAGGCAGGAGCAACCAATGCATGTACTTAGTGGTACTCCTGTGAGTTTTGAGCCATAACTATGTTTACATTAACTATTAAAAACCCCAACTAAGACAAAAGTCTGGAAAGGGTGAGAACTGGAACCTTGCAGCAATTTTTGTCATTCCTTGGGGTGAGAGAAGAAAGAAAATGCTTATGTATTAAATATAAGCAGACTGGATACTGCATACTCAGTATGTACAGGCACTCTTAGTACCACATTTGCTGTCTGGCCCTCTCCATCATTTTACTTCCCTCTAAACTCTTCCATACATCTCTCCCTGCATTTATTCAAATTCATATTATCTAGGCTTTTCTTAATGTCATTTTCAATAGACAGAGAGAGTACATAATTAGTCTCATTTATGGGGTGGATATTAAGGTGTTTCTATACCCTTGGATAATGAAATTCAATAGATACTAAGTGTGCATAATATAAAATGCCGACTTAAAAGTAGGCAGTAGAAGGATAGAGAAGAGAGACAGGAATAGAGGAGAAGATGGAAGAATAAGAATGTCCTGGTGAAAGTACATAATTCTTAAGATAGGAAAGGTTTTATATAATTTGAATTTTAGCCATCCATCAGGTGTGGAGCTGGTGAAAATCTTTTACTATTCTATAGGCTTCTGGTTTGTCCTATTCATGGTGTCCTTTGACTTACAGAGTATTTTCAGTTTCACAAGGTCCCTTTTATTAATTGTTTATCTCAGAGTTTGAGCTGTTGCTGTTCTCTTGAAGAAGTTGTCTTTTGTACCAAAGCATTCAAGACTATTCCCCACTCTATATTCTAATAAGTTCGGTGTGTCGTGATTCATGTTGAAGTCTTTGATCCATTTGCACTTGAGTTTTGTGCAGGCTGACAGATATGGTTTTATTTGTATTCTTCTACACAAAGACATCAAGTTAGACCAGCACCATTTGTTGAAGATGATTTCTTTTCCCAGTGTTTATTTCTGACTTGTTTATTTAAAAAATGGTTTTTGGAGGCTTGTGGAGTTATGTCTGTGTCTTTCATTCAATTCCTTTGATCAATACGTAATTTTTATGTCAACACCATCTATTGCATTTAATGTAAATTTGACAAAAGCTGGAAATTCACAGGAATGAATCTTTGGGAAGAACTCTGAGGGATTATCTGTATTTAATTAGCCCTGGGAAGGCCCATAAAAGATTTTCTTGTTTGACAAATTAAAGTTGAAAGTCTTACCCTAAATATAGGCAGCATCATTTAATGGACCGGATCATAGATAGAATTAAGGCAGGAGGTGAGTTGCTGCTTACCTCATGCTAATTGGAAATTAAAGCAGACTCATGTTAGTTGGAAATCAGAGAGAGGAAGAGCCTGGGCAAAGATTTAATGTTCCCTATAAGATCAATGACTATCTAATTCATATTGCATCCTACTCTTTGAGGCATTCTGTGCAACAGCACTTTAGGCCTTTAAGGAATATTTCCAAACCAAATTGTAGCAACCACTGATGGCTAACTTTATCTGTATAGGTGGCTGTGTAAGACAAGAACCCTTTATCCTAATAACCAGATTCTGTATCACCAAGAATATCCTATAGGGTAAGAAAAATGGTTAATTGTGCCACTCCTTTTCTTTTTGTCATTTGAAGGCCAGGGCCTTTATTCACACCACTTTACACCCTGCTAGACAACCATGTGACACTGTGGTTCAACACTTCTGGCTGGGTGGCCTGGGTAGCCCCTGTATGACAAGACCGCAGGGTTGAGGATGTTACTGGCAAAGTCTTCGCAAGACAATTTGCTTCACGAGAGATACTAGGACTATGTAGATGTGTTTTTTCCATTCTGAAGCATTCTCCTTTTTTAGTAGCTGAGTCTCATCCCAATCAATTCTGCAGGATGGTTGAATATAATTCTATGATGTTCATATGGATGGACTGCTTAGAGCAGGGGTTCTCAACCTTCTCAATGTTGTGACCCCTTAATACAGTTTCTCATATTGTGGGGAATGCTCAACTATAAACTTATTTCATTGCTATTTCATAACTGAAAATTTTCTACTGTTATGAATTGTGATATGAATATCTGATTTGAAGAGTATATGATATGTGACTCTCAGAGGAGTCACAACACATGGACTGAGAATCAGTTGTTTAATTCTATAATATGACATAAATAGTCCTTGCTTCCCAGGGATCAGTGAGGCAGACCAGTCCTACCCACTACCTGGTTCAAGCAATTTCTTCCCCCACTATATGGTCATAGGCTATCAAGTCACATCTTGGTAGCTTGCTTATTCTTTCTTTGATGCCACCAGGCCTCCACACCAAGGGTTGGTGGTCAAATATGGTGCACCAGAGTTCATGTCAAAGTCAGTCCACGCTCTCCCCATAACTGTGAAGGATGCCCTGTCCATTGGGTAGATTAGAGTAGGAGGTCAATGTTTACTACTGTATTGTTCTTGGTTAGTTCAATAGTTTGAGCAGATTCCCCTGGGCCTCAATTCATCCATCACAATGTTCTTCTTGTAAGTTTCTAGGACCCTTTGGGTCCTTCTATTTCCCCATCTGCTATATTTCTCTTACCTAGAGTCTCAGTAGGATGCCCTCACATCTATCCCAATTCTCTGGTAAGTGAAGACTTTTGTGGGACATACCCTTTGGGCTAGTGCCCAATTATAAGTGAGTATATACCATGTGAGTCTTTCTGCTTCTGGGTTAACTCCCTCATTATGATCATTTCTAGTACCATCTATTTGTCCACAAAATTTTGGATTTACTTGTTTTTAATAGGTGAGTAGTATTCCATAGTGTAAATGGACCACTGTTTCTTTATCCATTCTTCAACTGAGAGATATTTAGGCTGTTTCCAGGTTCTGGCTATTATGATTAAGGCTGCTATGAACATGGTTGAGCATATGTCCTTGTTGTATGGTGGAGCATTTTCTGGATATCCTCCAAGGAGTGGAATAACTGGGTCTTGAGGAGAGACTGTGCAGATATTCACCCTCTAAACTACCTTACAACTCCCAAGCCAGGCTGTAAACTTTAATCATTCTTATCTGGACTACTTCCTATCCATAATCCCAAAATACTTGGTAACATTCTTTAACTGTGCTGCTTTCCTCCATCCATGCCAATCTTGAAATGGGCTTAAACGTCTGTGCCACCAAACCCTGCTGGACCTGTTTTTCTTTTGGCTCTTTAGCTTTACAAAACAAAACAACAAACAATAACAACAACAACAGCCAACATCTACACTTTTTCCTCCATTTTATAAAATTTATCTGCTGTGTCATAAGCCATCTCCTGTGAGACCAGCACCTTTTTTTCCTCCTGTTATAATTCCTCATTTAAACAAGAGGCCTCTTTCAGAGATGCCATTTTAGCCTACAACACATATATCCCACAGAAGTTGCTACCCTGTCTCTTGACCTGTTTGTTGACACTTTTTCTGAGATATACCACTAAAGGGACAAATTTCACACATCAAGCAAAATTGCTACTCATCTCATGCAGAAACACTATACTATCTTCTAGTTTCCTCTCACTGACTTTTCCTGCAAGATAGCCTCATCTTAGTTATATGTTTCATTACCTTCTGCACAGCCCATAGAAATTCTAGTATTCCCATAAGCCCTTTAGTATCAAACAACCTTATAAAATGTCCTTTGCAAACACTGCTCAGTCAAACAACTTTGCTTCAACTATCTGTCTCACTATTTATATAAAAGACAATCTAACTGATGTTTCCAAATATATTCTCATTTTTGTTGTATGCCAACAACAGTATGTTGATAAAATCTTTTTTTTTTTTTTTTTTTTTTTTTTTGGAAGGAATCTCCTAATGTCCAAATAATACATCAATTTACAGTTTCATCAGATTCAATATGGCAAACAATGTTGCTATTTGGCTTACTTATACAAAATACATACTGGCTACTTATTGCATGTATATTCCAGACAATGGCTGCCCATTATAAGCCACGTCTGACAACTAGGGCTAGTGCTTCCTCACAATTTTCTTCTGGTGCTCCAAACATTCCTATCTGGTACTGAAATTATTCTGGTGAGTGCCTTTGGGAGAAAACTCCTTGTTAGAATAGTTTCACAAATGTTTCTTGGAACAGAATCTAGCCTATCCTACTGAAATAGGTTACTAGCAGCTCATGAGTCCTTTCAATTTTTGGAAGTGATGTTCCTGACATGTGGCAGGTCTGCATTCAGATCACTGATATTTTCCCTCTATGATGTAAATTTTGAACATGAACCCTCAATTCACATTCATGTCCCATTTAATTTCCATTACAAAATACAAGAAAATGAATTAAAGTACTCAAAAAGAAGGCCCTCTATAGAAAACAGACAGAGAAGCATCATCTTCAATCAAAAGAGTTCTAAATCTATCCCTCATGGAGAATAGTATACTTATTTGGAAGGAAGTTATGTCATAGTATCAAGGTTCATTAGGTTAAAAGAGACTGTGGCACAAAACATAGGCATTTAATAATATTCTCTCTACCATTAGGTTTCAATATCCTCTCACTGTATGAGAACATAAAAGTGTGTGGAACATAGTAGACTCAGAAAATGGAGGTAATGTTTGAGGTGGAAGGTGTGGAGCTAGGACAGCTGTGAAGCTAGACATTACATAGAGCTCTAAGCCACAATAAGGATCTAGAAAATAAAGCACACAGGTGCTATTAAAACAGTAGTCTGACTTCAGAGCCCTAGCTATTGAATCTTCTGATTAGTTTGACCTTGCAAAACTCACTAGTTTCTGCTTCACCAAATTTGCCACTACTTGCTTCTTGGTACTGTTCTGGGATTACTCTCTTTATCTCATCACAAGGTACATTTTTATTTTGGGGGCGTATTTTCCATTGTTTATTCTGTACCAATAAAGAAAAAAGTGCTTGTAGGATATTGGTATTGTCATTTCTATGAACCATCAATGGCTTTGTATTTGTAAATATTTTTCCTTGTACACCTTCTCTGATACTTAAAGGCCAGTCTTCTCACTGAATGGTTGTAATAAAGATCTGATGGCCAATTGATGGACCAGGAAGTGGAGGGCAGAACTTCCAGGAGACAGAGAGAGAGAGAGAGAGAGAGAGAGAGAGAGAGAGAGAGAGAGAGAGAGAGAGAGAACTTCTAGGAGAAGAAAGGAAATGTAATAGATTCAAATTCAGACAAGGAAGACAACAGACAGACATAACTAGGGACAGAGAGGCAGCCATGTGGTTGATCACAGGTAGAATAAAGTTAATTATGGACCACAGCCAAAAATATTCTCCAGCTAAAGGCCTATGATTTACACTAGATAAAATAATCTCCCTGTTATTATTTATAGTGTGGCAGGTCTAAGAAAGCCCCATTATACTTGTTTATTCTACATTCTACAAGTGTAGAAAAAATTAGATGTTCTTTTCTCAAGGTCTATGTACCAAAAATATCTTCCTGTGTAAGGACAGTCTCAAACAGTCTGTGGTGATGACTATTCATCTGTGAAACAATAGGCTACAATAGCAGATCATCTTCTAAATCTATTTGTTTACCTTTTCTGGCCTTCTTGGGAAATGTTAGTGGCACAGACATAGGTACTTCTATCCTCTGTTTCCTTATTAACTACCATGAAGAAGAAGGAGCCTCTTCAGATCATTGTTTGTGGCTCATTTGTCTCTGTAATGCCCATTAACCTTAATGAATTCTTAATATTGTCTTGACTTTGCAAGATCCAAGTTAAAAATTCTTATGTAGCAATGTTCTTTCTTATTCTATTTTTAGTCAAATGCATAATATATAAGCAATGTATATGCAGTAATAGTCATTAATTTACCATACAGACCTTTAAGTGTCATATCAACAGGAAAACATAGAAAAGTCAGAGTGTACAGTACGTTATATGACAGAAACAAATAAAGCAGCATGGCAAATGGAATATTCTACCTCATTTACAGGGGAAAAAAAGGTTTGATGTTTGTATACAAAAAGCAGACATTCAGACCTTTGCTGCCTCTGACCCAAGTAGGTGGATCCTTTTTTGTTATAAATGTTCCTGGCAACAGTTTGTCTAGCATCTGAAGCTGGCATGCTGTAAATTAACATGAGATTCCCATATCTAACTATCTTAGTGGTAAAGGCTTAAATCTGGGAAACCACTTAAGCTTCCTTTAGAAACCAGTATATGTAGTCTCATTATACTATCTCTATAGCATTGGGAATGGTAGCCTGGGGCTTCCCTCATGTTCAAACTAGCTAACTATTATTGAGGCACTGCTTTAGCCTTTACAGCTATCACTTCTGCCATATTCTTCTCACATGTCCTCTCATCTTAGTGACTTCTTTTGCCAAGCATCTTTTGGGAGGCCAGCAGTAAGATTTATACACACAGTAGTGAATGTTATGGGCTTGATTGGAAAAAGAAACCACAGGTAAAGAGACAATATCAGAAAGCTTAAAGCTGTTATCTGATATCTAGAAAATGAGAACCTTCACATACTATGCTAACCTCTCCTCAAAATTCACATATCATACCCCACAAAGAGATATCACTTAGTAAAAGATCCAAATTTCAACCTGTGATTTAAGACTCTGGTGACAAAGATTTACAGCAGAATGATGCTCTCTCTCTCTCTCTCTCTCTCTCTCTCTCTCTCTCTCTCTCTCTCTCTCTCTCTCTCTCTCTCTCTCTCTCTCTCCCTCCCTGTCTGTCTTTCTATCTTTTTCTGTCTGTTTTGTAATTAATGTGGAGTTCACTATGTATACCAGGGTGTCTATTAACTGAACTCATAGTTATCCATCTAGCTGTGCATTCTAAGAGTTGGGATTAGAGGTCTGTACGATCATGACTGACTCATGTCACTCTTGAGTGTTTTATATAAGAGCAGTGAGAGGCTTCAAGTACACATGTGATTTCTATTGAAACAGCTAAAGCCCACCAGGTGTGCCTGCGGCCAACAAATATTTCCTACCTATAAAATAAATCTTCTCTCATAAATAACCGAAATCCATCTTCATTCAATTTCCAGACCCTTCTACTCTTCAACTCAAATCAAGTTACCTATTACTTTCTTTTTAAGACAGGAGAAAACCCCAGACACCTGCAGAGTTTGCTTCCATGTTAGAAAGTATAGTTTTTCCTTCCCTCATTCAATAATACCAAGAAGTGATATTCAGCTTTCTGTAGCTGAGAGTGGGGTGAGAAAGTGATTGATCAGAGTAATGAGCATCACCATCAACTGTGTCAAGGTATATTGTGTAGGAACTATGCCTCTTAACACTAAACTCAGAAAGCTGACTTGTTTGATTAGAGTGAAAAGTACACACACTCATTCAAAAGTGGCCCTAGGAATATGGGAGTCATGACTACATCTAAGACCTGCCATATTTATGACAGATATGTATCTTAGTTAAGGTGTTATTGCAGGGAAAAGACACCATGACCATGGCAACTCTTATAAAGAAAACATTTAATTGGGATGGCTTACAGTTCAGAGGTTGAGCCCATTATTGTCATGGTGGGAAGCATTGTAGCTTCCAGGCACACATGGGGCTGGCAACGGAGCTGAGAGTTCTACATCTTGATCCACAGACAGAAGAAGGATATTCTGTGGAATACTGAACATAACTTGACCACAGGAGACTCTAAAGACTTCCCAGACTGTGAAAAACTCCTTTCCACAAAGCCATATCTATTCCAACAAGGCCAAATATCCTAATAGTCCCACTCATTATGGGCCAAACATTAAAACACACAAGTCTATGGGGGCCATAACTATTCAAACTGCCATATAATATTAAAAAGTATCTTCTAAAATCCCCGTTGGGATCTCCAACTAAAATAGCTTGAATATTGGTGGTATTGATAGCCTCAATGAGCTCAAACCTTGGAAAGGACAAAATACTTATTTTGGGTCAATGTAGAGTAACAAGAGTTTTCCATAACCACTGGGAATGTGAAAGAACCCTAGAATGCAATTCTGCCTAATGAACTATGGGTTGGGGTTTTTATAAGGCTCCTGGGTCTTCCAATTTCCTTTGTAGGTTTTATTTAAATATTCACTACTGTGTCTTTGCTTGAAATATCCTTAAGGAACAAAGAACTCCAACATCAGGGATATAACTTATTCTTTACTTGTTTACCTATGTTTCTGTAACTGTTCTCCATTTTATTATTTATAGAAAGTCTATAAAAAACAGTAGAACAGTGTCTGGAATGAATGTGTGAGTTTGAGGATGAGTTTTGGTAGCATATAAGATTAAAAAAATAGGGTATCAAGTCTCTTCTTTGTATCCTGCTATCTTTCCTCTGAGTGCCACCAGGCCTTCCCAAAGGGGACGTGGTCAAATATGGGACACAAGAGTTCGTGTGAAACTCAGTCCCCACTCTACATTCAACTATGGAGAATAGCCCGTCCGTTGGTTAGATCTGAGTAGGGGTTCGATGTTTACTGCATGTATAGTTCTTGCTGGTGCCATAGTTTGAGCAGGACCACTGGGTCCAGATCTGCCCATCATAATGTTCTTCTTGTAGGTTTCTAGGACGCTCTGGATCCTTCCATTTCCCCATTCTCCTATGCTTCTTTCACCTAAAGTCCCAATAAGATGTCCTCCCCTCTGTCCCACTTTCCTGATAAATGAAGGCATTCATGGGACATGCCCTTTGAGCTAGTGTCTAGATATAAGTGAGTATATACCATTTGAGTCTTTCTGCTTCTGGGTTCATTCACTCATTATGATCATTTCTTGATACCCTATGAACATATACAGGGGGAGGAGGTCTCCCTCAGTCACAGTCATAGGGGAGGCGAATAGGGGGAAAGCGAGAGGCAGGGAGGATTGGGAGGATACTAGAGATAACTATTGAGATGTAATATGAATGAATTAATAAAAAAAGAGTTGGAACAGATTAGAAAATTTCTAAAGATGACAGCTATTTGCCTATATATGGAGAAAATCATGCAATAACAAATGCATTTCTAAAATAAATAATGTGAAAACTTTGCAATAATAAGGGAAACTGTATCCAGCTCAATAAGTTTCTACAAATAAAGTTTTATTGGAACACACACACACACACACACACACACACAAACACACACACAAAGAAACAATGCAAAGTGTTGAGGTTCAATGTTAGCTGTCATGTTATTCTATTTAGATTTTCCCAACACAAAATGTTTCTTTTAGTAGAAGCAAATCATAATAAAACATAAAACTAATCTTAAAGTTACCATAAAAAAGATTACAGAAATAGGAGAGAAAATTTGTTGTCTAGACATGAAATGAATATTGCACAAAATGAGGTGAGTAAATAATTCTTTGATGAGTAACTGGGTTTATATTTGGTCCTTGTTACAAGATTAGAAACTAATTATAGATAATACATATAGAGGAAAAGAAGTCTCATTTTTGTGGAGTGGCCCATAGTAATAGGTTGTTAAAGGTCCTAAAAATAGTCCCAAATCCACCTCCATTTGCACAGAACTAATTAGACTCAGTGGGCTAAGATGAATGAATGAGCAAATATGAACATTTGTTTATTTTCTTTTTGTTCGGTAGGTTATTTTGCAAGTGTTAGGTAACTGTAATGGAAGCTCACTTTATTAATAACAGTTATGTTATCGAAGGAATATTCATCAGCTGTTTTGCCAGATGATATTAGAAACTGGTGTGAGCACAAAGGTGGAGTGGATAGTGGCCTCCAACTTTTTAGTATAAATTGAGAGTGGGAAATTCATGAAGAATAATGGGAAGTGTGCTGAAGCTTAATTGTTTTATCTGAGGCTTGTGAAAGAGTTTTGGAATGGTGGATCATGACAGATGTTCTGTTGATTTCTTTATTTCTATTTAGTACTTGAGGATCAGGCTAACTTTTCTATTTTAGGGGAGGAGAATTAAACACAATTGATAATTTTAGATCCAAAATTATTCTGAAGTGATATTAGAACTACACAGAGTTTGAAGATGTTACATAGTATCCCATGACCTTCAGCTTAATGTCTTGGAAACTTCTTGGTTAACAAAGTATGATTGTGAAAACTTTTCAGTTTTCCAAAACTAATAGTGCACCTTAAATATCTATTATTTTGACCACCGCTTTCAGTACCATCACATTCTTTATTTTGTCTCTAATAAGGATCCCACCTTAGACTTAGCTCTGTATTACCTATTGTTATATGAAAAGTTTCCATGTAACATGTGGTGCATAGAATAGTCTCATTTTCTTCTTTCAGGAAAACAGATGTGGACCATGAAGAATGATGGAAATTGGAGGTCAAATGGTTTAGCTGAGGCTTGTGAAACAGATTTGGAATGTTGTCTGACTAGGTTCAAAATAAAAAACATCACATGGAAAGAAATTTTCAGACCCATATTCCTATGCATAGAAACATAAGAAAACTCAAAGGTGCTCATCATATGGCTTAGTCAGTACGTTTAACACTGGACAATATTTTAAAACTATGTTGATCCCTTATAACCACTTAAAATTCCAGGCACAAGGGTAGTGCAAAAATATATGCCAAAGATTTAAGGTAG
Organism: Acomys russatus; assembly: GCF_903995435.1. Lineage (NCBI taxonomy): Eukaryota > Metazoa > Chordata > Mammalia > Rodentia > Muridae > Acomys > Acomys russatus. Next base: position 17,473,758 of record NC_067143.1, read on the forward strand.
GATTATGAGATTTCAAGCTTTACTGACCAGTTGGCCTATACTAATAATTATTTCCATTTTGGTGACAGATTCTATCTCCAAAATTAATATGCATAGCAACATTGGAATATACCAGACATACAGTTCTAGCATTCAAACCTATGTATGTAATATGTAACTATGTGGACAAACCTGCATAATATATAAATTACTAAATGAAGAAACATATCATTCATCACACAACAAAAACTAACTTCACAGTTTGTAGTGGGTGTAAACATGTTCTTGTTTTGATCCCAAGTGTGGGATGGAAGACAGACTTGTGTAATGGTGTGCAGTGTTTTCCCCCTGAAAATAGACTTGTGAGAGAACATGTGATGTTTCTCCACTGGAATAGGAACTGCTTTAAGTGAGGGCATGGTCTTTGCCAACTGATAAATATCCTAGTATTGATGTATATATGCCCAAACAAGAGGTGGGGCTTTTTTGGTCTTGGCTGTTCATCACTCCACATCAAAACATTCCTAGAGAGAATTGCTCCAGTGAAGACTTCAATGCTCTGGGCTCCAACTGCTGCTTTGGGTTCCAGCAACTGCAGTTGCAGTTACCATCATTGAATTTCTGGTTTACTGTTTAAATGGTTTATTGGAATCCTGCCAAATATGCCAGTGGAATCCCTCCAAGGAAGTAAGTATAAAAAAGGAAGGATCCAGAGCGTCCTAGAAACCTACAAGAAGAACATTATGATGGGCATATCTGGACCCAGTGGTCCTGCTCAAACTATGGCACCAGCAAGAACTATACATGCAGTAAATATCGAACCCCTACTCAGATCTAACCAATGGATGGGCTCTTCTGTTCCTATTAACCACTTTTCTCTCCTACGTAGCATAGGTCTGTGGGAAGGGAGGTGTAGTCATTAAAGGACCTCAAGTAAAATAGGATTGAAAAAGTTCAAAACCTACAATAGTGTGTTATAAACTGAGTACAGGTTATGATTATACCAACCACAGGTACATACACTAAGATAAAAAAATTACAACTCCTACAGATTGATGATTTTGGAATGTTAAAGATGACTATACAGAAAAAAATTGACATATATAATTTTTGTTTTGCTGGTATATGCATTATTTGTATATGATAAAAATATAATGGTTTATAAAATTCTCATATGCTTGAATTAACTTGAGTATAAATGTGTAGAATATGCTTCAGCAATGAAATGTAGTTTAAAATGTAAAAAAAAAAAAAAAAAAAAAAGCTCAAATAGTGATAACATCCCAGAATTCATGGACTACCTGTGCTGGAGCAATCTTCACCAATAGAAGACAAGCTGCATGTAGGAAAGCCACCACACTAATGCTATCTTCATAGTCTCTACAGAGATTTAACACAAGGCAGACTAAACTTACTATCGATCTATCTTTACAAAGATGATTGGGAAGCTGAATTTACTGCTCTATTATTCTCCTTTAAAAATATTATAAATATCAGTAAAGTGATACACTTAAAGTAATAATACCACTAAATAATAGTCAAAAAAGAAGAATGTTAACAGCAAGAAGAGAACAAACAGACCAAAACACATAAGAAGACATATCAAACAATGCAATGTTTGTACTGACACATCTGATTGAATATCTCATTGGGATTTTTATAAAAGCATCCATAAGTAATATCGAGTCCATTCTTAACCAAGTAAGTAAATTTTTGGAGTAAACATCTCTCCAAATTAGTTGCACTATTTTGAAAAAAAAATGTTAAATTCACTCTGGTTTCTCTTCAGATAGTATAAATCTTTCACCTTTAAATTTTCAAGTTTTGTTAAGTACCTATCTAAACTACCTTGAAACAGAATTAAGAAATCTTGTTATTGAACTTAGTATGCCGTGTTGGCTATGTTACCTTGCACTCTTGTTTTGTATCAAAAGTTTTACTGTGGCTGAGCATGTGTGGATAAAAGAAAAAAAGGGTAAGCTGCCTGTTTGTAGTAACTGTAATGAACTTTTTTTTGGAAAATGAATACATAGTGATGAAAAATGTCATAAAACTGATTATCTCAAGAATTGAAGAGAAGCAAACTCATGGATCACACCAAATCTTGAAGTATTTCTCTTCATGCTGAACTGTTGGAAACATTACCCTAACCTAAAAGCAAAACAAATAAGCAAGAACTAAGTAAATGACTAGTATTTCAATCACACATATAATTCTTTAATCTACTTGAAATTTTCATTTGCTGAATTGTGCATCCTAAATAAAATTATTTTGTAATTTAAAAGGCAGTATATTGTATATGTATCAGTGTTCATTAAGATCAATTGTTTCAAATAGGAATGCACTCTATACAGTGCAGGAAGCACTGCATTCTGCAAAAGCACTAGTATTTTGATTGATGTGCTTGTAATGAATCTTCTCTGTCACCACAGGTCTAATTGTTGGTGTAATCATCAGCCTCAGCTGAAACTTTGTGGATTAAAAGGAGTACCATGTGAATCAAGGTCACACTTACCAAAAATGAACAACCTTAGACACCAACAAATGAGCTATGGTGACTAAACATGTTTGTCAAGTTACTAAATATGAAATTAAATAAATCCATTCAATTGGGCACACTTGTGAGGGATTTTTCTTGCTTGTAACAATGGATGCCAATAAATCTGATATATTTGAAACAGATGCACACAGGTAAATACAGGTCACATCTTCTGGCTGAAGATGACATAAAGGATGTGGAAGAAGAAAGATTGTTTTATTTTATGCTGGTTTGTTCTCACAAAGCCAGAGAGCTCATCAATCCTGTACTGAGGTGTTAAAATCCAATTCTAATATATTTTCTTTGTTCTACAGATTTAGTGTTTTGATTATTATGTGGTGAGAGGAATTTCTTTTTTGGTCTAGCCTATTTGGAGTTCTGTACGTCTCTTGTATGTTCAAGGGTATCTCTTTCTTTAGGATGGGGAAATTTTCTTGAAAACATTTTCTGGTCCTTAGGACTTTGTATCCTTTTCATTTACTCTTACAATCCTGAGGTTATGCCTTCTGAAGGTGTCCTTGATTTCTTGGATGCTTTGTGTCACAAATTGTTCTGTTTTAATATTTTCTTTGAGAGATTTATCAATTAATTCTACTTCTGCCCCTGAGATTGTCTCCTCTGTACATTGGATTCTGTTGGTTATAATTGTCTGTTAGATTCCTGCTTCCTTCTTTAATTTTTCCATTTTGAGGGTTCTCAATTTGAGATTTTTTAATGCTGTCTAATTCTGTTTTCATGTTTTGAACCATTTTACTCATTTCCTTCACCTGTTTGCTTGGGGTTTCTTGTTTCTTCTGGATGGCCTCTATTCATTTGTATGTATTACCCAGGAATTCTTGGAAGGATCTATTAGTTTCCTCTTTTTAATTCTCAAATAACTGTTTAAGCACAGTTTTTGAAGTTATTTTCCTGAGATTCAGCTGTATTAGTGTATTTGTTGATGTTTGGGGTTTCTGGTGGAGCCGTGTTGTCCTGGCTTTTGTTATTTGTCTTCTTCTTCTTCTTCTTCCCTTTGGGCATCTGCTGAGATGGCTTGGACTTTCTGACTGGCAGTCACAGGGGTAAGTACCTTTGGAAGGCAGCTGCTTCCTATAATGGCTTGGCAAACAATGTCTTCCTGTATCTATATTCATCCACGCTCTGCCACCTAGGATCTGTGATTTTATAGGGTTCCTCTGGCTACTTGTTCTCCTCAGAGGAATCAGTCACAGGGTAGAACAGTAGCTTGGATGCCAGATGCTGTGTGGCTTCCACTGTGTTAATCCTTTGTTCTGCAGGTGGACTACACTGCTCCAGTACTCAAAAGAGTGCAGTGTGCTTGAAGCTTGTGGTTCCCAACCCTGGGGGAAGTCCAGCTACAGTGGGGGTGGGCATGAAGGTACGGATGGGGTTGTGGGTTGGGGCTCATTTTATTCTTCCCACTTGTTTAGATTGAGGATTCTCCAAGTCTGTGTTTTGGATAGCGCCACATTTGTTCACTAACCTGTTTTACTGTGCCGATCTGCCTCCTGCTGCAGTTGCTACAGCCACCACAGTAGACCTTATGTTCCTCAGGTAGTCTGCGCTTTTTCTTGTATTCAGAAGAGTGCAGGGTGTTCAGAGTTTGTATGTTCCAGACAGCGAGTTGTCCAGACATTAAAGGCACCAAGGGGAAAAGGCCAAGTAATATATAAAGGCAGACTCATCAGAATTATACCTGCCTTTTCAACCAGGAAAGCCAGAAGGCCTGGGATGAGGTTATTCAGACACCAAAAGACCACAGATGCCAACCCAGACAAAACTTTCAGTCACCAAAGATGAAGAAAGCAAGATATCCCATGACAAAACAAAACTTAGACAATATCTTAACACCAATCCAGCTCAATAGAAGATAGTAGAAGGAAAACTTCATCACAACAAGGTTGATCACAACCAAGAAAATGCAGTATATAGATAATCTCACAACACCAAAACCAAAACAGGCACAGCCACACACAGTCACCACCAAGTCCACAATAAAAGGATCCAATAACCATTGGTCACTAATATCTCTCAACATCAATGACCTCAACTCCCCAGTAAAATATACAGGCTAACAAAATGGATGCAAAAACAAGATGCATCATTCTACTGCATTCAAGAAACACATCTTAGCAATAAAAATAGATATTACCTGAGAGTAAAGGGCTATAAAAAGATTTTCCAAGAATATGGACCTTAGAACCAAATGGAAGTAGCCATTCTAATATCTGGTAAGTAGACTTTCAATTAAAATTGATCAACAAAGATGGAAAAGGACACGTTGTTCTCATCAAAGGAAAAACCTACCAAGAGGACATTACTATCTTGAATATCTATATCCTAAATACTAAGGCACCTGCATTCTAAAAAAATACTTTTAAATTTTACATCATACATTGATCCCAACACAATCATAATGGAAGACCTCAACACCCCACTGTCACCAATAGATAGATAGATATTCAAGGTTGAAACTAAATAGAGAAATAATCAAGTTACCAGAGGTCATGAATCAAATAGACCTAACAGACATCCACAGAACTTTTGTTTTGTTTTTGCTTTAATTTTTATTTTAATTTTATTTATTTATTCAGATTATAACTCAATTGTTATCTCATTACTTGTATCCTCCCATTTTTCCCTCCCTCCCACTTTCACCCTATTTCCCTCCTCTAGCAATGACTGAGGGGGACCTCCTCCCCGACTACATGGTCATAGGTTACCAAGTCTCATCTTGGTAGCCTGCTTACTTGTACATTGAGTGCCACCAGACCTCCACACTAAGGGGGTTGTGGTGTGCACCAGCGCATTCCTGTATACTAGTGACAAACTGGCTGAGCAATTTGGGAAACCACCCCCTTCACAATAACCAGAAATAATATAAAGTATCTTGGTGTAACCCTAACCAAGCAAGTGAAAGACTTGTATGAAAAAAGAACTTCAAGTCTCTACCGAAGAAAATTGAAGAAGATACCAGAAAATGGAAAGATCTCCCATGCACATGGATTGGGAGAATCAACATTATAAAAATGAACCCTTGCAGAAAGCAATCTAGAGATTCAATGCAATCTCCATTAAAATACCAACACAATTTTTTTCAGAACTAGAAAGATTAATTCTCAACTTGGTATGGAAACATAAAAAGCCCTAGATAGCTAAAACAATTCTGTACAGCAAAAGATCTACCAGAGGAATATCCATCCCTGATCTCAAGTTGTACTATAGAGCAACAGTAATAAAAATAGCACAGTACTGGCATAGAAATAGGCCATTTGAACAATGGAAATAACTGAAGACTCAGAAATAAATCTATTTTATTTTTGTTTTCTTTTCTTTTATTCTTTGGTTTTCAGGACAGTGTTTCTCTGTGTAGTTTTGGCTGTCCTGGACTCAATTTGTAGACCAGGCTGGCCTCAAACTCACAAAGATCCACCTGCCTCTGCCTCTCAAGTACTAGGATTAAAGGCATATGCCACCCCCACCCCGCTTGGTCATTTGATTTTTGACAAAGAAGCCAAAACCATACAATGCAAGAAAGACAGCATATTCAACAAATGGTGCTGTATACTTGTAAAAAAATGTAAATAGGTCCATATTTATCACCTTGTTCAAAACTAAAGTCCAAGTGGATTAAAAACACAATGGAATACTATTCAGCTATTAAGACCAAGGAAATCTTGAAATTTGCAGGCAAATGGATAGAACTAGAAGAGGTCATCCTGAATGAGGTAACCCAGACCCAGAAAAATACATATGGTATATATACAATCATAATCAGATATTAGCCACATAATACAGGATAATGACATTACAATACAGAGATTGAGGCACCAACCAAAGATCATGTATGATGTGGACCTAGACTCTCCATTCAGATGTAGTAGATAGCACAGTTTTTTATGGGTCCCAAAATACGTGTTGTAGGGACTACTTCTGACATGGAGTCTGTCCCACCACAGCTGATCACTTCCCCCAGGTGGTGCAGAGGAAGAGGATACAGGTAGAAAAGATGAGACTTGATTGCCTGAGGTTAGATGTTAGGGGAGGATGGTTCTCCTTTCTCATGAGAAGGAAAGGGAACAAGAGGGAATGAGGGAGAGAGGGGGGTCTATATAATGCTTGTGAGAAATTATGTGTTTTCAGAACACAAGATCCGGACACTGATGCTAGATCAGACCTAATAGGATTCATTCCTTTCAGCATGCCGGACACTTACATCCTTCATGTTCCAGCAACAGTGCTACACTTGTTGTTCCTCATCATAACATGACAGCTTTGTAGAAAGCTTCAGATCACAATTGGTCTAGCCATTCAGACTGTCCCACAGAGGACTTTAAATAAGCCTAGAATTTGTCAACATTTAGTTACTGGACCACATATTCAATTTTTAGCTTGGTTAACCATTTTCCTCAACTTTATTTTTGCCCCTATGAAGGTATTATTGTTTTTTTTAAATTAATTTATTCTTGTTACATCTCAATGTTTATCCCATCCCTTGTATCCTCCCATTCCTCCCCCTACCCCATTTTCCCATTAGTCCCCTCCCCTATGACTGTTCCTGGGGGGGATTACCTCCCCCTGTATATTCTCATAGGGTATCAAGTCTCTTCTTGGCAACCTGCTGCCCTTCCTCTGAGTGCCACCAGGTCTCCCCCTCCAGGGGACATGGTCAAATGTGAGGCACCAGAGTACGTGAGAAAGTCATATCACACTCTCCACTCAACTGTGGAGAATATTCTGACCATTGGCTAGATCTGGGAAGGGGTTTAAAGTTTACCTCCTGTATTGTCCTTGGCTGGTGCCTTAGTTTGAGCGGGACCCCTGGGCCCAAATCTGCCTATCATATTGTTCTACTTGTAGGTTTCTAGGACCCTCTGGATCCTTTTATTTTGCTATTCTCCCATGCGTCTCTCATTTAGAGTCCCAATAGGATGCCTTCCCCTCTGTCCCAGTTTCCTGGTAAGTGAAGGCTTTCATAGGACATGCCCCTTGCATTCCCACCAGCAATGAAGGAGTGTTCCTCTCTCCCCACATCCTCGCCAGCATGTGGTGTCACTTGAGTTTTTGATCTTAGCCATTCTGATGGGTGTAAGATGGAATCTCAGAGTTGTTTTGATTTGCATTTCCCTGATGACTAAGTAGGTTGAGCATTTCTTTAAGTGTTTCTCAGCCATTTGATACTCCTTTGTTGAAAATTCTCTGTTTAGTTCCAAGCCCCATTTTTCAATTGGGTTATTCGGTTTGGTGGTGTTTAATTTCTTGAGTTCTTTATATATTTTGGATATTAGACCTTTGTCAGATGTAGGGTTGGTGAAGATTTTTTCCCAGTCTGCCTGACGAAATCTTAAGAGAACAGGACTCCATTTTCCTAAAGGATGAATAGGTAGGTTTTGGGTTGCTTTCTTTGGCGATAGAGGATTATTTTCTTTGGGAGTTAGTTATAATATATTATTGTTTTTATTCAGAGAGAAAACAAGGTCGGACTCAGGGATGTCTCTTATATCCTTTATCTCTCTTACTTAGGTTTGGATATGGGGTAGATAAAATAAGGGGGAATGTAGAAATATATAGAGATGATAAGACAAAAAGTCGATTAGTGAACCTACTCTTCAAATTAATGTCTTAATTGTTACTCATAAGGTTATTTTTAATTCACTGGAATTGAATTTTGCATATTAATACAAAATAAACTTAATTAGGATACATAGCTATAGAGTTCAATTTTAAGATTATTCTTCACACACATTAAATATATATTTCTACCCTTATATGAAGTATTGTACATATACAACTCAATTATAATACAAAGTTTACTTCCAATACTTCCAATATGCTATTGCAGGCTGCTTAGGAAAATTAAGTATTACAAGTTAATTGTTAGTTGATCATATCATGGTCATTTTTATAATAAGAATATGCATTCTAGTTTTTACAGATAGATATGATTCTATAGATAGGTAAAGTAAAATAGTTAGATAAGGTCTTCAAAAGCCTCAGAGACCTACAGAATATGGCCTTTAAAGATGTTTTCATTGTTTAAAAGGTTCTGTGACAATAAGACAGGTTAACTTCTGACAACACCCAGCGTACGTCAGAGAAGATGATGAGAACAATAGAACCTTCTTATAGAGTTGGCTTCAAATGTGGCAAACAAGCCACCAGAAAAAGTGTCTTTATTTCTGCCATAGACAGAATTCTGCCCAAAATGGGCAAGCTTGGATGCAGGCAGAGTCGATGGCCAAACTCTGCTCTGCTCAGACAGAGTAAGCATGTCCTCAATAGTTTATGCCTCACAAATATGTTTGTCAGATATATTGGGCCAGAAGGCAGAAGATTATGTTCCAATATTATGGAAAGTTTTGAGTGACTGTTCAGGCCACAAACTGTCCCTGTCATCGTGTCATTTGGCAAGCTGCTAACCTGAACTCCCTGTCTACTCAGATAATTAAATTTATTCCTTCTCAAGTCTCTGATGTGGTTATAGAACGGATAGTTTAGTTTTACAATTAAGCTTAATTATTCAGGCTTTAAGACATTTCTAGTCTAGATAGATGTTTTAAATTGATAAAGATGAGATATGATACACATTGATTTACATTCAGAATTTTAGACGCACCAAGATAGGAAAGATGTTTTATTCAAGATTGCCAAGTACAAATAGCCAAAACACTAAAATGCAACATTTATATATTTCCTGAGTGTTTCATTGTTCATCTTGCTGTAGGTAGTTTATTGTATATATGTCTAAGAATATAAATGTATAAGTGAAAAAGAAAAATAATAAAAAAGAAAAAGAAAGATAAAAACAAAAGAAATTTAAAAAAACTAAAGAGAATTTCAAAGACATACCTGACTCTGGGAACTGGGATAATGGTTCTAAATACTGCAGGGTGCTTCATAAAGGAAATAACTGCACATCCATGAAACATGAATGATAGCCTCCTAAGTTGCATTCTCATTAGTTGTTCAACCTCAAACAACTACATGCCAATGTCATCTTTTCTGCATCTCTTTACAGCTCCCTGATTATACTAACATAAATAGCCAATCAATTCAATTCAATGTAGGTAAATAAATTCAATATCAAGTATTTAAAAAGATATCCAGATAATGAATGAAATGGACACCCTGATGAATTTACTCTTGGATTAGCACAATATACCTGATGTTTATGTGATAGCCTGATTTGAGAATTTCTGAATGACAGAAGGCCTCTATTAATCTTTCCTACAGGAATTTGGGAGGTGGAGTTTAATCATAAGTTCAGTTTTATCATAGTGTTATATGTTCGGCCTGGGAAACCCATCACCTGTTCCAAGCTTTCTGACAAACACACACACACACACACACACACACACACACACACACACACACAAACACACATGTGCACGCACAAAGTATATATATTCTGTTCAATTTTATGTAGGAATTAACTGAACAAACTGAACTTATTTAACTTGTGAAATTATTTCTAGCTCACATTTATATTCCATTGCAACAACATCCACTTGAAGGGAAGGGATCCATATTGGCTTAGGACCACAAGACAAAGTTCTCAGAAAAAGCATATTTGTTTGCTCAGCGGGACATAGATCAGTGAATAAGAGACAGAGACAGGAGATATAGGACTAGGGAAAAGGAGAATGGAACAAGAGAGTAGGAGAAATGGTATTTGTCCTAGAAGGGAACAGAGAACTGCATCTGAGTAGAGAGAAGGTAGATGTGACCCATAAGCAAATGGCGGTTCTCACAGGTAAAAGGGAAAACGTGTTTTATGATTAGATGGTTACTTTTAGGTTTTTGTTGTTGTTGCTGTTTTTTTTAAAGAAGGTATTCTCTGTGTAGCCTTGGTTGTTCTGAACTTATTTTGTAGAACAGGCTGGGCCCACACTCTCAAACACAGAATGATCAGCTATCCTCTGCCTCCCTGATTGCTTGGAGAGGAACTTACTTTTAACTGAGAATGTTAAGTGAGAAAAAGAGGACTTTTGATTTCTGGACTTTCATACTTTGTAAGTTGTACTTTGTTAGTCAGTCACATTAGGAGGAAAATTGAAAATCAAGGAAGTGAACCTTGGTGGCCAGCCACAGAAATGTTAGTTAACTGTTTTTTGCAAGCAAGAAGTAGTGGGGCAGAAGGTCAAGTCTTGCCAGAGACATATTTATCATATTTAGGCTTGCTAGTGTCTTAATTCCTGATGTAGCTTGTTCTCTATTGCTACATTTGGGTAAAAGTATGTAGAATGATCAGTTCATCTGTCAGGCAATCTCAGAGAAGCTTCTTATAGCACAACATGGGTATTAAAATATATAGCCAAAGTTGGTGTTGAGCATGAAACACCAAAGTATCTAATGTGATGACTTTCACATCCTTCTACTGTTTGGTTTAACTTAAGGCATGAGCCATGCAAGGAATCCCATGCCCTACACTGCTTGGATGTTCAGAAACCAGATCCAGGAAAGCCCACAGATCTAAGGTCGACCCAAATGTGACTGGCCATAATAAATACAAAAATAATGAGTCCTAAAGATACTCTGCTACAATCATAACCTAGTGCCTTTTGCAGTCTTTACTTTAGGGGATTTTCTTGGTAAAAGATGGAAGTGAATACAAACACTCACAGAGAGAGTCTAAATAGGTCTCTATTACATACTTTCTCCTGGAGAATGAGGAACAATGCAGAAGAGTAGTAGTAAAGACTGTGGGAGACAGAGTGGGTGGAATACACTAGGAGAACATAGCCTTCTGAATAAACCAAGAAGTGCTCACATACACTCACAGAGACTGAACTAGCAAGAATAGCACCTGTGAGGGTCTCCTGTAACATATATAACTTCCATATATGTTATGGCAGTTAACTTGGTGTTTTTTTGGGAGGTCTAACAGTTGGATCAGATGGTTCTCTGACTCTTTTTGCCTGCTAGTGAGACTCTTTTTCTCCTATTGGATTACCTTTTCCATCCTAAATAAGGGGATTTTGTTTTTTCTTACTGTATCATCTTTGCACTATTTTGCTGTTTTCTCTTGGAGACCTGCTCCTCTCTAAAGAAGAAAGAGATCAGGAATGTATCTTGAGGATAATGGAGATGGGTGGTATCTGGGAAGAGTGCAGAGAAGAGAAAGTATGGTTTGCATGTATTGCATGAGAGAAGAATCTAATTTGTGTTTGTGTTTGTGTGTGTGTATTATCTCTCTTTCTCTCTCTCACACACAAAGATAAATATACATCTCTCTCTCTCTCTCTCTCTCTCTCTCTCTCTCTCTCTCTCTCTCTCTCTCTCTCTCTCTGTCACACACACACACACACACACACACACATTCACACCACACACAGATACAGAGTCAGGGATCTCTTAACAAAAGGATTCATAAAAATTATCAGTTCCAGAGGCTGTGGTGTGATACCAAGGAGAAAATGAGTGCTGAATGCAACAGGACTAATGTACATATGAGCTCAAAAAGAGTATATCTGTGTGCAAATGACCTGCATAGGCTCATGTCAGAATAGATACCAGTACTGAAAGTTGGAATTTGTGATTAAAGAGAGATCAAAAGGAGCAATATAACTGACTTAACATATATTAATTAACACACTGAAGTGATTAGTGGAAAAGGGTGCTTCTGAAGACAGCATGGACAGTACCAGAAGATTCAAAGTTGAAATGAGAAATAAATTCCTCATAGATCAAGTTATTTAATTGAGAATATGGATGGTCTTTTCACATTAAGTGATCTCAAGGATTGGAGGGGAACCCTTGAAAAGACTAGACAAACTTGCCACGTTTTATAATTGATGCTAGAACATGGTATGAAGGTGGAGACTCTGAGATCATTGACAGTGTCAGAATGGCTGAAAAGGTAAGATACAAGTGTTATCCTTTTTGTTTCAGAAGGCTCTCAACCAAAGAAAGTGAGTGTTGGCAACTGTTTTAGTTCTAATCTCTCAGAAAATCTCAAGGTACATGCTGAGAACTGTCCCTGACACAGCAATTTTCACGTATTTACCCAAGGAGTATGAAGAGTATCATGTCTCCCATCTCTTTCAGATACTGAGAGCGACTGAATTACCTTTCTACAGCTAAAGCAGCACTCCAACCCTCAATGAGAAATGATTTATTTTTATTCTGAATCAGTGGCCTCAGAGTTAAAGAACAGTTCATAGCAACAGAAACAGGAACAGAAATACTTAGATGTAGAGGCAAGGAAGAATGGATCACAGCAGCTGATCTGCCTGTGCTGTATTTTTCTTTCCACTGCCTCATTAGCAGCCTTCCTTCTCTGAGTAGCAGCCTGTAGTCAAACACCTGGCTAGAGCCTAGAATCAGGTGAGAGCTGGTCACCAGCCATGAATATGATGGGCAAAAATCCTGTGTGTAGGGACTTTACTCTGGAAGTCTATTATTTACTGAGTGTATGTTTGAAAATGAGAAATGGCATAAGCACCAACCAGGATAGAAATCTTAAGCTTAGTAATGGAAAGCAAAAGTCTGCTATTGCTGAGGGATCATTGCCAGTTCTGCTCTTTGATCTAGTTCTCCCCCGTTTGTGTATGCTGCAACATGAGTTAGGAAAGTGCAGGGATAAAGGCAGAAAACATAGAAAACCACCCAATGGTATCAGGAGGCTTAATCCTGTATGGGGGTTTTCGGGGACTCCATCTCAATTGTTACAAGAAAAATTATATATCTTTTTGGATCTTTCTGTTTGTGATTGTGGCTTGCCGCGTGGAAAATGCTACTGAATTGTAACAATTCTCCTGTGTCAGTTTCCTCAGGTGATGTGTTTTATGATGATGTGTTTTACATCAAAGAACATCTTTAATCTCTATTACATATCTGTCTGTGTGCCTCTGTCTCTGTCTCTCTTTCTCTCAAAGGCATACACAAACACACACACACATGTACACACACTCACATATACACATGATTTGTTTGGATTATTGAAGACCCAGCACTTTCTATCACAGCTCATGACTCCCTCTGAAAAAGTAAGGTGGAGCTTGAAGAAAACAATTCATGTTGACCTCTGGCCTCTAAAAACCTATGCACAAATTTGCCACACAATTTTACAAACACAGATATAAATACATTAAAAAAAACACAGAGAAATTTAAGTGTTGAAAACCTCCCACACTAGTCCTACACTGATTATTTTTCTCAGATATGATAATTCCTATACAGCTTGTGATCCCAAAGGTTTCTCGAAGGGGAAAGAGAAGTCCTTATGTATATGCCTAACTGACATAGGCATGACAAGACCACATTTATAAGTAGCAAATCCTTCACTAGATGAAATTCAGATAGATTGCAAACACTTTATCTGGTATGAGTGGGAAGGTAGATGGTACATGTGTACAACATCAGCCATAATCTTTCCACCAAGCATATTTTGAAGGCATCTTCTCTACAGAGAATTTTCTGCCAATATTAAGCTTCCCTCATTGTTCAGGAGAATGCAATAGCCATTCATTTTTGATTATCTATATGAAATGATCACTTGTCCCTGTTATTTGTCATATCATAAGCATGTAGAACTACTGAAGTGGAGCTACCTCTTTTTCTGAATACACAGACTACCATATTTCAGCTTCTATATCCATGAGTCTTGTTTATTCACTGTTCATTCTTGCTTCTCTCTTTCTCAATGTCCTATTTTGGACAATCCCTGGAACATCACAGAGTGCAACACTTATGGAAGAATTTGGAGCAAGAATATATTTGGCTATATAAGAATTGTCCCATTTCAACTTTTTCATACCTATCTTAAAATCTGTATTTACCAATAAAACATTATTAGTCAAATAAAATATCTTTCTGATATTTGGAATTTCTCATTTTAAACTATGAGAAATCAGCTATAAACTGATGTAGTATTATGGTACATCATTTCGTAAGATTTCAGTTATCAAAATATACTTGCCATATACCTTGCACTTTATCTACTTGGTTATCAGCTTAAGCTTTTTAGAAAAGAATGATATACACACCTGTGACTATTTTATTCATTTCTATGCCTCCTGGACTTCCACAAAGTGACCCATCAGGGCACCATGTAGTGGAGCTGTTTCCTAGTAGGAAGGTCCTGGGGGAAATTTTGGTACAGTTATAAGTATGACTCTGAGCTAAGATGCTTACTACACAGAACATGCAGAAGAGCATAGGAATACTTCCTTAGTTACCATGAACTCCAAGAATACAGCTTGTTTCCTTCAAAAACATGATGAAAAATTAGTTCATTGTAGTCCAATGGAACATGTTATTCCTCTCTGTCATCCTTCTCTTACCTACTGTTCATCCATTACTAATGGTTGCTAGATGAATGAGTTTCTGTTGTCAATCTACAACAATCAATTAATTCTGCCACCCTATGCAGCATATAGTTTTCTGGCTTGGAGATCTATAAGTGAAAAAATGCCTCCATTATTGTCTCTGATTTGTTTTGCTCTTTTTTCTTGTGCCTCACTCCATCACCAATTCTGATCCTAAGTTCTATGCATGTTGGAACAATCAACTAGATGGACACTTGGTGAAAATAAATGTAATGTAGTTCATGCCAATGACAAGATTTAACTGCAAAATTTTATTTAAAAAATTAAACTTTTATTTTCCCTCTACCTCCTTACTCTTTAACTAGCCCTTCTGGTTACATGGATTGTGGCTATAATAGATGTATGAAAACCACATGGTATTGCTCTGTTAAAGAAATATAATTATACAATGACCCACAATTACATTCTGCTATATGAAAAAAAAAATCTATGCCCTGTGCAGCTATCCACTGAAAAGTGGCTTCACTCAGTAGATGAAGATGAAAACAGATCCACAACTGGACAGTGTGAAGAGAGGTAGAGAACTAAGAAGATACAGTTTTTAACACAACATATTTAGGAAAATCTATGCCTCTCAGTGTGAAAGAGGAGACAGTGGAGATCAGAGATACTAAGGAAGCAAGAACTTCTAAACACAACAGAAATGATGCATATATGAACTCATAGAAACTGTGGCAGCATGCACAAGGCTACCACAGGTCTGAGCTAGATAGTGTCATAGTGATTAAAAGATAAGTGTATAAAAGTTCCCTGTCATTAACCCAAAAGCTATTTTCAATTGATAAACACTTGCAAAGAAAAAAGTAGTTTCCTCCAACAAAGGCTCACTGAGGGTTGAAACCACACCTAAGGACACATTCCTTATCCAGTGGTAGATGATCAACACAAAAAGAGCCCAGTGCTATTTTATTAGGATTTGATAAATAACATTCCTTTTGTTTGGTTTGGCATAGAACCTCATAACATCTTCATTTTTTATTATGCAAACTGACCTTGGTCTAAGCTTAAAATTACCCATTGAACATATACCATAAAAGAAAATGTTAGATATATTAAGCAGAGGAAGCCCAGAGTGAATTAGTATTGCTGATCTGAGCATGGTCATGACAAAGACACCTTATCTCCAACCCTCTGGTGAAAGCTTTTTCCATCCCTCCCTTGAGTGGCCTGAGATAAAGCTCAGATGAATGGTAAATCTTTTCTCTAGTGTATGAGTTATAAAAAATACCTTCAGAAAGGTCCACCATAGGCTGCTGCTCTTTACATGTATGCAGTAAAGACTGCACCACTAGAGAGCCTACTCTTACAGAAATTAGCTGAGACTGACTCCTTGATTGAGTTAAACACACAACTCTTGACATTTCCTTTATGTTTATGTTTATGTTCAACTGTTCAGCTTCTAATACTAATATTTCTCTATTGCAGATCTCAGTGTAAATGAAAAAAGATTTCCAGTGTGCACAAGTATCTGTCTCTTTATCTTCTTTTAATTCCCTTGAAACCTAGTTCATTTCTTACTGGACCCATTATGGACTCAAACTAACTTTCCAAGATGAGAGTAAACTCAATGGAGTGAATCAAGGGCAATGGAAAGAACTCTCATCAGAGCAAGTGGGTACCAGTAACTCTCTCTGTATGTGTTGGATCTTCTACTGGATTGTTATGCAGATGTCAGGAGAAGCTTTCAAGCTCTGAAAGGGTTGTTGTAGTCAAGATATGAAGATAGCCTTGAAATAACTGACAGCTGTACTCAAGCAAAGAGACTGACTATCTTGGTAGCCTGTTATCCTTCCTCTGAGTGCCACCAGGTCTCCCCATTCAGGGGACGTGGTTAAATATGAGGCACCAGAGTACATGTAAAAGTCAGAGCGCACTCTCCACTCAACTGTGGAGAATGTCCTGTCCATTGGCTAGATCTGGGTAGGGGTTTGAAGTTTATGGCCTGTATTGCCCTTGGCTGGTGCCATAGTTTGAGTGGGGGCAGGAAGTCCCTGTCAGTTACAGTCATAGGGGAGGGGAGTAAGGGGAAAATGGGAGGGAGGGAGGAATGGGAGGATGCAAGGGAGGGGATAACCAGTGAGATGTAATATGAATAAATTAATAAAATAAAATAAATAAAGAGACTGACTATCAGAGAGCCTATGTACTTACATTCATTCAAACGTCTGTAAACACTAACTTGCTTGACTAAATGCATGCAAAAAGATAATATATTCCAAATTGTTCTTCACATGCCCTGTCATATGAAAATTAAGCTTCTTTCAAAGTCCTCACCAATATTCAGTCTACTTTTTAATAAGCCACATCTCTCTTTTAATTGTCAAGGACGATTTTATACTGACATAGAACTATACACCATGGACCCCATTCTCTACATCTTAGGGATGTTATTGTCTTAGCTAATTAAAATACAGTATCACATGGTAATTTAAAAAGTTCTTTCAAATTAGAACGCTTGGGTAAACTATCTTCAAATAAAAGAAAACTATTAGTAATATTATTCCTTTTGGATTCTTCCTAAGATATATTTACTTTAAAGCTTAAGATCTTGATGTAAATGATGACATCTATGCAGTTTTCACATGATATAGACATGAAAAATAAAATAATTATTAAGGAGGCAAGCTGTTAACTGTGTTATGGTTAATTTTGGTTAATTTGAAGCAAATTTTCCGGAAAACAGATCATCTCTATCAAGAAATTTCTCCTTTTTTAAAAAAGAAATTTCTCCTTTCAAATTGACCTTTGGTCCTGTCTTTGCAATCTATTTGTTAATTTATAATTCATGAGGGAAGGTGGTAATCTGTATAGGATCTAGGGCATGGATAATACTGATAGCTTCATATCTATTAAATGAATAACTGGTTAGTAAAATGGATCCTCATATATACAGCTATTAAGTTGAGGAAGTTCTATTTCAGTCATGACATAACCAATATAGGTATTGTTTTTTAGCAAAGGGCTTTCATATCAGCTTATGTAGAGAAAATTGCAATCTTGACAATTGCCTGGGTTGTTTGAGGATTCTGTTATAGCCCCTTTGTCCAACAAATCAACTAGATGCTCATCATCTTTTTTGAGGTAGGCTGGGTGTTGCCAGGAGTTAACCTGTATTATTGTCAAAGAATCCTTAAAACATCTTTAAATTCCATATTCTGTGGTACTCTTGAGCTTTTTGAAGACGTTATCTAACAATTTTACCTTAATTTTCTGTAGCATCATAACTATCTCTTACACATAAGATGTATATTCTTTTGAAATAAATATACTAGTAATTGACATGACCATGATTTGATCAATTCACAATTACTTGTCTAACTTACTTACCCTAAACAGCCTGCAATAGTTCTTTCAATTTATTGGAGCTAAGCCTTGTATTACACTTGAGTGGTATGGGTACAATAACTCACATTAGAGTACTATATATATATATATATATATATATATATATATATATATATATATATATATATATAATGTTTGTGAAGAATAATCTTTAATTTGAATTCTACATTAATGTATCAAAATTAAACTTATTTTGTATCAATATACAACTTTTATACCAATGAATTAAAAATAACCGTGTGAGCACAGTTAAGGCCTTAAATTGAGGAGCTGACTCAATACAATTGGGATGTAAAGAATTAAAACTTCAGAACAAGCAGATAATTTATATTCCTAATCCCACTACATGGGAATAGCTCTAGGAGTAGCTGAGACATGAATGTCTATGTATAGACAATGTTTCTTATTGGTTACAGAATCCCTGTGATTTGGGATTAGATGCCATTCTTTTAATGGCATGAATGAAGATTTACTGATGTCTTTCTTCTGCTCATGCAAAGAGCAGAAGACTAGCCTTAATTGTTATAGGCACACTTTACACCTCATACACATAATTTTATGACTGTGTAATGTGTGTGAGAAATTACATGTTTTCAGTACAAAAGAACTGAATTTTGAAGCTGGTTCAGATTTAACAGAATTCTGCATGGTGGCATCCTGCATCATTCATGTTCCAGCCCCAAGTGATTCAATTGCTGTTCTCCATCAGAACAGGACAGCTCCCAAGAGAGCTTCAAAGAAATTTTCTGTTCACAATTGTTCCAGCATTTCAGATTGTCACACACAGGATGTCTATTAAGACTGGAATTTCTCACAGAATAAGAGACCTTGTCTTTAAATCAGACTTCTAATGAGGAAAACTGTAAGTAAATGCATTCCAACTCACATGATGTGCTATTTTACTATTGGTGTGATAACATTTTACCTTTCTTTTTAATTAATTTTTTTATTAATTTATTCTTGTTACATCTCAATGTTTATCCCATCCCTTGTATCCTCCCATTCCTCCCTCCCCCCCCCCATTTTCCCATTATTCCCCTCCCCTATGACTGTTCCTGAGGGGGATTACCTCCCCCTGTATATTCTCATAGGGTATCAAGTCTCTTCTTGGCTACCTGCTGTCCTTCCTCTGAGTGCCACCAAGTCTCCCCCTCCAGGGGACATGGTCAAATGTGAGGCACCAGAGTACATGAGAAAGTCATATCACACTCTCCACTCAACTGTGGAGAATATTCTGACCATTGGCTAGATCTGGGAAGGGGTTTAAAGTTTACCTCCTGTATTGTCCTTGGCTGGTGCCTTAGTTTGAGCGGGACCCCTGGGCCCAAATCTGCCTATCATATTGTTCTACTTGTAGATTTCTATGACCCTCTGTATCCTTTTATTTTGCTATTCTCCCATGCGTCTCTCATTTAGAGTTCCAATAGGATGCCCTCTCCTCTGTCCCAGTTTCCTGGTAAGTGAAGGCTTTCGTGGGACATGCCCCTTGGGCTAGTATGCAGATATAAGTGAGTATATACCATTTGAGTCTTTCTGCTTCTGGGTTAACTCACTCATTATGATCATTTCTAGCTCAATCCATTTATTCTTATCTTCAAGCTGTCATAGAAGTACAGTGCAAAAAGAAGACTGTAATTCTGTTATAGTAATGAGTATTGGTGAATTTTAGCTGAGGATGAGGAAAGATATGTTATATTACTCATACATCCACATGCATAATTTTCTGTCATTTACTTTTATTTCATTATGGTATCATTTGAATTTGAATGTCATCACTATGACCTTAAAAACACTTTTACAAAGGAAATCTTTGGAGGGGCGCTTATGGTTTCAGAAGTTTCATTCCATGGCTGGTCACCTCATTCTGTTCCCTATTGAGTCTGGCCCTCATGCCAGGAACATGTGGAGGAACAAAGCAGTTCACCTCATGGCAAATAGGAAACAGAGGGAAACACCAGGGACCAGACAGAACCTTCTACGTCCCCCTCAAGGGACTAATTCTCCTTCTAGGTCCCACTTTAAACTTTTACTTCCTCTCCAAATAGTACCAATAACAGGCAACCATACCTCAATATATGAGACATCTTGGACATTTCAGATTCAAACTGTACAAAGTAGTAATTGTATTAAGATTCTAATGTGAGATAAGAGATATATGTCAAAATGGTTACTTACTTAAGTATACACGTGCTTCATTCTTAATTATAAAATATGTATTTCTTATTCAATAAACACAAAGAATACTATAATAAAAGCCACCCATGTACATACTAATTATAGTTAGAATGGAAAATGTTCTGTACAATTCCTAAAATCCACCAGACATCATCAAAATACTAATGCTGCATTAAAATTGACCAATTAAAAAAACTTTTTTCTTTAAAAAAAAAAAAAAAGATTGAAATTTTTCAACATTTACAAACTGGACCACAAATGCTCTTCCTAGCTTGTTTAATTGTATTTGGGCACATACAAAGGTATTATTTATCCCAAATAAGCCAGAAGAATTCATAAGAGAATGACTCACCATTTCCCTTAAGGGGGGTGGGTAGGATTTTGGTTGCTTTCTTGGCCTATAGATGCTTATTTTCACTGGGAATTGGTTACAAGTTACTATTGGTCTTATCCGGAGAGAAAGTGAGGTTGGATTCAGAAATGTCTCTTTTCCTTTATCTTTCTTTCTTAGGCTTAGAGATATGGGCTATAAAGAAAGAAGGGGGAATATAGAAATATATAAGGATGATAGGACAAAAAGTAGATTATTGATCAACTCCTAGGTTTTTTTTTTTTATTCTTTCTATTCATGCAACTGGAAAATATATCAAATGATTTGACAGCATCCAAATAAGTGTGCTTGTTTTGTGGATGATGATGGAGTGAAGAGTGTAATACCATAGTTTTGAAACAGAATGTATTATTCTGTTGTATATCATCACAATCATCAATGTATGAGGTAATGAAAACACACACACACACACACACACACACACACTAATTTGTGGCACCTATTTAGTGTTTTGTTTCTGTATATGTGATTTTCATTGAAATTCTTTTTGTTTTGTTTGTCATTTTTCTTTAGAAAATGTCCAACAATGTGCATTTTATTCTATATCATTATACAATTTTTACATAGAATAATAACTCTAAAGAAGATGCCTTTCTTTTACAAATTATATATAGAGTGCCAGGATCTTTTACCTTGACTTGGAGAATTGAAATGAAGGGGGCAATCAACATTGAATAGTCCCCCTATTGGGTTTGAGGGGGCTGCAATTGTGCCAGTTGGAAAGGAATGGTAATCTTGAAAGTCCAGTGTCTTAGTCATTGTGTTTACTGCTGTGATAAAATACCATTACCAAACAGCAATTTGAGAGAAAAGGGTTTATTTGGCTTCGACTTCCACATTGCTGATCATCACAAAAGGAAGTCAGGACAAGGAACACAAGCATGGGTAGAAACTGGAGGCCAGAGCTGATGCAGAGGCCATGGCGGAATGCTGCTTGATGGGTTGCTTTCCATAGCTTGTTCAGCATGCTTTCTTACAGAAGCCAGAACCTCAAGCCCACATATGACATCACACACAATGAGCTGAGGCTCTCCTATTGATCACTTATTATATTAGAAAATATTTTACCTAAGGATCACATGGAAGAATTTTATCAACTGAGTTTTCTTCCTTTCTGATGAATAATTGTGTCAATTTGACACACAAAAGCAGCTAATACCACTGAACCCTGGTGAACTTGACACACAAACACTTTGCTATTAAGCCACAATCCTTTTTGTCTTATTCATCAACAAGATCCCTTATTAAAAAGATAAACATTAGATGTCCTTCAGTCTTTTTGAGTTAAAACAGTTTAAAATTTCAATCTCCTCAAAATATCTACATACCTGATCTCAAGCTGAACAATAGAGCAACAGTTATTAAAAACAGTGTGGCACCAGCACAGCAATGGGCTGGTTGATCAATGAAATCAAATCAAAGTCCTAGAAATGAATCCACACACATATGAGCACTTAAATTTTGACAAAGTGGCCAAATCTACTCAATGGAAAAAGAATAGCATCTTCAACAAATGGTGCTGGTCTAACTGGATGTCTCCATGTAGAAAAATGCAATAGATCCCTATTTATCACATGCACAAAACTTAAGTCCAGATGGATTAAAGACCTCTACATAAAACCAGAGACACTAAATAGGTTAGAAGAAAAAGTGCAGAAGAGCCTGGAACACATGGCACAGGAGACATCTTCATGAACAGAACACCAACAGCCCAGGCCTTAAGGTCAATAATTAATAAATGGGACCTCATGAGGCTGAGAAGCTTCTGTAAGGCAGGGAACACTGTCAACAGAATAAAGCGACAGCCCACAAACTGGGAAAAGATCTTCACCAACCCTACATCTGACAAAGGTCTCATATCCAAAATACACAAAGAACTCAGGAAATTAAACACCAACAAATAACCCAAATAAGAAATGGAGCTCAGAACTAAACAGAGAATTCTTAACCGGAATATAGAATGGCTGTGAAACACATAAAAAATGCTCAACGTCTTTAGTCATCAGAGAGATGGAAATCAAAATGACTCTGAGATTCCATCTTACTCCCCTTAGAATGTCTAAGATTAAAAATTCAAGTGATAGCACATGCTAGTGAGGATATGGAGAAAGGGGAACACTCCTTCATTGCTTGTGTGAGTGCAAACTTGTACAAGAACTTTGGAAATCTATCTGGCACTATCTCAGAAAACTGGAAACAGGGCTTCCACAAGACCCAGCTATTCCACTCCTTGGAATATATTCAGAAGATGCTCTACCACACAAAAGGAAGATATGCTCACCCATGTTCATAGCAGCCTTATTCATAAGACCCAGAACCTGGAAACAGCCTAAATGTGCCCCAGTTGAAGAATGGATAAAAAAAACTGTGGTCCATTAACACTATGGAATACTACTCAACTATAAAAAACAAGGAAATCCCAGAATTTGTGGAAAAATTGATGGAACTAGAAATGATCATACTGAGTGAGTTAATCCAGAAGCAGAGACTTACATGGTATATACTCATTTATAACTGGACACTAGCGCAAGAGGCATGTCACATGATAGTCTTCACTTACCAGGAGGTTGGGATAGATGTGAGGACATCCTATTGGGACTCTTAGTGAGAGAAGTATGGGAGAATAGGGAAACAGAAGGAAACAGAGGGTCCTAGAAACCTACAAGAAGAACATCATGACGGGTAGATTTGGGCCCAGGATTTCTGTTCAAACTATTGCATCAACCAAGAACAATACTTGCACTAAACATCAAACTCCTTCTAGATCTAGCCAATGGACAAGAAATTCTCCACAGCTGAGTGGAGAGTGTGGTCTGACTTGGACGTGAACTCTGGTACCCCATATTTGACCACTTCCCCATGATAGGGAGGCTGGGTGCCACTCAGAGAAAGAATAGGCAGGCTACCAAGATGAGACTTGATAGCTTATGACCATATAGTGTGGGAGGAGGTCCCCCTCCATCACATACATAGGGCAGAAGAATAGGGTGAAAGCAGGAGGGAAGGATGGAGGAATGGGAGGATACAGGGGATGGGATAACAATTGAGATGTAATCTGAATAAATTAATTATAAATAAACCTTATTCTGAAGACAGAAAAAGAAAATCCAGTCTCTCTAAAAATCTAACATCTCATTTAAAAGTTTAAGTTCTAGATCTCGGTAGGGGTTTAAAGTTTACCACCTGTATTGTCCTTGGCTGGTGCCTTAGTTTGAGAACATTCTCCACAGTTGAGTGGAGAGTGGAATATGACTTTCTCATGTACTCTGGTGCCTCACATTTGACCATGTGCCCTGGAGGGGGAGACCCACTGGCACTCAGAGGAAGAACAGCAGGTTGCCAAGAAGAGACTTGATACCCTATGAGCATATACAGGGGGAGGTAATCCTCCTCAGGAACAGTCATAGGGGAAGGGAATAAGGGGAAAATGGGAGGGAGGGAAGAATGGGAGGATACAAAGGATGGGATAAACATTGAGATTTAACAAGAATAAATTAATAAAAAAAAAGTTTAAGTTCTTTCAGCCATGTGCTCCTGTTAAAAAAATCAAATTTACATTAAATTTTGTCTTCGAGAGAGAAGAATCAGAGCACAGTTATAAACTGAACCTATCGAAGCTTAACTTCAACAGTATAACAAATAATGTCCAATGTTTGGGATCAACACATGATATTCTTAGCTGCTCCAAAGAGATTGGGTCACTCCTTCAGCTCTGACCTCTGCTGTACTTGGTGGTCATCCCATAGTACTGGCATCTCCAAAACTGCAGGTTCCCTTACTGTAACTGTGCTGTGCTTTCACCACCTGTTATAGGTTCTTTTCTTTGGTGCCAGGCCTCGACTCATCTGCATGATCCTTTTCATTGTAGGCCAACAATTGCCACTAAGGCTGCATCTTCACCAATTCTGGCCTCTACCAGTGTCAAATGTCACATATTCTTCATGTCCCCTTCATGCTTTCAAAAGCAATACCCTCTGTGAGCCTCTTACATATTACTATGTCTGGCAACATACATGAGGTACAATTGTGGTTGCCTCTAGAAGGCAGTTTCTCTGTGCTCTCAGGAAGCACTTCCCAGAAGATCTCACCTCAGTGATGGTGACCTCTTCTAAATCACCACTAGTTTCTCTAACTCCAGTTAATCAACATTAATTGTCCAAGTACCATAAAGTTTCATCTTAATAGTTCAGGTATCCTGTTAGTCACAGCTGATTCTTCAGCCCTAGCTAAACAGAATGACAGAACCTTAAATAAAAATAGAAAACAGCCCTGGTATCATCTTTAAACTTCCATCTGAAGTTTTACAAACCATGCCTCCATGCTTTGCACTGCTCTCAATATTGTTATCTTATCAGCTCCAACCCATAGAGCTCTTAATACTCAATAGCCTTCCTAACACAAATATCTGAAATCATTCGATATTCTTACCCCAAACTCATAGTTATGTCTGTCTCAGAATTTCTCCACTCCTGGCACCAAATTCTGTCTTAGTTTGGAATTAATTTCTGTGAAGAGACACTATAATCAAAGCAATTCTTATAAAGAAAAACGCTTAATTTGTGCTGTCTTACAGTCTCAGAAATTTAGTCCATTGTCCTCATTGTTTTAAGTATGACATCATGCAGGAAGAGTTGGTGCTGTAGGAGCCAAGAGCTCTAAATATTGATTCAAAGGCAGCAGCGGGAATCTATGTTCTGAAAGCAACATGAGGAAACTATTTTTTATACTGTGTGGATCCTGAGCATAGGTGACCTCAAAGTCTGCCCTACACAGTGATACATTTCTACCAACAAGGCCAAAACTGCCCAACAAGGTCATAACTCCTAATAGTGCCATTCTACATGACTAAACATTTAGAAACTTGAATCTCTGGGGCCAAACCTACTCAAACCACCAAATTCAACTCACTGGCCCACAAAGCTTGTAGGTATAGTATAATACAAAGTACATCAAGTCTAAATTCAAAGATCTCCATTGTCTATCAGAGTCTCAACAATGTTTGAAGCTTCAAAGTTCAAAGTCCTTTCTGATATTCATGCAATCTTTCACCTGTAACTGCCAATAAAGTAAAAAACAAAATGCACACTTCCAACATCACATGATATACATGTACAGCCCAAAATGTCATTGTGAGGAAGTTTTGGACCAAAGCAAGACCAAAAACCAGCTGGGCAAACTCCAAACTGCGTCTCAATGTCTAATATCAAACAGATCATTGGATCTCCAATCATAATTCCTTTCTTCCTTGTTAACAACAATACACTTCTTTCTCTTGGGCTGGTTCTATTTTCACAATGCTTGCATTTGTAAAATCTGGTGGTCTCCAAGGCAACTTTAACTTCACGGCTTCACTCAATGATCTCTCATGGACTCCATACAGGGATGCTCCTGTCACACACCTGGCTTCAGCAGATTTTTGTGGAAATGGAGGGAGATCCCATAACTCCTTCCATTCTTTATTCTAAAGTAAGAGTCATATGTCTAAAATTGCCAAGTTTTTCTGCTTTCAAGAACATGACAACCCTTTCTATTACATCTGTAGCAGCTTTCTGTTTTTGATGATTTCCTTTAATGCCTAAGCTTGATTGTCTTGAAAATTGCTATGTAGACTGACATTGAACTCTGAGATCTGCATGCCTCTGTCTTCTGTGTGCTGGAATGAAGGTCATGTATCATCAGGCCTGTATTTAAGTTTTTTTTAAATTCATATTTATTATAAGAATGGCCACTATATCTCAAGATCTGGATTAAAGGTATGTGTCGAGCTTGATCAAAGCATGTGTCTTCTAGCTTCCAGATAAAAGGCTTCCCATCTTCCTGCCTCATGATCTGGGTCAGAGGTGTGCCCCATATTTATGGATTGTAGTTTCCTCCAGCTATAGTCAAGTTGACAACACAGAAGAGTCATTATAATCCATACCTTGTCAACGTGATGGAAAATCTTACCTCCTTATGTCAAAAATGTCAAAATAAAAACAATAACGAGGTCATAATAATGCCTAGTATGGTATGGCTATCCCTCATACAAACACAAATACATAAACAATTACTGGGTCATGATAACACATAATAATAATAACTGTCTTCCATACAATTGTAAAAGCATAGTGGATTTAGAATAGGTGCCAATGTTCCTTTTTCAAAATCCTTTTCACGAGTTAGAAGCTTAGCTGGGTGAGATCTTGTCCCAAGGTCGCAACTTCCTTAATTTTATTTAATATCCATAATCTGGTTGTCTTTTTGAACACAGGCTTTACTTCCAGCCCACTTCCTATTGCTCCTTTAATAATTGAACTATATGATTTTTTCTTATGCAGATTTCTTTGCCACACACTCTATTCTACTATGTTTTGAGATTTATTGTCAAGGAAATTAATATAAGTTTCTTCACTTTAGCCTCAGCTAGACTTTATGGATAAGGGCTGAAACAGCCTCATTCTTCACTAAAATATCATCTCTAGGTGACATATTAAAATTATTTTCTTCTGAGACCACTTGAGCCAAGCTTCCAGAGTGCAAGTCTCCTTCACCAACAATGCCTTCCGTATTTATATTAGAATGGCCTATGAGTTCCAACTTAAAGCATACAAATGCTTTCCTAATGTAAAGTCACAAAATTTACATTTCTTCAAAGAAAAGCATGCCTATCACAGCAGTACCTCACAGTCCCCAAACAATATTCCTCCAAAGAAAAATATGGCCAGGCTTATCACACCAATACCAGACTCATGGTGTCAGGTTCTGTCTTTGTTTGGGTTTCTTTACCGTGTGAAGAGACACCATAACCAGGACAACTCTCCCCTGGTTCTACTATCCCTCCATCATTGAATTGGTGTAGCTTAAAGTTTCAGAGGTTTACTCACTTATCATCATGGTGGGAAGCATGACATTGTGTAGCCAAGTTTGACACTGGAGGAGTTGAGATTTCTACATTTTCATCCAAAGACAGCAGATGAAAACTATATTCCACCTGCAGTCAGGAGGAGACTAGATTCTACACTGTCTGGATCTTGAGCATAGCAGAACCTCAAAATCTACCAACATAGTGATATACTTTGTTCAACAAGGCCATACTTCTTCCAATAATGTCACACCTCCTACTAGTGCCACTCCCTATGGTCAAGCATTCAAATAAATGAAACTATGGGAGCCAACTGTCTTAAAACCACAGCCATCATGGCTTTCAGGCCATGTCTGGAAATGTGTGTTGTCTTAAAGTATGTGAAGTGCTATTCATCTCCAGTGTGTAATTGATGTTTGCTTACTAAATATACAAACTCCTTGCTTTTCTGAACATGGCATATAAACCATATAGATTTCTCTCACAGTAATACTCAGGACTAATACATTATTGTTGGACAGAAGTCTAAATTGTGTAATATTAAACAAAAACTCCAGAGATCCTTTTGTTTAAAGTAGCACTGATTTGTACCTGGTTGTTTCCAATATTAGTATTACTGGTAACATTACCATTGGTAATCTGGATGGAAATATTTTCTTTTTATGAGGCTTCATACATTGGCTCAGGAAACTGCATGCCTTAACTATTAATTGTGGCACTGTCAACTTGGGAAATGGGATATTCATAGTATGACTGTCCTAATACATGCTTGCTTTTCTGTGTGTCTTTCGGCACCCCCTTCCCAGATGACTCTTTGTAGATGTTTTAGTGACAGTGGTAAAATTATATAAAAATTAATTGTAAGAGATTTTATGGTTAACACATCATTAAAAACAGAATAAGGCAACAAAAAGACAATGAAATAATATAGCTGCAGGGAAATATTTTTCACATGTTGTTTAGCTCCAGCAAAGTCTGATTCAGCATCAGACACATACTAAGATTTTCTTCTGCATGGGCCACTTTCTATGTGATGGAATTAGAAAAATTTATCATGAATAATTGCACTCCAGGTTTGGTAGTGGTTTGTATATTTAGTAAGCAAACATCAATCACACACAGGAGAAGATTATAGCACTTCACAAATTTTAAGACATCACTCATTTCAAGACAGTGTCCTGCACACCCTGACGTAAAGTGTAGGATGTGTTAGTGAGGGCTCACTAACTTCATGCTATGGGAACAAGGGAGAGGCAAAAACCCTAATATGGGTATAGTTTTGTTGCGCAAACTGAAGATGTTAATACCAGCACATGATTCTGAATTACAGGCAGCTAAAAATCTGGTAGTTGTTTCAGAAAACAACCTCACTGAAAACAAAGATGTCATAAATAGGTTTCTGACCACTTTATAAATGGCTTAGTTCTGCTGCTCACAGTTATTGACACATCTTTTGAATACTGTATTGTGACATTCTTTTACTATTTTATTGTATCTTACTTATTAGCATGACATTCTTATCAGATTACAACACTGTTAAACTGAAAAAGGAAAAAATTCCTGCCATGAACTTCTGATATGATCTTCAGTTTTCAAAAGCTATTTCTATCCAAGCGTATGAATGCTGAATTATATATTAAACACTATTCATGTTATGAACAACTTAGGAAAACAAATTTGTAATAAATACTTAAAGCCCTGTCATGTGGTCCATTTGGGTGGCAAAGCAGCCCACCACAGGACTCATCCTGTGTCCAAGGATTCAGGGGACAGTTGTTGTCAAGGAATAGACTAGAACACACTAGTAAATGTAGGATGTACATGATAGCTTTGAATGATGGTGATGCTGTGGACTTGGATACTATATTTGATGATCTTGGGGAATGAATAATCCTATTGCCTAGTGGTCAGCCACAGCACTCACTCTTGTGAAATGGAGCAGTTTGTCTATTTTTGTTCATAAATAATAAGAGGTAGGGTAAGTTGCTATCCTTCTTATATTTTCTTTTTAAGATGAAGAAGTATGTTCAATACAAACTTCAGTCCACTGTCACTTTCTCTGTGTAGTTTCTAGTGAGAGACTTTATGATCTCTGTTGACTCAAAACATGCAATTATTACCAGTATAGACTCACCTCATACCTTTGTTTCCACACAGGCTACCTTATTATACAAGAAAAAGAGTGGCCCAGCTCAGTTGCTCTCAGTTTTCATTAATAACTCTGCTACATTCTAGTATCTCCCATATGTGTACAGGTTGAAAAATAGTGATTCCATTACAGGAAACTTCCACAATGAGCATAAAGCAGGATTTCTCACTTGATGAACCCATATGTTTAGCCATTTAGAATAGAAGAACATTGGCGAAACCATAGAAAATCCAGAAGCCAAATTGTAGTTGAGCTGAAATGGCAATATTCTTCAACTCAACCCATTCTTGGCCCTGTTGATTCTATCTGCAAGGGATGTGGGGAGCTCAGATAATTTGAGGCCAGGGTCCAGACATACTTGTAAGTGTTTTTCCTCCCATACTATACAGACTGCAATTGTCTTGAGGGTCTGGTCTCAGAGGTTGCAAAACTCTTGGGTTTGGCCCAACTGAGACTTTTGAAGGAGTTGGCAAAACAGGCTGGCCCTTGCTCAATTAAATGCCTGTTTGAACAGATTTATGATAAACTCAGCTTTCTCTCTATGCTCTTTATATACAACCCTCCTTAAGTTACTTGGTATGTGCCTTCATTTTCCATTCTTTCCCATTTTCCTTGTAGGGAACACTCTCAGTATGAGAAATCTCTGTGAGAGCCAAGATGTTTGTACGTGAACATGAATGAACATCAACTTGGCAGAACTTCAAGCTTCTTGTTTACTCTGTGCTCAGTCACTCAGAGAAAGTTCATTTCTGTAACTCTGAATTTTTTAAAGAAAAAAGTTGATAAATAATAATGATAAGTGGGCCCAAGTAGCATTAGGAAAAGGAAAAAACAGAAAATGGTAGAGGCCTTTGCTCTCTTCAATGGAAAGACCCACAACATGAGTCCTATAATTAGAGTCTACCAAAACAATAATTAAAAATTTTAAACTCATATATTTTATCTTTTTTATTTTCAGTCTCTATTCTAAAGACTTCAAATAAATGATTATTTTCAAAGTTGGTCCTCAGAGTATTTATCTGAGGAAAGTGCTATACATGCTCTATTAGGCTAACATCTGATGTAAAAGAAACAAGTAAGGGCTACTCATCCATAAAATACAGGAGAACAGAGGAGGGTGTCTGCAAAAGAGAGATGTTAAGAACTAAGAAGATAAAGGCTAAATTATTTTAAAGTCCTAATTCTGATATAAGAATTTCTACCCCTACCCAGATCTAGCCAATGGGCAGAACATTCTCCACAGTTGAGTGGAGAGTGGGATATGACTTTCACATGTACTCTGGTGCCTCATATTTGACCATGTCCCCTGGAGGGGGAGACCTGGTGGCACTCAGAGGAAGAATAGCAGGTTACTGAGAAGAGACCCTTGATACTGTATGAGCATATAAAGGGGGAGGAAGCCCTCCTCAGTAAGAGTCATAGGGGAGGGGAATAAGGGGAAAATGGGAGGGTGGGAAGAATGGGAGGATACAAGCGATGGGATAACCATTGCGATGTAACAAGAATAAATTAAGAAAAATAATTTAAAAAAGAATTTCTAAATTGCAGTTTATGACTGAAGTCAGCATTGTTTATAAGGTATATGTTAGTGCAATGGTTAATAAGTGAGGAGGAGTAAACTCATCTTTATAAGCACATCTTCTCAGGAATACGCTATGCATTTAATAACATTGATATGAGACTTGATTCGAGCATAGTAATATTTGAAAACCTATGATGTAATTTTTGTGACCAAAATCAAGGTATCTGTGTAATGAATATACTTAAATAAAAAAGCTTCCACTCATCTCTGTGCTATAAAAGGACAATAAATAAGAACAAGGACTTACAATGGTGGAATCCAAGATCATCACAATATGCAAAATACCTAGCAACATGGAGTATAGGATGGATACACCAAAATCCATACTTAGCCTGGGAGAACCATCTCTATATCAACACAGAGATGGTCTACTCCTCAAAATAATTTCTTGGCAAAGAAAAATGTTCAAGCCAGAACTTAGATGCCAGTATCTATTGTGTGGATGCTTTGAACTAAAATTGTATGTCAGAACAATCATAATTTTTTCAAATGGAGGTATCTGGGCCTCACTCTAATACCCAGAAACAACAACACAAAGGAACACAGGCATGGGTAGTTTTAAAAGTTTCGCAAAGAACTAGTACTTTACAATCTACTTATGTTAGTATATAATGTTAGAAAAACAATGTACCCTGAGATGCGTTTCACAGAACTGCAGATTTATTCAGTGTTGAGATGAAAACCATTATTAAACAAGGAGTAAAGGTATAGCAAAGAGGAATAGCTCACAGAACTTATTCTATACTGTAAATAATTGCATTTTTACAATAGAAAGTATAGTGTGTTGAGTAAACGTCCTTGTTGTGTGGCGAAGCATCTTTTGTGTATATGTCCAGGAGTAGTATAGCTGGGTCTTGAGGTAGAGCTATAATTTTGGCTAAGCCATGATTTTAAAAAAATCAGAATATCCTGTCCTATATCCCATGGACAAAGGGTTAAAGAGATAAAAATGTATAAGTCAACAGTCTGGGAAAGTCTGTGCTGATCATTACTTATCTGTAAGTACAAATGCAAACAACTTTAGAAAGATCCCCAAAATTTAAAGGGCACGCATTTAAGTGAACATGCCATTGAACTTAGTATGCCACCTGGTCTCTGTTAGGCTTCATTTTTGTTTGGTGTAAAAATTGTCACAGTTTTTGAGAATTTTGGGATAAAAAATAGAGAGCAAACTGTCGGTTGTAGTTCTCATTAGCTTTCTGGAAACTAGGGTTATTTCTCCATGACCCACTCTTTGAGACTATGACTTTGACTTTGGCTGTGACCTCTGGGATACAAGATCCATTGAGAATTCCTGGTTGAACCCATGGAACATAAGGATCTTCTTATCGTAATAATTTCCATAAAGACTGAAAGTGAGAGTGACCCTCAGATCATTTAAAGACTCTACTTCATAAAGCCATATATTTCTATCTATCTGTTGTGGAATATGGATATTAGACTCTAGTGGTCCTCTCTATTATAAAGAGTCCCCAAATAATCAAGACAGAGACATCTTGGATTATAAAAGTTTTAAATTACAATAACTTGGAAGATATCAGCACCCTAAGCTATTTTGCTATTTCCCATCTAAACACCTTAAGTTATTTGCCATAATTGTTCTTGCCAGGAATGCTTCTGTTCCCTCAAGCCAGCCCTCATGACCATGTGCTCATGGTGAAAACTGCCCTAAGGTCATTTCCTTGTCTTTGTCTTCTTCTCTTCCTCCTGATATATATTTTCTTCCTGCCTCTCCTCTAGGAGTTGTGGTACCTCTTTGACACCAAGCCAAGAAACCTAAACTCTACCTACTTCTCCTCTTCCCAGTTACAGTTTCTTAGCAAATTTTATTATCTAAGAAATGTAAATTGTGGAAAAAGTTTTACACAATATCACTTGGTGTATATGAAAATGCACTCATCTGGATAGCAAAGAGATCTTATGGGCCAGTATATAGCATTAGAATATATAGCATCAGACCAGCCCCCAACAATACTCCCCTTTGTGTGAATGAAAGGAGTCTTTCTCTTACAATGGTAATCTACATATAGTATGAACAAACATGAAAAAATTAGGAAAACATCATATGAGAGTTACGTTTACAGTATATACGCTTTTGGCAACTTAGAAGAAAGCATACTACTATCTATCCTATCTTGGCGAGTTCAGTTTTCTGTACCCAAATTATTTCTATCATAGCTTGTTTTAAAAGGTTTTCTAAATCTTAAACAACTTAAGCTTAATTGTGAGACCAAACTATTTAGTCTTCAACCCAATCAGAGATTGATCTAGAAATTCTATAACCTTAGCTTGTAGGAAATACAGGCAAGCAGTTTCCAAAACAGAAATGAAGGCAGGTATTTGTCTTGTTAAATTTAAACATTTTTATACAATTTAATTTGGTCGTATTCTTTGCCTTCCTCCAACTCTTTCCAGTTCCTTTTATTTTTCTAATCAGCTTCTGTCACATTCTCTCTTAAAACTCAATGCCAAAAATAATACAAAGCATAAAAAAAAAATCACAAAAAATATGCAAACCACTTTGTATTGGTAAGCTACTCCTGAGGATGAGGTTTCCCCTGGAATTTGGTTGCTATAATTCATATTACTACAATGAAGAAAAGTGACTTATCCTTTTTTTCAACTTTAGCTAATCTCTTGTTTAGAGATAAGACTTTATAACCACTTCTATTGTTTTTGCTGATATTTTGTCTAATCTGGAGTTTTGAAAGTCTTCTCTATGCTTTCACAATCTCTTAAGAGTTCATATGTATATCAGGCCTGCTCTATCTGGAAAACGTTCTTTCCTTGTAGTTGTTCCCAACTTAGCCTTTTACAACAATTCCACGTCCACTTCACCTAGACACCTGAGCCTTGAGGGAGGAGAGTGATCAAAATCATCCTATATAAAACTGAGCACTTGAAAGTTTTTCACTCTCTGCACACTGGGATTTCATGTTAATTACCATGTGCACAAAGATGCCTTAATGAAGTTTCAGCTATACAGTGATTTGTGGTTTCTTTTTCTTTTTAAATTTTTTTTACTGGCACATTTTATTAGTTCACTAAGATTTTATGCAATGTGTTTTGAGATGTGATTTGGGTAAAAGGTGTATTTTATTTATTCTTAAATACTACAAGCATATTTAATATATTTTGAGCTCCTCCAATAGAACTCTCTAGATTTTTCAATCCCTTTTTTATTTATTTTTGGGCTGTAGTTACAGTCATGCAATGAAATAGGCTCACATACATACTCCATTACTACCTCTGACTTACCCTATAGACTGACCAACATGCTTTCTCCCAACTATTTTAGATTCTTTTATTAGAGGTTAATATTAGAAAGTAATTGCTACATGCTATTAAATTCAATTATAGCTGCGTGCAATCCTTGTACTTGAGAAGTTTAGCCAGGAAAGTTCCTGTGAATTAGAAGCCATCCTGATCTAGTGTGGAGTTCTTATTGGCCTGGGTTATAAAATGGCGTATTATCTGAAGATGCACAAAAGGAAGAAATACACATGAAAGAAAAAAAAAATAAGATGGTCTCAAAACAAACAAACAAACAAAATAAAAAACTTGTAGAAGAATACTGGACACTCATATTAAT
This sequence comes from Acomys russatus, assembly GCF_903995435.1. NCBI lineage: Eukaryota > Metazoa > Chordata > Mammalia > Rodentia > Muridae > Acomys > Acomys russatus. The sequence goes on from NC_067143.1 coordinate 17,508,680, forward strand.
ATGAGGTTTGTCATGATATAAAGTCCATCCGCTATGGAAGAATGTATTATGTAGATATATCAACTATCGATAAAGAGCTGGTTTGTCAATCAGCTGAGCAGAAGAACAAATGTGGAAAGTGGGACTTCCTAGTATGGAGAAAGGAACTCTGGGAAGAGAAGAGAGGAAGGTCTAGCAATAGACTGATGGAGTAGAAACAACCTCTGAGTCACCAGATTGGCAAGTGGTTGGTTTTTATGTGGATTTTAAAAGTACTAGGACTAGAGTAGCTCAGATTCTTTTCAGCATAGTGCTTACAGCTTAAAATAAATCAGGCTCTCTCTGTCAGTCTTTGTGGAACTAGCTGGTTAAATAAACATACTGCCTTAATAACTCACTCTACTAAGTAATATAGAAAGAATAAATAATTCAGCTTTTTATAATAGTCAGATGTCAAGGAAAGTAGGTATGTGGTTGCGCTTATATACACATACATACACACATATATATTTGTGTATATGTGTCTACAACTTTATCTAGATTGAATAAAACACAAGTGCTGACCAATTCTTCTTTATCCTATGAACAAACCTACCAACACGTGAAAATTACTACTATTTAGGTTTCCATAATCTTTTACACTATATTTAATAAATTTGACTTTATTAGATAATCATATCATGTGTTACAAAAATTCATGAATACTAGTACTATTCCTGTTTATATATTGGCTTATGAAAATGTATAACTCACATGTAGTGTTAAAATGTATCCCATTCAGCTCCCTGCTTTAGTCTTAATTTTTGCTTACGTCATGAATACTCTATTTCAGATGCCTATTTCCACCAATTTTCTCAGCAAAGTTTTTTGTTTGGCTATTATTTATATGTGTATGCACATGTGTGCATGTGTCCACACACATAAACACATACTTTCAGGAAACCTTCTATTAGATAATTTGTTCTCAGTTTTATCACTTGCTGCATAATATTCTGTGTGGTTATTTTTTTTTAAAAATAAAATCTTATCATCTTGTTAACTGAAGGAGAGATGGAGCTTATGAAAAGTGGATCAACGTAGGTGAGAACATTGAAAGAAGCTTAGCTCACGCTTGACATGGAATTTACTTGAGAGTACTTTGTCCTCTGCTTGTTCTCCTACATGTGTGGGGCTCACAGAGAAAGAGTACCAACATTTTCCCTTTTTTAAGAATTCAGTTCAGTATTCAGAAGACTAAAGTTGAAACTTAATGAGGAATTTATTTATTTAATCTGTTCAGATTATTGTAATCCCATCCCTTGTGTTCACCTGTTCCTCCATCCCTCCTGCTTTCACCCTATTCCCCTCCCCTATATCAGTGACCTAGGGGGAACTCCTCCCTCACTATATGATCATAGGCTTAATGAGAAACTTATATGGCAGCATTAGACATGGACTGGAAGAGATTTAAATGATCCTAAACAGTGTGTAGAAGTATTACCTTTGAATTACACTCAAATGTTTACTTTTCTACTTAAATTACTCATTGTATTCAGGAATGGAAAATGAATTGCTTAACTTGCAAATATGTGATTCAGAAATTTATCTCCAGAATACAAATATAAAATTTGTCAAATTCAATCTTATCAACAAGTCATTTTGTTGGCCTTCTTTAAGAGTGTACATAAGAAGTTACATATATGTGTTGACCCCTCTCTCAATAAACTATACTGAAGACATATGTATCTAGGAATAATGATATCTTTCATGTGTCCACATAGGTGGAGCCCCTTCTCTAACATCTTCCCAAAGAAATGTGCAATAATGGCAGAGATTTGTATAGTAGTGAATAGCGAACAGTTGGACGACGATCTGAGAATATTGTGCCTACTGACCCTTGTGGGAATATGTAAGCCACCAATTAGCTCAGATGAAATGATCTCCTGTATAGGACAGAACTGAATGTCTAAAGTTGCCAGTCGATTGGCTCTGAGGACAGATAGACAGGGCAATATATTTGTACATATGAGCTCCAAATAACCAGGACTGCTTGCCAAGGCATAACATTATATCAAGCCAGAGAAAATCTTACCATGTTTGATAGAAGATACCATATAGTCAAACACCTATCTGAAAAGCTATTGACATTTGATGGCTCTTGGTGGATGGATCATTTTTCTCCAGGAAGATTGGCACCATGAGGCTAGACAAGCTATGGGATATAGTTCCACATCCAGACATACACAAGTAGCATTAAGGTTGATTTAATTACTTCTTTAAAAAAAGAAAACATGAAGTTATGAAGGAAAATATGTGTGTGGAATAAAGAAGGAATTTTAGGATTGAAATGGGAGATGATTTGATCCAAACACATTATTTGTGGGTATATGTGTGAGTTTCTGTCTGTGTGTCTATGTGAGGCCACATGTCCCCAACTGTAGACACAAAAAAATTGCAGAAAGCTGAGTAATGCTTAAAGTCAGAAAGTTGGTCTTTTCTGGGAAAGGGCTCACCAATTAGTTGTTAAATGACAAATGGCCAGCTCTGAAAGAAAACATGCCAATTGCATTGTACAGGCTAAGAGGCTTATATTCAATTACATACATGTGCATGTAATATAAATCGAGAAAAAGTGAAGCCATGAATTTGGGGAGATGAAGAAATAATAAATGGGATATATTGTGGAGAGGACTGTAGGAGAAATGTTATGGCTATGTTATAACTTAAAATCCATAAATGTTTAAGCAATGGAAAATAATTAATATTGATCCTGGCTTCCATACTTTTGTGTATATATGTAAATGCTCATTTTGGAATATAACGTTTCTTCCACTAACCATTTTATCATAGCCACACATCTCCACTAACATAATCTTGTCCTTACTTTTGAACCTACAATACATATATGCTCCAGGTCTCCACTTTACTCTTGTTTCTCTAGATACTGTGACATTGTAAGCTATTTTGTAGTCACCAAGAAATTTTAGGTAGTACTGCTTAGATGGGAATACTAAGGTGGGAATATTTTTAATCTTTAACTAGTTTGGAACTATTTGGCTCTTAAATTCAATGAATTGTAATATTTAAACATGTAGATGAGTTTTAGACATAATCTTACAAATGTTTGTAGTTTTAAGTATGCTAATGTGACATAATATTCTATGTTTTTCTTCAAATATAGCTCATCTATTCCTGATACAGAATTGAAGGGCAATGTTCAGTGTGGTTTAATACTCACCAATGAATCATGATTCTTTTCAAACTTCTTGAGACTGTAGATGTAGATTACCACAATCCGGTAATGGTACTGTATTATCTAAGATTTTGTGAAATAATCTACATATCTCTCTCTCTCTCTCTCTCTCTCTCTCTCTCTCTATATATATATATATATATATATATATATATATATATATATATATATATATATATATATATATATGGGTGTGTGTGTGTGTGTGTGTGTGTGTGTGTGTGTGTGTGTCTATAAAATATCTTTCTATATGTTTTCATTGCTATATTTATTTTTCCACTTACTTCTTGTATCTACATAAAGCTACTATGCAGAAATGTCTATTCAGAGTGTTTTCAGATTATATATTACTGAGTCCTGATATTCCTGTTTTTACTTTAGAATGTTAAACTATTTTATGCATTCTGGCCCAAAGATTTATTCAACCCATTTGAAAATGTTTTCTTCTATGAAATGAGCTGCTTATTGATCTCCTCTTTGCTTGGTTATAGAACATATTTTTTTCTATTTAACTGGATAATGTTGTTACTGTTTTCCCTTATGTATGTTGTGCTTAGGTTACTATTTTATGTGTGATTACTTTATTAAGATTTATGATGCAAGACTTAGAGAATACAGGGAAAGTGAGGCCACAAAAAACAGTCTGAAAAGACAGGTGTTGATGTCCCTCACCACATGTGGTATATTTGCAGAGAGCCTTCTGCTATTTGGGGTCTCCCCCCATACCCTGTCTCACTGGCAAACATTGTTCCACTAAAATCATATTCTATGTCTCTGCTAAGTTTAATAGATGTTTGTTTTCTCTGGCTTTCGCAGTATAAGAGAAAAAGAGAAACTCAAAATAAACAAAAACAGCCAGAACAACAACAAAATAAGTTTTGTTCAGTGTTTTGCTTGAAGTTACAAAAGATAAAAGTATCTAGTAGTGTGTGGGGTCTATAACTTCTATCTGAATGTTTGAGTCCTCCATCCTGTCTAACTACATGAAATCCCCCATTTAGGACTGAGGCCTTTGGACAGTTAGTGTTTCATAATAAATGCAGCCATATGCTGATGCTTTACTCCATTTCTGCATCAGTTTTTAAAGTGCTGTGATTAGATGCACAAGCCATTGTATTGGATCAGACCTTTTTGTCTTTTAGGAACTCTAAAAAGCCCACTATCTCTAATAGTGGGCTCTCTAATAATGCGTTCTAGCTCTCATCAAGCAATATGCACAATTAACAAAGAGTATCTTATAATACTATAGTAGTAAAGAAACATTATAATACTATTTATTTTAGAAAAGAAATTGTCAAAATAATAAATTGTGTATATTTATTTTCTGTTAGGCAGGACAACTATACTACTGTATTTTGATATGCCTATAACTCTGGAGCCCAGAGTACATCTAGGATATTTTATTTAGTCTTCATACATGCATGTAATGATTTTATTTAAAATCTGACTCTCTCATCTCTTTACATAAAATAACACCCCTACAGCCCCAACATGTTTCCTTCCCCAAATGCATATGCACTTTCTTTTTATAAAATACCCATGTATCCATTTTGTGTTGCCTATATATGACTAAATTGATAACATTTACTAGACTTTTGATGGCCTATTAGGGCTATCATCACTTAAGAAAATTGATCCTCACTCGGCAGCCATTAAAGTTCAAAATCTCCTAAAACAGAGGAGGGAAATTAGAAGTCATTTCTCTAACTCTGGGAAGATACTGGCTGGTTTGGCCTTCTGTTATTCTTAGCAATATATTCCTAGATTCTGAGAACACATGTACACAAACGTGCTTTCATGCCCAGAACATAATGTTTGATGCATATGTCTACTACATCTAATTTATTTGGGGTGATGGTTCTCACTGGTCTTGTATTCACCAATTAGTCTAGGACTGGCTGGCCAACAAGACCCAAAAATCTGTCTGATGTTCCACAAGTGTTTGGATTGCACATTCATACCATAATGCCTGGTGTTCTCAATGTATATTATAGAGATAAAATTCAGGTGCTCATGTCTTAAGGCAAGTATATTACTGACTGAGCCTCATACCCACCCATGAATATTTTATATTAAAGAAAATATACCAGATGGATATAATTCAAGAACCATACTGCCACACTGTTCATTCATTTGGTGCTGAAATAGTTCATGTGATTCTGGAACACTTAGTTACATTAGTACCCATGTTTAGTTTATCTCTATGTATCAGGACACACATAGACAGAAGTGTAAATCAGTGTGTAAGTAGAAGTAAATACAGTTACATATATGGCCATGCTGTCAGCTGATATAGTATATCTTCATGAGGAACCTCATCAACAATGAGAACATATAGTGTCCAAGTTTTTTTTCTAATGGGACTTTGAGTGAGTGAGTTTTCTTATTTTTCTTATATAAATGAGTTTCTAAATTTAATTAAAACATAATTATTTCAAACCCTTGGTGCTTTCTTTTCCTTTAGTATCTCCTACCTCTTTTCATTTCATTTTTCCCCTCAAATTCTCAAAGTCTCCTCTTTATAAACCATTGTTATTACATATAAATATAAGTGAATAAACATAAATACAACCTGTAGAGTTTGTTCAATTTTGACTGTGTGTGTATGTTCCTAAAGCTGAGCACGTTTGTCAGCTAACAAATCAGTGTTAATAGGTTTTCTCCAATAATGAAAATATCAGAGCAGGTTTATTTGGGACAGCTCTCAGCAGGTAGGTTCAATGGTCTAAGAAAATAAGGTCAGGAAAATTGTCATGCAGGCAGGAAGACATAGAGAGCACACCACGTGTGCTTGGAGAGGGAGAGAGAGAGAGAGAGAGAGAGAGAGAGAGAGAGAGAGAGAGAGAGAGAGAGAGAGAGAGAGAGAGAGAGACAGACAGACAGACAGACAGACAGACAGACAGACACAGAGAGGCACAGAGACACAGACACAAACACAGAGAAAGGCAGAGATAGCCAGAGATACATACAGAGACAGACAGAGACAGAGAGATAAAAATATCTGGATTATATAGGGAAGAGCCTCTGGGGAGGATAAGCCCAGTCCATGATTTGAGAAGTTCAGGAGAGAAAGCAGGGTATGGTTGTCATATCCTGTTACAGGTAGGGAATGAAGGATGCTGGGGGAAACCTGGAAGCCTGGTTCATTTTGAAAGGTTAAATAGATACCTCAGCCTTTTTTCCATGTCATAAGCCCAACATGTGGCTGATAATGGGGAAAGGATTAATATTTTGTCCCTTAGCAGTTAATTTTTTGTAGTTCTTCATCTAGATTTGGAATCCTGTGATGATAATATTAATTGATCCCACAAAGATACTAAGACAAAGATTGTAAAATATGGAGAACAAATTGTAATTGTTTCTGTGTGTGTGTGTGTGTGTGTGTGTGTGTGTGTGTGTGTGTGAAGAAGTCAACAATTGTCAAATTTATTCAAAGACTAAGTATTTTACTCTAACAAAGCCTAGCTATCTTACTTTTATTTTATTGCTAAACTCATCTAAAAATTCCTAAGAATCTTCATGATTGCCAATAATGACACATATATACATGTTCATATATGAAGAACCTTACTGCAGAGAGTGGTGGAAATCAGGAGCTGAACCAGAATATGAAGTAAATGAATGAAAATTCCAAAAGGGAGAAAGGAATGAAGGAAGGAAGGAAGGAAGGAAGGAAGGAAGGAAAGATAAAAGGAATACATGGTAACACTCCAAGTGATTGGTAAACATTTTTTCATGGGGCAAATAGAATAGGACAAATTCTGAGTCTAACTATTGTGCATGTTAACTTCTTGTACATGTTTATGTTTATAAAATTTCTATAATAAATGTTCAGTTTTCAAGCTTGTTGGGATGGTGGACATACAGTTTATGTAGTTACTTTGCTAAGATTTCATGAGTGTAGCTTCCCTGTCATGTTAGACGTCCTGACCACATTAGAACCCACAGTCCTCTAGATCATAAAATTTTTTTCTACTGGTTACAATTATCTTACATGAACTTTGGTATATGTAGCACTCAGGCCTAATCACTCCATGTTTATTTCTTCTGTGATTTTTGACTATTTTCTCTTTATAATGCTGTCTGTCTTCTACAAAACATAGGTTTCTTTGATTAGAAGAGACAAATACAATTGCATGTAGGTATAACAATGGCAAGAATACAGTTAGCAAATATATTGGTTTAGGAAAGTTTAGTAAATGGGTTTTCTTCTAATATCTATGACCTTACAAGCTATGTACAGTTTGGTGGTTAATAGCACCAGGTATGATTTATTTCTAACTAGGTTGGCCTTGAGTCCAACTAGAGAGTTGTTGGTTAACATGATCTAAATAAATGTTCTGAATTACTGATTTAGATTGTCCTAAAATTCACAGAAAATTTTCAGCCCCAGCTTCTCAAATAATAGGATTACAGACATCTATCACCACATGTGATCAACATTCTTTCTTAAATATTACTTTTATTTATGAATTGTTAATGTTCATATTGAAATATAATCCCATCAATTTCTTCCCTCTTTTTTCCTTCTATCTCCTTGTAGATACCTACCATTGGCACTGTCTATGCTAGCTAGTTTTGTGTCATATTCACAAAAGCTATAGGAATTTGAGTAGAGGGAAGCAAAATTGAGAAACTGCTTCTATAAGATTCTCCTGTGGACAATCCTATTTGCAATTTCTGTTTTAGTTATGTGGTAGCAAACAGCCCATGATGCATGGTGATGTCCTTGAATTGCCAGTCCTGAGTGCTATAAAGAAGCTGTTTGAGAAAGTTATGAGGAGCAAACCAGTAAGAAACACTTCTCCACAAACCCTGTATCAGCTCCTGCCTCCAGATTTTTATCTTTCTTGAGCTTTAGTCCTGAACTCTGTGTATAATTTTTGTTTATTTATATACACAGATATGTGTACCCACAAACAAAGAAATAGAGGTTATCAAGCCTTTCATTTTGGTCCTTCTACTCTGATAAATTTCTTAAACTATTTGGAAAGAATTGTGTTGACTAGTATATAATGTTACTGGTTGGAACAAAATGGGGTAGGTACTATCATATATTATGGTATACGTGTATGAAATTCCCAAAATAAATACATATAATTAATTGCCTTAAAAAAAAGTTAGGAGGGAGTAAGTTTGGAGGAGATTTAGATACAAAACATGTATGGCAGAAATAGTTGAGTAAGTAATCTGGATCTTCTTCCTAACTTCTCTCTCAAAGTACATTACATGAAATTCTAGGACAACTAATATTTATTAAGATGTACATATATTAAAATATATTAAAGATAGGTTAATATGTAAATAACATGTGTGTAAGTAATCTAAATATATTCAATGCAATTTTGACATACTGTTATTGAGGTAAAACATATTAGCTTAATGTAATAAATCATTCTCTACCTTTCATTGGGATAAATAAAATCTACTCAGTCCAGTAGTATATCAAGGATAAAAGCACACTTGCAAATTCCAGGCTAATAAAACAATGGCTTTATTGGGGTGATTTTTGGAAACCTAACTGAATTAAAGTTTGCATTACTGAAATGTACAATTCAAGAGGAATGATGGTATCCCTGAAGATCTCTTCCCCAACTTTATCCAAGTGTATCTAAAACTATTCTCTTTCAATAATTATTTATAACTTTATTACCTAAAAAAGGGATCCTGTGAATCTAACACAATTTAGAGCATCCTAGGTCTTGTATATTTCTGAAGTTTCCTAAGTCTTAGGTGAAATTCTTTCCTCTGAGAGAGCATGGTTCAAGTTATAAAAGATAGCTATACAACAGTTCCATGTTCAAGGGAATAGGATCTATCACTAGCCTTGATGAACAAAATGAAGGAGAGAGACTGGGAAGACTCAATCTCTTCAGTTCTATTCTTGTTGGGCTTTTATTCGTATTTAAAATATAGTCTAATCAGTAACTATTTTCACATCTTCACAAATATGTCTTACACAGAGACCCAGAGAATATCACACACACACACACACACACACACACACACACACACACACACACAGAGAGAGAGAGAGAGAGAGAGAGAGAGAGAGAGAGAGAGAGAATTTTCTAGAAGAAATATACAAAGAACCATCAGAAAATGAGGAGTGATTATATTTTGCACTTTAACAAATTTATATTGGAAAAATTAACAAATTTATGTTGAAGAATTAACTGATTATATGCTTTACCTTAGATTAAAAATCGATTCTTTTTTAATTTTGATGACAACAAACCGACAGAATAAAAACCGAAGATATATTTCTGGTTACACAGTATCAACTCCTATATTTGTATCTATCTAGCCAAGAAGATAACTCATTAATTTCCACTCTAGATTATAATGATAATTTTATAAAGTATTAGCTATTGTTGATTATACATGACCTCTTCTATAATCTCAGTCTATATCATATCTCTGTTGCATATTGATTTAGATCATCCTGATCTCATGCATCTTTAGCATTCTAAGGAATGAACACCTTGTGTTGATCACACAGAATTAAACAATCAATCAACAAAAATTGAACAGGAGAAAACAAACAGATGAGCAGAAAAACAAACACAAAATAGAGCAAGAAATAAAGAGCAGAAATTGAGGGAATGTCCAGTTAATACCTGGGCCAACCTGAGGCCCACATCACCAGGGAGAGACAACTCTTGACATTATTATCAATACTCTGCTATTGCTTGAAGACTGAAGCCTAGCGTAGCTGTCCTCTGAAAGGCCCTACCCAGCAATTGGTTGAAATAGAAGTCAAGATTCACTGTCAAGTTTTTAGAAGGAGTGTAGGGAGTCTTGAGGAAGAGTGAAGGGAAGGATAGAAGGACCCAGAGGTGAAAGATGCTCCAGAAGAAGAAAAACAGAGTCAACTAACCAGAGCATAGGGGAACTGGGGAAATTTATTTTGCCTAGTCTATTTTGTGTGTTTTTTAAAACAATTCTTGGACCATTATAGATTCTTCCTTCTTTACATTAGAGAATTTTTCTTTTGTGATTTTGTTGAAAATATTTTCTTTGCCTTAAACCCAGGTTGTAGGCATAAGGTTAACTGTGTAATTCAAAGTTGATTTCTGTACCCAATATGTCTGATTGCAAGGCTTGATCTGAGCATGTCCTGTCTCAATGTACGTAAACAATGCTACCTAATTGTCCCCTGGTATGCCAATAAAGCAGCTTATAGCCAATAGCTGAGCAAAGGAGAGAAGAAGGCTGACTTTGTGCCAGCCAGGGGAAGAGGGAGAGAGAGAGAAGGAAGTGGGGGATTCAGCCATAGGAGAGGTTGAGGAAACATCAAGAAAGAGGAGTTGGAGCAGGAAAGCTAAAAATGCATGTACCACTGGGATGTGAGCTAAGAGGAAGCTAAAGTAGCTTAAAGGTTTAAGATTAGAGAAATACTACTCAGTTCTTATAATAAAAAGCTAATTATTAAACAAATAAAAATGAGTAGTCCTTTATTACTGTGGTCTTTCTCCCTGAAACATATGTCCCCAGCTTAATAAATAGAGGTCAGATACATCTCAATCAACCTGTGATAGAATATGAATAATATTTCTTCCTTTCTTAGTTTGAGGAAGTAGAGATTAATTTTCCCCAGAAGGATTGCACCCTCCTGGGTAGAATACGGTTTTTATAGCGACCTTTATAAAGACAGTTTCCTACAAAATTAATGACGTTTTTATTATATGATTTAGGAATTAATTTCTTGGAATTTGTAAAAAGAAATTGAAAACATATATCAACACAAAACCCTATAGATGTTTATGGTAGGTGTTTGTTAATACTCCAAGTTGGTCGCAACCAAGATGTTCCTTAGTAGACTAATGGGGAAATGCATTATAATCAGATGTAGGTCTTAATCCCCAGGTGATAAAAGTTTTTGAGAAAGATGAAGAGGTATATACTTGAAGAGGATTATGTGTCACTGGGAACTGGCCTTGTGGTTTCAAAAAACTTGTACCATTCCTGACTGATTCTCTCTCTCTCTCTCTCTCTCTCTCTCTCTCTCTCTCTCTCTCTCTCTCTCTCTCTCTCTCTCTCCTTTCTTATCAAGGCATGACCCCAGCTATTTCTTCTATGATGTGTTTGCTTTACCATCCTAGCCTTGACCCTCTGAACCTGTAAGCTCAATTAAATTTTATTAAAAAATAGATTATTTTCTCATAAAATATATCCTGATTAAATTTCCCCTCCCAATTCCTTCCCACCTTTTCTCCCTTCTAGATTAACTCCTTTTCTATCATTTCTTCAAAAAAAAAAAAGTCTAGTACAGACAATAGCTTGAGATATACAAATAGCAAGGCCCCATGGCTAAAGACAACAGCAACACACACCATTGATATGATCAGGTCAAGCTGGTTTCTCCATAGAAACTTCACATCCATATTGTAGTGCTTTTGTACTGGAAGGCATTTTTTGGCTAACAAAAATAAAATGTAAACACCAATCTAGCTTAAAAAAAATTGATCTACAATCAGCCCTGCCTTCAAAATATGCCAGGACAATGGTGGTACAAAGCTTGTGAGAGTAACCAACCAATATCTGAACTGACTTATGGAACCCAAACCTGACAGTGTTTGTGTGGCCAAAAACCAGAAGTTGGATATCCCAGAGATATAGCATAAAATCAAGTACTCTGGGTCAAAACAAAACAAATAAAAAGCAACAACACACAATAAAATGATTCCTGATAATATGAGGCTATGCTCATTGATCAGGGCCGTATTCAGCCATCCTCAGAGAAGCTCCCTCCTTCAACAGTTGGGAACAAATGCAGGAACCCACAGCCAAATACCATGCCGTGAGAGTCCTTTGAACACAGTTTTAAATGGGATGGATGTGTACATCAAGTCCCTCCACACAGATATCAGGAAATGCCCTGAGAAAAGAGCCAGAAAAGTGTGGTAATAAGATGTGCCAGATTAAAACACAAAAACAGAGACCTCTAAATCAACTGAGCAGGTTCATAAAACTCAGGGTCTGAATAAACAAGCACAGGGCCTACACGGGTCTATAGCAGGTCTTTTGTGTGTATACTTTATTTCATTGTTTTTATTTGTATAATTTATTCACATTACATCCTGATGTTTACACTCTCACTCTTATCTTCTACCTCACATACTCCCTTCCTCTTCCACCCTATTGTCCTCCATTAGTTCTCTGACAGCGGGTCCTATGCCCCATCATCTGTCCACAGACTCTCAGGATGGCCTGAATCTCCTTTCTCTGTGTGCCCTCTAGGCAGCTTGACAAGAGGACATGATCAAATCTCAGGCAATAGAGGTCATGTCAGAAACAGTCCCTAATCTCCCACCCCAACGTGGAAAATGAGCTGTATATCTGCTGCATCTGAACAGGGCATCTAGGTTCTCTGCATCCATTGTTCTTGGCTCATGTGTCAGTTTGTGCAGGCCCCCTGGGTCCAGATCTTTCAGCCTTGATGGTCTCCGTGTAGAGCTCCTGACCCCTCTGGGTCCTTCCATCCCTGCACTGATTCACACAACTATTAGTGCTCCACCCAGAGACTAGCTGCAAGTCCTATCATCAGTCCCAGTCCCCTAATGGGTGGAGTCTCTCATAGGATATCTATGTTGGGCTAATATCCACTTATAAGTGAGTGTGTACCATGCATGTCATTCTGGGTCTGGGTTACTCAGAATGATCTTCTCTAGTTCCATCCATCTGCCTGGAAATTGAATGATTTCGTTATTTTTGATAGTTTAGTAGTATTCCATTGTGTAAACATACCACAACTTCTGTATCCATTTTTTATTTAATGGACATGTAAGTTGTTTCCAGATTCTGGCTTTTATGAATAAAGCTGCTATGAACATAACTGAGCAAATTTCCTTGTTGTATGGTGGAGCATCTTCTGTTTATATGCTTAGAAGTGGTATAGATGGGTCTTGAATTAGTACTCTTCCCAATTTTCTGAGTAAGTGCCAGATTCATTTCCAAAGTGGTTGTAACAGTTAGCACTCACATCAGCAATGGGAAAGTATATCCCTTTCTCTACATACTCATATGCATGTGGTGCACTTGAGTTTTTTATCTTAGCCATTCTGATAAGTGTAATATAAAATCTGGACTTGCATTTTAACTTGCATTTCCCTGATGCCTAAAGATGCTGAACATTTCTTTAAGTGCTTTTTGGCCATTCAGCATTCCTCTCTTCAGAATTCTCTGTTTGGCACAGTACCTTTTTTTTTTTAATTGGGTTACTTGGCTTGTTGGTGTTTAGTTTCTTAAGTTATTTAAATATTTTTTTTATTAGCCCTCAGTAAGATGGAGGATTGGTGAAGATCTTTTCCCAGTCTGTAGGCGGCAGTTTTGCTTTGTGTATATATTTTAGCTTTTAATTTATTAGTTTTTTTTTTTTGTTTTTTTTTTTTTTTTTAGCACTATAGAGTTTGTGAACAAGTAATCTCTGATTTTGGTGCCTTCTCTCAAAGCTCTTTTTCTTCTGTTGCATTGTTGTGTCCAGATTCAATGTGAGTTTTAAAAATCTTATTATATGTGTTTTATTTTGTTATTTTGTTCTTTAAAGACCTAGGACAAAGTGAGCTGTGGTACACTGCACTAGAAAACATAAACAATGCCTGAAGTTTACTGCATTGCAATTTAACTATTAAAGGCAAAAAAATGTTCATTTATCCACATGCTCTTGAGTCTGTCTCTACCATTGTAATCTTTTTTATTAATTTATTCACATTATATCTCAATTATTATCCCATCCCTTGTATCTGCCCTCCTACTTCCCCCCTACGCCCCTCCCCTATGTCTGTGACTGAGGGGGGACCTCCTCCTCCTGTATATGCTCATAGGGTATCAAGTCTCTTCTTGATGACCTGTTATGCTTCCTCTGAGTGCCACCAGGCCTCCCCATCAAGGGGAGGTGGTCAGAAATGGGGCACCCGAGTTTGTATGAAAGTCAGACCTCCCTCTCCCCTCAACAGTGGAGAATGTCCTGTCCTTCGGCTAGGTCTGGGTAGGCGGTCGAAGGTTACTGCCTGTGGCGCCCGCGCCACCACGGTACCGAGTCGAGGGCAAGGGACTGTGTTTAACTCATGCACACACACGCGCGTGCGCACACACACAATAACACAGCGGGTCCTTCGTGCTAAGAGAGCAGTAGCCGCAGCAGCAGCCACAACAGCGGTTTATTATCCTTCCCCAGATAGCAATTTTTCAGATAGTCATTCACACTTTTATATTTATAAGGCCGAAGGGCTTCCTGACAATACTTACTAGCATTTTCAAAGGCCAATTTTTTAATAATAGGCGTGGCTCCTTCCACATCTCCAAAAATCCTTCCTGCCAATTGTATAAGGTGATCAACAAATTCCTGGAAGGGCTCCAAGCGTCCCTGAACCACTTTAAACAGCTGTTCTCCTGCCCCCTTATTAGGCAGGGACTTCCAAGCCCTCTTGACGCAAGTTGCAATCTGTGCATACACAGCTGAGTCATATTGTATCTGGGCACTAAGTTCAGTATACAAACCCATGCCTGCTAGCATATCCACGTTTCTCTGAGGAACCCCAGCTGCCGCATTACATGTGGCAGTTTGAGTACACTGTTCTTGATAATCACTGCGCCAAAGCAAATAATCACCCCCACTGAGAACGGCTTTACACATTTGTTGCCAATCACTAGGTGTTAAGCATTGTCCTGTGAAAGATTCAAAAATGGCAATCGTAAAAGGGGCATGTGCACCATAGGCCATAACTGCCTCCTTAAGCTGTTTTATGTCTTTAAACTGGAGGGCTTCATGCTGTCTCTGCATTTTCCCTGGGTTAATTGGGCGACGCACTTCAACTACTGGAAAGACTACTCCCCGAGAGGGAACAGAAGGCTTTGCCAAAGATATTTGATTTTGATAATCTGGGTTATATGCCGGGAGCTGCTCTCCTCTAGTTTCTTTTCCTTTAATCTTACACTCCTTCAACTTCTTCTTTAGGGCTCCAATCTCAGAGGTTAAAGTTGCCTCTTCCTTCTCAGAATCAGAAGAAGATATTTCAGAGGCAATCTCAGACGGGGTCACAGATTATACAGATTGCTCCTCCTGCACTTCATTTTGGGCAAATTCCAAACTTCCTAGCTGCTCTCTTATTTTTCTCATCCTCACTCAGAAGCACATCTCTAACAAGACGCCATAACGAAAAGGTAGTGATAGGAACACTGTTGGACCCAGAGAAGTCCTCTCGAGATCAGACTTCACCTAATTTCAGTCTTAAACCAAGGACTACTCAATTCTATTGTTTTTATAAAATCTTTAACACTCTCATGCTTAATCCCGGTGCCTTAATCACTAGCCCACCAAAACCTGTAGACGAACCTGGTGCACTTACTTTCCCGGCGCCTTAATCACTAGCCCACAAAAACCATGGACGAACCTGAGGCACCTATTTTCCCTGGCGCCTTAAGCACTAGTCAACCAAAACCGTGGACGAATCTGCGGCATCTATTTCCAATAGGTCATTTCCTACCTCGCTGAAGCGCTGGCCAGCTTCTCCAGGCGAACCGATCCATCAGCTTCCTTTCTTCTTTCCCTGATCTCGATGAAACCTCCACTTGTGGCGCCCGCACCACCGTGCAACCGAGTCCAGGGCAAGGGACTGCAGATTTAACTCATGGACACGCACACGCACACGCACGAGCACACACACACACACACACACACACACACACACACACACACACACACACACACACACACACACACACACACACACACACACACACACACACACACAATAACACAGCGAGCCCTATGTGCTAAGAGAGCAGCAGCCGCAGCAGCAGCAGACTCAGCAGCGGTTTATTATCCTTCCCCAGAGTTCCAAAGAGCCTTCTTATAGGCAGCAAAACAGGAATCCTCCTCCCAGGTGAAATCCCTCAAGAGGTGATTGCACACAGGAGGAAAAGTCTCGAGGAAGGGAGGAGCACATTCTCAGAGCAGTAAACATGACTAGCTAACCAAGATGAACATAGACTTGGAAGCTGCTAAAAACAGGGCATGAAACAGCAAGACAGGCAGGCAGCCCAGCTGGGCCTGGTTCCTATACTGCCTATATTTTCCTTGGCTGTTGCAATAGTTTGAGCAGGAAGGACCCCAAGACCCAGATCTGCCCATTATAATGTTCTTCTTGCAGGTTTCCAGGACCCTCTGGAACCTTCTATTTCCCCATTCTCCCATGCTTCTCTCACCTAAAGTCCCAATAGGATGTCCTCCCCTCTGACCCACTTTCCTGGTAAGTAAAGTCTTTCATCGGACATACCCCTTGGGCTAGTGTCTCCATATAAGTGAGTATATACCATTTGTCTCATTTTGCTTCTGGGTGAACTCACTCATTATGATAATTTCTAGTACAATCAATCCATTTGTGCACAACTCAAGTGAGAATGTGGAGAAAGAGCAACACTCCTTCATTACTGGTGGGAATGCAAACTAGTACAACCAGTTTGGAAATCTATCTGGCGCTTTCTCAGAAAAATGGGAATAGGGATTCCTCAAGACCCGCTATTCCACTCCTTGGAATATACCCAGAAAATGCTCTACCACACAACAAGGACATATGCTCAACCATGTTCTTAGCTGCCTTATTCATAATAGCCATAACATGGAAACAGCCTAAGTGTCCCTCAGTAAAAGAATGGATAAAGAAACTGTGGTACATTTACACTATGGAATACTATTCGGCTATTAAAAACAAGGAAATACCATTGTAGTCTTTCGAAAGTAATAACACAAATCATCATATGATCAGGTCCAAAAGTGAAAACTTATCATGGTCTTCAAAAAAATATTGAGAAATTTCCTCTTGCTACTCTGTAAAATTCTGCTTGGGTTACTATTGTTATCTGATAAATTTTTTGAGTGATAAAAGCCAATCAATCTTGGTGTTGAATGCTCAATAACAATGCCTGGACAAACCCTGCCCTCAAATTGTGAAGAATATTCAAAGACTATTTTCATATTGTGATTGTGCACCATCCAGATAGTCTGGCTCACAAAGACAACTGCAATGATTATTTTAATGAAAATTGCACTATGGACTAGTATATTTGAATGCTTATTCCTCAGTATATAGCACTATGTAAAATGGTTAGGAGGTATGGCCTTATTTTGTATGTGTGTCTTTGTTCAATATAGTGTGTTACTGATTGTGGTCTTTGAGTTTTCAAAACTCCAAGCCAGGCTTTGTAGCTTTCTTTCTTCCAGCTGCCTGTATATCTGAACACTGAACTTTTAGCTATTTCTTGATCATAATGTTACCTAAATGTTTCCAAGATCCCTGCCATAATGACAATGGATGAAACCTCTAAAACTATAAGATCTTAATGATTTCCTTTACAATGGCTGACTCCTTGCAACAATAGAACACTGATTGAGATAACACTTTGAGCCATTACAAAATGATGGGCGTCCCACTCAATATTACTATAGTAATTACTATCTACATTACTATCTAAAACTTCAATATCTGGTCAACCTAAAAGACATATTTTTACTATGTAGGTGGTAGAAAGCAAAATGTTCCATAGTGTCAGATAGATTTATTAGAGGACTAATTCTTATTAGCGCTTATTGGTATCCATTATCTGTTTGATCTTAAGTATTATTCTGTAGAGCCCAATCATACTCCTTTGTTACATATGGATATTCAGTCCTTATTCTGAATTACATAAGACAATTTATGGCATTATTACTCTTGACCATCATGGTGTATGGATTATATCAATATTGAAAATATTAATATTATACATGATGATAACACACTCATACAATTGAGGAAATAAAGGTGAATGAAATTACCTTATTTTGTACAGACAAAATTATTTAAAGATAATACATTTTTATGTGTTACATGCAGTTTTAGTTTTAGAGTAGGGAATGAGCTTAGAGGAATGAGACAATCCGTTGAATTCCAAATATAATAATTTTGTTTCCATAATTATAGCATTGTAGACCCTAGAAATATGTTTTTATGTTATATTGGTAATGTAGCCTAAGATTTGATACTATCAAAAAAAAAAAAAAAAAGAATCTTGGAATCTGTGGATAACCATCGTGTGCAGGGTGCAACCTATGTCTTGTAGGTTTTGAAAACATGGTTCAAGTTGCACTATTGCTGTTGCTATGTAAAAATCAGTGACTATAAAGAGAGGTCATATGGTGGCGTGGCCACTCCAAACTTCTACATGATTCTGTATTTATTCATTTTCTTCAAATTCTTTCATTGTCAACCTAGTTTCCTGCAAGGGCCTACTGTCGATCTTTTCTTTTTTTTTAATTCATCATGTACAAGGACCTCTTCAGCTGTTTGGAACACATTCAAAATTATTACCTATACTTGCAATGACCTATGAAAATCATGGTGTCTAGATTTTCACTTATTATATTGTTAATGTTTTAAATAAGCCCCCGTGTTAACATTCATATAGCCAGTAGTATTCATTTTTCTTTACTTTTTAAAATGTGAAACATCTGTTCTATTAATATAATGTGCTCTTTTCTTTTGGTTTGTCCTTGGGAATATATTTGCAGGACTTTAAACAATTTATAGACATGTTGAAAATAACGGTGTCTAGGGATTACAATTAACACACTTACTGTTTGTCCTGCCACTGCTGAGTGCAGCTCAGAGGACACTTTTTCCAGTGGAAGTCCAAGTATCAGCAGCTTTCATATGAAAAAGGATGAAGAACAGAGTCAAAGGTTCCTCCTCTCCCAGGAATGTAGCTCTCTAGACAGGGGAATGATGAAACTTAAGGGACTGAATCCACATGTCCTTGGATACCCTCTTTAGAACACTCCTTCATTGCTGGTGTGAATGCAAACTAGTACAGCCACTTTGGAAAGCTATCTGGTGCTATCTCAGAAAAATGGGAATAGGGCTTCCTCAAGACCCAGCTATTCTACTTATAGATTTCTAGGACCCTCTGTATCTTTTTATTTTGCTGTTCTCCCATGCGTCTCTCATTTAGAGTCCCAATAGGATGCCTTCCCCTCTGTCCCAGTTTCCTGGTAAGTGAAGGCTTTCATGGGACAATATGATAGGCAGATTTGGGCCCAGGGGTCCCGCTCAAACTAAGGCACCAGCCAAGGACAATACAGGAGGTAAACTTTAAACCCCTTCCCAGATCTACCCAATGGTCAGAATATTCTCCACAGTTCAGTGGAGAGTGTGATATGACTTTCTCACGTACTCTGGTGCCTCACATTTGACCATGTCTCCTGGAGAGGGAGACCTGGTGGCACTCAGAGGAAGGACAGGAGGTTGCCAAGAAGAGATTTGATACCCTATGAGCATATACAGGGAGAGGAAGTCCCCCTCAGGAACAGTCATAGGGGAGGGGAATAATGGGAAAATGGGGGGAGGGAAGATTGGGAGGATACAAGGGATGGGATAACCATTGAGATGTAACAAGAATAAATTAATAAAAAAATAAAAAATTTAAAAAAATAAAAAAGAAGCAGAAAAAAAGGATACCCTCTTTAGCTGGATGTGCGGAACGAAATATTTTCTCCATAACAATTATTACCACTCTCTTAAAATAGGAGCAGCAGAAGAAGATTACAGCTGTCTTTTTGTGTGTGTGTGTGTAAAGCTGTACTAGGAGCAGGCAATGTGAGTGAATCTTGTGCTTGATTAGGTTACAGCCTGGAACCCAGGTCTGCAAGCTGTTTTGTGGTGGTCAGTGGAGGTGGGGCCACTGTGTGCCTGACCTGATGTGAAGCCCTGGGGTCGAGAGTTGACTTCCTTGGGGAGGAGAGGGAAGAGTGGAATAATTTCCTCAAAATAAACAGCAAGTCTCAAGACAGTCATTGGTGAAGTGTATAAGGTTTGCATGTTTGTGCAAGCCCCTGTTTTAACATTCCATTAACAAGTAGGATTCATTTTTCTTCACTATTCAAAAAGTGATATACCTGGTCTATCAATATAATGTTCTCTCTGCTTCTGATTTGACCTTGGGAATATAGCCCCTCCCCTATGACTGTTCCTGAGGGGGATTACCTCCCCCTGTATATTCTCATAGGGTATCAAGTCTCTTCTTGGCTACCAGCTGTCCTTCCTCTGAGTGCCACCAGGTTTCCCCCTCCAGGGGACATGGTCAAATGTGAGGCACCAGAGTACGTGAGAAAGTCATATCACACTCTCCACTCAACTGTGGAGAATATTCTGACCATTGGGTAGATCTGGGAAGGGGTTTAAAGTTTACCTCCTGTATTGTCCTTGGCTGGTGCCTTAGTTTGAGCGGGACCCCTGGGCCCAAATCTGCCTATCATATTGTTCAACTTGTAGATTTCTAGGACCCTCTGTATCCTTTTATTTTGCTATTCTCCCATGCGTCTCTCATTTAGAGTGCCAATAGGATGCCTTCCCTTCTGTCCCAGTTTCCTGATAAGTTAACCCAGAAGCAGAAAGAATCAAATGGTATATACTCACTTATATCTGCATAGTTGCAGAATTTTAAAAAAATTATAGACACTATACTAATAACTGTACCTATAGATTACAAACAACATTGTTATTATGAAACAGGAACTTATATACTTTGGGAGGGCTTGTTGAGGATGAATAAGTGTCATTGGCTGGGG
Source organism: Acomys russatus (assembly GCF_903995435.1). Taxonomy (NCBI): domain Eukaryota; kingdom Metazoa; phylum Chordata; class Mammalia; order Rodentia; family Muridae; genus Acomys; species Acomys russatus. Next base: position 17,529,496 of record NC_067143.1, read on the forward strand.
CTAAGATGCCGGCCCTATGACTGACTACCTGTAAGCTTAAGAGACCATCTGTAACCTTAGGGAATGTACAGAATCCAGCAAGGGCTTTGTCCCACACTTCTCATTCTCAGGATAAGATTTTAAGTCTCAAATTTGATATTTATAGGGTCTGAACATACTTCATCTCAGAAGTTCTGCGCTAATTACCCTGGAGGCATGGTCCATGAGCCTCATAGAATATCACAAGGATTTCTTTTCCAAATAGTTCTAAGTGATCATATCCAAACAATTGTGTTCCTGTGTGTGTGTGTGTGTGTTTGCATTGTGTGTATGTGTGTAAACCCCACTGAGTCCACAAACTATTGCTTAATATATATGTGTGTGTGTGTGTGTGTGTGTGTGTGTGTGTGTGTGTGTATCCTCTAACCATTTCCTTAAATATGTAGTTATATTTGCAATGTAAAGAGGAAACAATATACTCTTAGAAGATTTTTAATAGTTTTAGTTATTGAGGGGATCACTTAGCTCATTTCTTGAGGTAGATGGAAGCTAAGTATGTGTGGAAGACAGAAGATTACATTTTGAAGAAAGTGACAATATTAGATTTTAGTATAAGACTATGTGTTAGATGGAGTGCAAATGCTTGGACTCCTCTAAATGGACTCTAGGTTACATATTTTACAGTGACATTTGGGTCTTCTCATTTACCTTATTCTTTCTATTTACATGCTCATTTTATGCCTTCCTTCAGTTTGTTAATCCAATGTCCCAGGCCTTAATATTTGAGTATATATTTTTTCTGGATAATAAAGTATGCATAATTTCTTTTCAGGCTCCTTCTTAGCTTTTTCAGAGGATATAATCATAGTTTGAGGTTCCTACCATATACCATATATAGAATGAAAGAATTTATCCATCATTTACTTTTAAATTGAAACAATATGGACCTGGCTTATATTGGCTGAAAATAGGCACTGAAGTGTTGAATTCACTGAATATCATAATGTCCTATATTTGGAGTACTTGTGAAGTAATCTACACTCATGAGGACAAATGCAATGTGATGTCTTTTTTTACAGCTATCTCTGTATCTTAGATGTGAGTAAGTAAGCTTAAGTAGTCACAGGAACCATAGCATAAGAACAGAAGTTTATGGTATGTTCAGTATTAGGACTCTCTCACATTCACAGATCTGCAATCAGATGAATAAAAGAAATAGGTAGGGTCCACCTAATTACTTGCCACCATCACTGAAAGCCCCCATTAAGAGCCATCAGCTCTATCCCTGGCTTGCGTCATCAATTCTGGCTTGGAAAACTGCCATCAAAGAAAGTCTGCAGAGTTACCAGTCAGCAGCCAAGATCCAGTCTCAATTTTCCCTAGTTCATATCGAAGGTGTGAAGGAGAGATAAACATGTTTCCCCTTTAGATCACAAGTAGGGGATGAGAAAAGACTTGTGAAAGAGCAGGTTATGTTTATCCCCTTAGAAGTCAAACTAACATGTGGGGGAGATTGGTTATTAACCAGATGAAAAACATCCTTGAACAAATTCTGAGAGGAGATATAAAAATGAGCCAAAAACGAGAGGCAGGACCTTTGGAGACTTGGGGTAGTTTTGGGTGTTCATCACTCCACTTTGAGATGCTCCTAGAGAGAACCGCTCAAGAGAAGTCTTTCAGGCTCTGGGCTCTGGCTGAGGTTCCTGGTTCTGGTTGCTTCATGTTCCAGCAGAAGAAATCCTGCTGATTATGCCAGAAGAATCATTCCTCAGAACCGGAACTGATATCCATACAGTTTCATTATTTTATTCTTTAATCTTCTTTTCCTATTGTTTAGCTTAGTCGAGTTATAAATGAGGTACTCTTGGTTAATAAGTTCATAATAAAATATATTTGTTAAAAAAATAAGCCTACAAGTGGCATCCAATATGCTCTGGACATAATGGGTAACTTAACTTCTACTGTTGTGGAGGAAGATATTGGTTTTCAGGAGATAGTAATGCTCTTATAGGGTGTTGGCAAAATCGCAGCTGCTATTACAAAGTCCTTTCTCCCTTATACCAGACATAGTTTTGGGTTTTTTTTTTCATTTTTTGTTTTTTCTTGTTTTCTTTTTGCTGTGTAACATATTTTAAAAGATTGGAAGAAAGACTGATAAAATGCAAAAACAAGTAGGGTCAGTAAATTCTATCTTTCTTGAAAAGATGGCAGAGTTGGCAGTACAACTAGAAAATTTCAAAGTAGAGGTTGAAGCAAATAGAAAACAAATTGTCCCATTGATAAAGGAGAAAAACCTGGTAACTGAGAGCAAGTGTTTTCCACAATTGCTGCCCTGTCCTTCTCTGCAGGTCAGGTGGTCAGAGCACCAGTGTATGGAAGGCAGTGAGAGAAATGGTGAGCATAAGAGGCAGTAAAAACAAAACAAAACAACAACAACAACAACAACAAAAAACCAAAAGAATACTACAAGAACAGGAAATCAGGAAAATAATAGGCTCTTTTGAAAAATGTTCTCATAGAGGAATTCCCCAAAATCCCACCATCACCATCAGCTATTCCAGTTACTATAAGACACGTGCCTACTCAGAATGTTGCTGAGGGTTATGATGAAATGGCATGGAGTTCAATAGATATGTTAGATTTAAAACATTTTAAGAAGTCTGTCATCAGGTATGGGCTACATTCTGCTTTCATCAATGAAATGTTGGACGACTGGGCCATGAAGCATATACTTGTCCCCTAAGATTGGAAAAGTTTGCTTTTAGTGGTCTTCGAAGCAGCACAACAACTGCAATGGTTATCATGGTGGCGAAGGGAGGCAGAGAGAATAGAACAAGAAAATAGGAGAAGGGAGATAAAAGTTAATAAATAGCAATTATTTGATGAAGGGCAATATGCTGACTTAAGACAACAAGTCCAATATGATGATCCAATGATCAAACAATGTTGTGCTGCAGCCTGAAAAGGTTGGGACATGGTGGAGGAATCTGGTAAGATAATTGTTCCCTTTTCTAAGATATTTCAAGAGCCTAGGGAAGCCTTCACAGAATTTTTGTAGAGATTGGGATCAGTGCAAGATAGAGAAATAGCAGATGCTGTCACCAAACAGGCATTGAAACTCATTATGGCCTATGAGAACACGAACATGGAATGTAAGGTGGCAATTGGACCTTTAAAGGAAAGAGGAGCTCCATTAGATGAATGGCTAAGAGAAACAGTTAATATTAGCTTTCCAGAACATCAAAACAAAATAGTAGGTCAAGCTATGGCCAAAGGTCCCAGATATAGCATCTGGTGCCTTAAGTGTGGCAGATTTGGTCATGTACAAAGGAACTGTAAGGTTAAAAGTTTCAGACTTCAAAAAATCAGATGCACTCAATCTGGAGTAAATGATACTCTTAGGGCAGAACAAAGAGCATCTTGCCATAGTGATTATGAGGTGCCAAGACTTCCAGGGTATTGTATCTGATGTGGAAAAGGAAAACATTGGACTACAGATTGTCAATCCAAAAGACATGTGCAAAGTAATATCTTACCATCAGGAAAAAGCAGCAAGGGCCCATCAGCTTGGGGCCTCACGACCAACAATACAAGCCAAATATCTCTGGCCAGTCCAGAAGTAATGGACTCACAGGAAAACAGAAATTATGTGTTAGTGATCTAATACATGCTACTGAAGGCAGCACAGCCTTGGATCTGGCCTCAGATATATCTATTACATTATCTCCACAGGTTGACTGTTACAAACTGAGTACTGGTGGTTATGGGCCTTTGCCTTTAGGGGCAGCAGCAATGGTTCTGGGAAGAAGTGGGCTGACTTCCCAAGGTCTTTTTGTGCATCCTGGCATTATAGATGGGGATTGTAAAGAGGGAAAAAGTGGCATGTGTAAAGAAGGAGATATGAATTAATGCAGGGGATAGAATTGCTCAATTATTACTCTTTCCCTACATTAAGGGTAAAGCTGCTCCAGAAGAATGAACAGGTGCATTCAGAAGTACAGGGAAACGTGTGTTCTGGCAAACAATGGTTAATGATCAGAGACCTAATTTGATAACACAAATGAATGGCGTTGAATTACAAAGTTTGGTGGATACCAATGTTGACATCACGATTATTTCAAACAAGTATTGGAATCCAAGTTGGCCACTTCAGAAGGTTTATACAGAAAGTATAGATTGGTAAATTGTCTAAAATATAACAAAGCATGCAGTGGTTTGAGTGTGTGGGACCAGAAGGGCAGACAGGGAAGCTATGTGGCTGACATACCCATGAATCTATGGGGAAGGGAATTTCTTACAACAATGGGGTACTCAGATTAATATTCCTGCAATTACAGAGATAAGCAGTGATGAAGCTTAGGGTGAAATGGCACATGCTTCTGGGGAAGGTATAAAAAGGAATAATCAGGAGCAACTGCAAGCTATGCCCATTTTCCAAACTCAGGTATTAAGTTTCCAAATTTATAAGAGGGGCCACTGCTGATGCACCAACAGCCTTTCTCCTAAAATGGATTTCAAACAGCCCTGTGTGGCCATAGCCACACCGAAGAAAAACTATAGGCACTTCATTTTATACAAGAACAACTTGAGGCTAAGCATTAGAAGGGTCTACTAGGCCTTGAAATTCCCCTGTGTTTGTGGTAAAAGACAAGTTAGGCAGCTGGAGGATGATAAGAGATTTGAGAGAAGTAAATAAGGTAATCCAACCAATGGGTCATTTACAGTCTGGGATTCCTTTGCCTCCCTGTTACCTAAGTCTTGGCCTATAATAGCAATCAATGTAAAAGATTTTTTATAATACATTTGCAAAAGAAGGATACGGAAAGGTTTGTTATCCCAGTACCTACATTGAACAGTTGTGGTCCAATGAAGAGATACCATTGGAAGATAATCCCACAGGGAATGTTCAATAGCACCAATTTTTGCTAAAATATCATTCAAAGACTATTAGAAATACCATTTCTGACAGTGGACAAATATAATTCTTTTGACTTGTAGGCATCTTACCCATCAAAGCATTCCTTCTGTAGCTCAAGTGAGCACCCCCACCTGATCTGCTCCCAGTACCCTGTAATCTCTTCTCTCACTGAAGTTCTTTGGGTTCCATATTGTTCTCATTCTCCTCCAACTTTAGCTGGATTGCAGAGTTAAGTTTATGAGATTATGAATAAAAAGTAAATAGGGAAAAAAGAAATACTTCATAAGTAGTTTCCTCAATCTATCATTTACCATTACATGGATGATATTCTGTAGGTTGATTCTCATTTGGAGACTTTAGAAAATTTTTTTTAAAGAAGTACAAAGCATTCTGCCATGCTAGGGATTACAAATGTCTGTAGAAAAAAAAAACCAAAAGAGGGGATTCAATTACTTATTTAGGCTATAAGATAAATGAACAAAATATTAATCACCAAAAGGTACAGATCTGTAGAAATCAGTTACAAACACTAAATTATTTTCAAAAGTTAATGGGAGATATTAACTGGTTAGGCCTACAATTGGACTAGCTACCTATGAGTTAAGTAACTTATTTGAAAAATTACAAGGGGAGTCGGATTTAAACAATCCAAGGTGTCTAACAGCTGATGCGGAAAAGGATCTAATTTTGGTAGAGCAAAAGCTGCAAAAGGCCTATGTGGATAGAATTTATCAAAAACTTGGTTGCATTCTGGTTATTTTGCCTTCAAAACATTCTCCTACTGGGCTCCTTATCCAAAGGGAAGATAGAATTATGGAATGAGTTTTCTATCAAATAAGCAAAGTAAGAAGTTGAAGACGTACATCGAAAATTTTCTGAGTTGATTCCAAGCAAAGAATAAGATTGTGTCCACTATCAGGGGCAGCCTCGGTGGGAATTGTGGTGTTTCTTACTAGTTTTGAAATCATTCACTATGGGTAATTAATGAAGATTGGCGAAGGGCTTGTAGTAATTATCTGGGAGAAATTAATAACAAATACCCAAAAAGCAAGCGTATGCAATTTATAAAGAAAACTAATTGGATCCTTCCAAGTATTATAAAGAAGACACCAATAAAAGGGGCACCCAACTTCTACATGGAGGCAAACAAGATGGGTATAGCTGGCTATAAGTGTAATAAAATGACTAAGGTGATCAAAAGCCCATTTACTTCCATCCAAAAATTAGAATTATACACACTCCTTATGGTACTGTTAGATTTTCCTGAATCTCTTAATATAATCATTGACTCTCAGTATGCAGAAAGAGCCATTCTGCATATAGAAACTGCTGAATTTACTCCTGATAATTCTGAATTGAATACACTATTTACAGAACTGCAAAAGGTCATCTGAAGTAAAAATTATCCCTTGTATATTACTCATATTCTATCACATACAGGTTTACCAGGTCCATTGGCACAAAGAAATGAGGAAATAGACCAGTTATTAATAGGGAATGTACTCAAAGCCTCAAAATTTCATGAGAAACATCCTGTTAATGGTAAAGGTTTGAAGAAATTGTTCCCTATCACGTCAACAAGCCAGAGAAATAATTAATAGGTGTCTTACATGTTTGTTGTATAATCAAAAGCCTTTACCTGCTGAAGTCAACCTAGAGGTACAAAAAAGCATGAAATCTGGCAGATGGATGTTTCCTTTTGCAGAATTTGGAAAACTAAAATATGTACATCAAACTATTGATACCTGTTAGGTATTTAGATGGGCAACTGTCCTATGTTCTGAAAAGGCTGATTGTGTAATTACTCATTTATTGGAAATAATGGCAAGTATGGGAATACCTGGACAAATAAAAACTGATAATGCTCCTGCAAATGTGTCCCTTAAGATGAAGAAACTCTTTATATGTCATAATATTAAACATATTACTGGTATACCACAGAATCCAATAGGGTAAGCAGTTGTTGAAAGAGCAAATCATACTTTAAAAGAGATGCTTATTAAACAAAATGAAAAAGTAAAGAACCCTAGGGACAGATTAAATAATGCTTTGTTGACTTTAAATTTTCTGAATGTTGTTGATGAATGGGGGGACAACAACAGCTGAGAGACATTGGGTTATAAGAAAAAAACTGAGGAACTAGAACAACCAATTTACTATAAATATTTATTGAGCATAGACTAGAAAATTGCAGAAGTTTTGAGGTGGAGCTAGGGGTATGCCTATATTTCTACAGAGAGTGAAAAAAATACGGTTGCTGACAAAACTTATAAAGATTAGATCTGATCAGAAAAGAGCTCTTAGTGCATAATACATGAATGTGTTTGTACAGCAAGGGAATAATAAGGGATACCTTGTCCTTATGATATTTTTTCCCTACAGCTTGGATATTACAGCTCACACAGATATATAACATTGATGACTTACACATGCTTGAAAATGGGCAGATATATGCTTCCGTAATTTGTACACTTTGATTATTCCATATATATATATATGTGTGTGTGTGTGTGTATATATATATATATATTGTACTTATACTAATACTTGTGAGTTTGCTTATTTTCAGAGCAAAAAACAGATAATTATGAAGACAAAGCAGGTACCCTGGGCAATTCAACAGCAAAAACTGCTTCAGCTTCTATTTCCTCAAGAAATTGCATGCATATCAACTTTAAAAAGGGCTATCCCCAAGGATCTTTCCAAAAAGACTGGACAAATCAGATACAACTAGCTTTTGCAGCACTTGGCCAATGCCTTAATTTTCTAAGGGTACCCAAAAGATGACCAAACAGCAAAAAGTAATTTTGAGAGCGATGCCCCCATTCCCAATATGTGGGGTGGCAGTTTATGGTGGGTTATCAATGTTCATTTTTGCCTAGAGGGGTTAGTTATGTTAATAAAGGTTTCATTTATGGATTTCTTTATTCTATCCTTCTTTCTCTCTTATCTAACATTAGGGAGGAAAAAGGAGGAAAGAAAGGAAAATATAAGGATATAAATAAGGATATAGATTTATAAAATAAAAGTAGATTATTAAATCTACTAGCCTCAAATAATTTACATTGATCTTCAAATATTTCACATTGGTATTGTAGATTGATGGAAATTTAAGATTTTTTTCAACTTTTGTTTTATGTATTATATATATGGTATGTTAATGGAAACTTAAATTGTATATTGTATGTTGGGAGAAACTTAAGATCATTTTGTTTGACATTTATTTAATGTATTATACATGTACAACTTATTTGAAAAGGTGAAAAATAACTGTTATAACTTGTTCAGGATTGTCAGAGATAGAAATTGGTAGTTGGTCACTTATAAACCTTACTAGATACTAAATTACTTATGAATAAGCTTTATTCCATTTTTTGTATATGTTTTCAAAAGGAGTAGATAGATGATGAATAATATATATATCATATTCTTCTATATAGTCTTCAAACACCAGAGATCCATAGAAAGTGTCATTTAATAATAAAGGGCTTCTTTGACAGAGAGGCCCATCCATTCCTGGCAGCACTTCCAGCCTAATTATGCACACATCAAGAAATGATAGTGGCAGGTAGCTACTGATCTGAGGAACTTTGCTTATCTCTACTGCTAATGACAGAATGACCATCTACTATGATCAAGCATCATACTGAAAATTTAGCTGCCCAGCCTTGCAGGGATTAAGTGGGCCAGTCCTTCAGAATTCCTGCTTCAGAGCACTCTGTGAGATGCTTTGGGCTGGCTGGCTGAAGGTGGAATGCACCTACAATGGAGACAAACTTGTGACAGTCCAGAAGCATTCTCTCAGATGCTTTGGTCTGCCTGGCTGAAGACTGGATGCCCCGACTATGGAGAGAAACTTGTGACTGTCCATGCAGCTCTCTGTCCTGTCAATACATTTGGAAGTTGATTGTCTGCACTTCCTTTGTATTAGACAGTTTTTCGTTCTGGGGTCTCTGATGGCATTGAAGACTAGATAGCGACAGTATTAATATAATTTTAGTTAAAAATAAAAACAAAACACTTTAGACATTAGGATAATCAGTAGCATAGGAGAGATAGTGGAATAATTTTTTAAAAAATTGTTAGCTATAAGTGGAATGACTGGTCCTTTTAATGTGACTTAATTCATAATTCTTATTTTGTTGTGTATACCTTATTTTATTTAATAGAAAAGGTGAGATGAAGGAGAGATAAACATTTTTTTTTGTTTAGACAACAAGTGGTGGATGAGAAAAGACTTGTGAGTGAGCAGGTGATGTTTACCTCTTAGAAGTCCAATGACCATGTGCGAGAGATTCGTTATTAACCAGCTGAAAAACATCCTTGAACAAATTCTGAGAGGTGGTATAAAAATGAGCCCAAAACAAGAGGAGATTTTGGGATAGTTTTGGCTATTCATCTCTCCACTTTGAGACGTTCCTAGAGAGAACCGCTCAAGGGAAGGCTTTGGGGCTTCAGACTCCAGCTAAGGTTCAGGGTTCTGGTTGCTCCAGGTTCCAGGAGAAGAAATCTTGCTGATTATGCCAGGAGAATCGTTCCTCGGAACTGATATCCTTATGGTTTAATTATTGTATTCTTTAATCTTCTTTTCCTATTGTTTAGCTTAGTCGGGTTATAAGTGAGGTACTCACATTTAAAAAGTTCGTAATAAAATGTATTTGTTAAGAAAAGTGAACCTACAAAGTTGGACTTTGATATTCTGGTACCCAAACATCAGGCCCTCAGTAAGTGTGGAGAGTTACAGAAATATATATCTATCATATGAGTCAGATGTTCCACTTCTTGACATAAGCCGAAAGGACTCCACTTCCTACTCCTCATATACTTTCTCAGCCATGTTCATTACTGCTCTAAAACAATAGGTAGGGAATAGAAACAAACTAAATGGATATCCACTGATGAGTGCAAATGAAAATATAGTATATATACACTATGTAATACTATTCTTCTAAAAAGAAAAATTAAATGAGGCAATTTGTAGTATATGGATATAACTAGAAAAGACCCAATTGAGTGTGCTAATTCAAACTCAGACTACTGTCACATATTCTTTCTCTCCTAAAGTTCCTAGCTTAAATCTTCAGATGTAAGTATATATTCAAGAGTAACAATAGAAACATAGAAAGGATATCTCCCGATGTAAACAAATTTGTTATCTTTGTGAAGAGAGAGGCCTTACAAATTCCTAACCATAGTTCCAGAGACGTGTCTACTCTGATGATCTTAGGACTACCATCACTTTCTTCCCCAACGAGATGCCAGTAATTAGAAGACATGACTTTAGACCTCTCTATATAGACCCACTATATGACAATTCTAGACATAACTACTACAGGTTTCACACATAAAATCCTCACCCATGGTGATATCATAAAATTTAATAGGGAAGTGTATATTAATGGGCAGTTCTTATAAAATGGACAGTATAATTAACAAATTGGTAAATACCCATTCCAAGTAGACTTGGTTTCGTTGAATTGATTTATCGTGGATATCTTTAATGAAACTTTTGTATGTCTTTCATGACCTCAAATATTTTGTTAGCACAGATTTTTCGTTTTCCTTCCTTCTTTTTTTCTTCCTTAGGAACCAATTCTAAATTCAAATCTTGTAACATTTAAATTTCATCCCCCTTTTCCCCTTTATTGCAACCCTCTAGGAAACTTTCCTATTAATAGACACTCTTCAAATATCCCTACAAAACTAATGGTTTATTGAGTTTCCATTGCTAGGCTTAATCTTCATCTGTGCATTTTATACGAGAATCCCCCATGTAGCCATACAAGTTCAAACCTCACAACTACATTGGATCAGAACCCTCCTGCTTTCCTTTCTTCTCCTGGACTTAGACTATGATTGGGATTCAAACTTTACTAGCTCTAATTGTATGCAACAGCAACAAAAGATTGGTTTGAGTACATGTCTTCTAGAGACAAATGTTAATGTTCCCAAAAGAGATCTTTGAACTAATCTATCAGGTTTCTGCCTATCATAATGTTCTTCTAGTAGGTTTCTAGGATACTCTGGATCTTTCTACTTTGCCATTCTCCCATGCTTCTCTAGCAGATTTGAGCCCAGGGGTCCCGCTCAAACTATGACACCAGCCAAGGACAATACAGGCAGTAAACTTCAAACCCCTGCCCAGATCTAGCCAATGGGCAGGACATTCTCCACAGAGAGTGGGGTCTGACTTTCACACATACTCTGGTGCCTCATATTTGACCATGTCTCCTGAATGGGGAAACCTGGTGGCACTCAGAGGAAGGATAGCAGGCTACCAAGAAGAGACTTGATACCCTATGAGCATATACAGGGGGAGGAAGTCCTCCTCAGTCACATTCATAAGGGAGGGGAGTAAGGGGAAAATGGGAGGGAGGGAGTAATGGGAGAATACAAGGGAGGGGATAACCATTGAGATGTAATATGAATAAATTAATAAAATAAAACAAAAATGTATCAAATAGTGTCATAAATCACTGTAGGCTGCAGCATTAGACTGGCAACTGAAAATTGATCCTGTAATAGAGAATGAGTCTTGAAGGATACCCCTGATTTGAAACAGGAAATAGTGATAAAAAGAGATTCTTCTGTTCTCTTTCTACATATTTATTTAGTATTTAAGGCACAGATTCACTTATAAGTGTTTTAGAGTAAGTACTGTATCAAGTCAATAATTGTATAAACTGTTATTCTCATGTATTTTTAGAATTTTGAGATAATATAGAGTTTTCCAGATCAGTTTATTGTCTGACAAATGTGTCAGTATGAGCAGTATTAAATCTAATCTTGGTATCAAATAAAACCCAAGTAGGTAGACACACCAGTGAAGGATTATCTTTGAGTGAATCATTTGTGTTAAGAAGACAACTTTACATTTGGGAGACACTATTCCAGGTGGCAGTTTACATAAAATGCCATGGAAGAAGGAGGCTTTTACTCTTCACTCTTTGCCATCATGGCAAATTTGTGTATCCTGCTTCCTTTGAAATTATTTGATTGTTTTTTAAGATTTCAATCGATAGTGAGGACCGACAGAGATATCCAGCCTCATGGACTGAACAACTAAAGGAATCCTGGTCATTCTGTAGAGAGATAACCATTGGTAAACTTTCTTGATTACAGCCTACAAGGACTCTAATAAACTCATTTTTAGCATATATAGACACACTCTATCAACTCTGTGCTTCTAAAGAACCTGGAGTTATGCAAAGAATAAGTTTTTGCACATTGCAGTGGTCAGTATCCTCAAACTACTTATCAAATTGTATCTGTTAGTTTTAACATATCCCTCCAATGCCATTATTTTCTTATAGATTAGTTCTAAATGTACTATCAACTAAGACATCTGTACTAACTCTTGATTGTACAAAATAAATTAATCATGTGTTTTGAGGTTAAAAAAACATGCACATAGCAATTACTCACCTTCTTCCAGTAGAGGAGGCAGATGTAGAATATGGCCAAGGGTGAAGCTTGAACTTAATAAGCATCAGGACAGGGTCTACTTCCAAGGTCATGTGCTTGTTTTTTAGGCTCTATTCATGGTGATTCAGGATGAATCCCCTGGTTAATAACTGAAGTATTTAAAGAATTAGTGCTAATTATTTAAAGTAAATGTGCATATGAAATGATATTTCCAGATAATTTTATAGGATGATTTTGATAATGAAACTAGTCAAGTAGTGGACAAGAAGAGCAATTTGTGACATAAAATAATAAAATGAAGAAAAAAAAAGAATAGAAAGAGGCTATAGGGATGGATCAATTCATAAGCTTACTATTGCCTACATGAATATCTAAGTACAAGCCCTGGTGAAAACAAACAAACAAACAAACAAACAAACAAACAAGTCAAGCATAGGGATAGTACAATATTGTCTTGTAGAAATTGGAGGTGTTATGTGGTATCCAGCAGAGATTACTACATAAACACAGGTTTAAACTAACAGAAAGTCTTTATTAGTGAGCCAGTAACTACACTGAGTGTTCTGGACTCTTTCTCAGGATGAGCTTTTAAGCACAAAAAATATATCCTGGGTTGTCATACTTACTGTAACATGAACAGAAGGCCAGAAGTGGAACTACAAAAGCAAAAAATCAAAGTACATTTATAGACATTTCCAGTACTATGGACTTTGATGGATTTGGTCTTTGTTTTTGTTATGGAAGATGGTGCTACATACATACTGAGTTTTATGGCATGAAGGGTTCTCTCATCACGGATCAAATTGTGCCAAGGTCTTGGGGCTCACAAAGGACTGGGTGCCTCTTAAAGAGATAAAGAGTTTCTTCAGGGGTTATTGCACTGCATTACAATATTATTAAAAATTAAATATCATAGAATTAATATAAAGAACAGTACAGGGTGACAGTTGACATAGTACTAGGAGTAATCACATGCTGGATTGACAAAAGCAAACAAGTGAGCTTCCTAGAGGCAGCCTAGTACCTTTTGCACAACTGGAGAATGTTTCCCTAATTTAGGCAAAGCCACATGGATTTTGCCTCAAGACTGCTTATTCTTGCTCTACTGCCTTACCATGTATGTATCCTATACTTGGCCTGGCAGAGATCCTCACTGTTTACTGCTTCACTCTGTTGAGTAGGTTCTTTGAAGATTATATTGAAGTTGTACTTTCATGAAACAGTACTGTTTATATTAAATAATGGTTTCATAATCCTTGATGAAGCTTTAATAGAATTTCTTACTTAACTCAAGTGATTTATAAAACTCTCCTGCAGTGTACCAAAAAATCAATAGGAGCTTTGTGACTCCCCATCTGCATTACACCAAGAAGGAAAACAAGACTGTAACAAATCAATAATTGAAGAAATACATTTATTCTAGGTTTAGTCCAGGGATAAGGCTCAGGAGTACATCACAATGTGAAAGACCATACGCATATAGAAACAAAGAATAACACCTATTTCTTTGGAGAATGTTAACATTAAGATTCCTTGATTTGAGAAGCAGACACACCCAAGAGAATTAGACACCTGAAAATAATCAAACTCAGGGCTAAAATCAATAGTAGTAGAAAAAAAGAGAACAATTCTAAGAATCAACAAAACCAGTAGCAGGTTCTTTGAGAAAATCAACAAGATAGACAAACCTTTAGTCAAACTAACTAAAGTGCAGAGAGACACTACCCAAATCAACAAAATTAGAAAAGAAAATGGAGACATAACAATAGACACCTAAGAAATTCAAAGACTTTTAGGTAGTACTCCAAAAGCCTATATGCCACAAAATTTGCAAATCTGAATGAAAGACACAATTTTCTCCAAATTTTATCAAATTTGAATCAAGATCATGTAAACAAAACAAACAAAAAAAAGCACAGGGCCAGATGGCTTCAGTGAAGAATTCTACCAGACCTTCAAAGAAGAGCTAAAATGAATGCTTTTCAAACTATTCCACAAAATAGAAATGGAAAAAGCATTACCAAACTCATTCTATGAGGCCAGAGTCACCTTGATACCTACACCACACAAAGACCTAATGAAGAAAGAGAATTTTAGACCAATTTATCTTATGAACATAGATGCACAAACACTTAATGAAGCACTCATATTCTGAATCCCAGAGCACATAAAAATATCATTCAAGCTACATCACATGCTGGTGAGGATGTGGGGAGAGAGGAACACTCCTTCATTGCTGCTGGGAATGCAAACTAGTACAGCCACTTTGGAAATCTATCTGGTGCTATCTCAGAAAAATTGGAATAGGGTTTCCTCAAGACCCAGCTGTTCCACTTCTCGGAATATACCCAGAAGATGCTCCAGCACACAGCAAGAAAATTTGCTCAACCATGTTCATAGCAGCCTTATTCATAATAGCCAGAACATGGAAACAGCCTAAGTGTCCATCAGTAGAAGAATGGATAAAGAAACTGTGGTACATATACACTATGGAATACTACTCAGTTATTAAAAACAAGGAATTCCTGAAATTTGTGGACAAATGGATTGAGCTAAAAATGATCATAATGAGTGAGTTAACCCAGAAGCAGAAAGACTCAAATGGTATATACTCACTTATATCTGCATACTGCCCAAGGGGAATGTCCCACGAAAGCCTTCACTTACCAGGAAACTGGGACATAGGGGAGGACATTCTATTGGGACTCTAGATGAGGGAAGCATGGGAGAATAGCAAAGTAGAAGGATCCAGAGGGTCCTAGAAACCTACAAGTAGAACCCTATGATAGGCAGATTTGGGCCCAGGGGTCCCGCTCAAACTAAGGCACCAGTCAAGGACAATACAGGCAGTAAACTTTAAACCCCTACCCAGATCTAGCCAATGGACAGGACATTCTCCACAGTTGAGTGGAGAGTGGGGTATGACTTTCACATGAACTCCGGTGCTGCATATTTGACCATGTCCCCTGGAGGGGGAGACCTGTGGCACTCAGAGGAAGGATAGCAGGCTACCAAGAAGAGACTTGATACCCTATGAGCATATACAGGGGGAGGAAATCCCCCTCAAGAACAGTCATAGGGGATGGGAATAAGGGGAAAGTGGGAGGGAAGGAAGAATGGGCGAATACAAGGGATGGGATAAACATTGAGATGTAACGAGAATAAATTAATAAAAAATAAAATAAAATAAAATAAAAAAAAAAATAAATAAATAAAATTATCATTCACCGTGAACAAATAGGCTCCATTCCTGGTATTCAGGGGTTGTTCAATATATGGAAACCCATCAATATAATCTACCATATAAACAAACTGAAAGAAAAAAACCATGGTCATCTTCCTATCTTCTGAAAAAGCCAACATCTCTTTATGTTCAGAATTTTAGAGAGATCAGGGATACAAGGGACTTACCTTAACATAATAAAAGTTATATACAGCAAGCAAAATCAAATTAAATGGAGAGAAACTCAAAGAAATCTCAGTAAAATGAGGGAATAGACATGGCTACACACTCTGTCTATATCTCTTCAATATAGTACACAAAGTTCTACCTAGAGCAATAGTACAACAAAAGGAAATCGAGGGGATCCACATCAGAAAGGAGGAAGTCAGAGTATTGATATTCACAGATGATATGATAATATACATAAGTGACTCCCAAAATTCCACCAGACTACTTCGAGTGCTGATAAAAACCATCAGCCAAGTGACTGGATACAAAATTAATTCAACAAAATCAGTAGCCCTCCTGTATATAAATGACAAAAGGTCTGAGAATGAAATTAGGGAAACTGTACTCTTCCCAATGGCCACAAATAATATAAAGTATCTTGTTGTAACTCTAATAAAGAAAGTGAGAGACCTATATGAAAAACAGTTCAAGACCCTGAAGAATGAAGTTAAAGAAGATATCAGAAGATGGAAAGATGTCCCATACTCATGAATCAGGAAGATCGGCCGATTAAAAGTGGCCTTCTTACCAAAAGCAATCTACTAATTCAATGCAATTCCTATGAAAATACTTACATAATAGTTTACAGACCTTGAAAAGTCATTTCTCAAATTCAAATGGAAAAAACCTATCCTATACAATAAATGATCTTCTAGTGCCATTTCTCTGACCCCTGATCAAAGCTGTATAATAGAGCAACAGTAAAAAACAAAACAAAACAAACAAACAAACAAAAAACAGCATGGTACTGGCATAAAAATAGTCTGGATGATTAATGGAATAAATCTAAGACCTAGAAATAAAACAAAACCCCTATGATCACTTGATTTTTGACAAAGAATCCAGAACAATACCGTGGAAAAAAAGATAACATCTTCAAAAAATGGTTCTGATCTAACTGGATGGCTACATGTAGAAAAATTCAGACATCAATATTTATCACCCTGCACAAAACTAAAGTCCACATGAACTACAGACTTCAATGTAAAACTAGACATTCTAAATCTGTCACAAGAAGAAATGAGGAAGAGCTTTGAATTCATTGGCACAGGAGACAACTTCATGAATGGAACAATAAAAAGTCAGGCTCCTAGATCAACAATTAATAAATGAGACCTCATGAAACTGAAAAACCTCTGTAAGGAAAAAGACACTGTCAACAGCACAATGCCTACAGACTGGGAAAAGATTTTCACCAACCCTATATAAGACAAAGGGCTAATATCCAAAATAGATTTTAAAAAACTCAAAAAATTAAATACCACCAAACAAAATAATTCAATTAAAATATGGGCCAGAGCTAAACAGAAAATTATCATCAATGGAATATTGAACGACCCGAAAAAACACTTAAATAAATGCTCAATGTCCCTAGTCCTCAGAGAAATTCAAATCAAAACCACTCTGAGATTCCATCTTACACCTATTATAACAACTAAGATAAAAAACTCACTCATGAGGCTGAGAAGCTTCTGTAAGGCAGGAGACACTGTCAAGAGAACAAAGCAACAGCCTACAGACTGGGAAAAGATCTTCACCAACCCTACATATGACAAAGGTCTAATATCCAAAATATATAAAGAACTCAAGAAAGTAAACACCACCAAACCAAAAACCCAAATGAGAAATGGGGCTTGGAATTAAACAGAGACTTCTCAACAGAGGAATACCAAATGGCTGAGAAACACTTAAAGAAATGCTCAACCTCCTTAGTCATCAGGGAAATGTAAATCAAAACAGCTCTGAGATTCCATCTTACACCCATCAGAATGGCTAAGATCAAAAGTTCATGGGACACCACATGCTGGTGAAGATGTAGAGAGAAAGGAACACTCCTTCATTGCTGGTGGGAATGCAAACTTGTACAACCACTTTAGAAATCTATCTGGCACTTTCTTAGAAAACGAAATAGGGCTTCCTCAAGACCCAGCTATTCCATTCCTTGGAACATATGGAGAAAATACTCGATCACACAACAAGGACATATGCTTAACCATATTCATAGCAGCCTCATTCATAATTGCAAGAACCTTCAAACAGCCTAAGTATCCTTCAGTAGAAGAATGGATAAAGAAACTGTGGTACATTTACACTATGGAATACTACTCAGCTATTAAAAACAAGGAATTCCCAAAATATGTGGGCAAATGAATTGAACTAGAAATAACCGTAATGAGTGAGTTAACCCAGAAGCAGAAAAACTCAAATGGTATATACTCACTTATATCTGCATACTATCCAACGGGGCATGTCCCATGAAAGTCTTCACTAACCAGGAAACTGGGACAGAGGGGAGGACAGCCTATTGGGACTCTAGATGAGAGAAGCATGGGAGAATGGCAAAGTTGAAGGATCCAGAGGATACTAGAAACCTACAAGAACATTATGATAGGCAGATTTGGGCCCAGGGGTCCCGCTCAAACTAAGGCACCAGTCAAGGACAATACAGACAGTAAACTTCAAACCCCTACCCAGATCTAGCCAATGGACAGGACATTCTCCACAGTTGAGTAGAGAGTGGGGTATGACTTTCACACAAACTCTGGTGCCTCATATTTGACAATGTCCCCTGAATGGGGAGACCTGGTGGCACTCAGAGGAAGGATAGAAGGCTACCAAGAAGAGACTTGATACCCTATGAGCATATACAGGGGAAGAGGTCCCCCTCAGTCACAATCATGGGGGAGGGGAGTAGGGGGAAAATGGGAGGGAGGGAGGAATGGGAGGATACAAGGGATGGCATAACAATTTAGATGTAACATGAATAAATTAATAAAAATATAAAAATATATTTTAATATCTGCTTTGAACTCATAATGAGCATATAGATAATACCACTGTGTAAACTTATAATGAACAAAAGCACCTAGTTAGATATAGTTCTAATGAAAGTACTTAGAATTAATAGTCCTACTGTAATTTCCCCTTTATGTATGAATTGTATGTATTTTTAATTGAGGCAATTTTTTCCATCCATAGAAAACTTTTTTATTAGATGGTATTTAGCAGTTGTTGAAGCCACATGTTTTATCCAAAATGTGTATGTATGTGTGTATGTATGTATGTATGTGTAATTGTGAGGCCTGTTGTAACTTGGCTGTTGGTGCTGGAATTAACTTAATCCATCAGTTGTATACATGTATTTATGTATATTTTCCATATGTCAGGCTATTTGTGTGTATGTTAATGTATGAATGTCTGATTGTCTGTGGTTATGTATATGTTTGTGTGTACAAGTGTGTAAATATCTGTGAATATGTGTATGAATGTGTGCATGTCTAATTGTTTGCCTGTATGTATGAACTGATACTATGGAATGCGTGAGAATGCATGATTCTATCTATCTATCTATTTATCTATCTATCTATCTATCACTATGCCTTTGTTGCTCATTCCAGATTAAAAGAGCTAGACAATAGGCAGATTTGGGCCCAGGGGTCCCGCTCAAACTAAGGCACCAGCCAAGGACAATACAGGAGGTAAACTTTAAACCCCTTCCCAGATCTACCCAATGGTCAGAATATTCTCCACAGTTGAGTGGAGAGTGTGATACGACTTTCTCACGTACTCTGGTGCCTCACATTTGACCATGTCCCCTGGAGGGGGAGACCTGGTGGCACTCAGAGGAAGCACAGCAAGTAGCCAAGAAGAGACTTGATACCCTATGAGAATATATAGGGGGACGTAATCCCCCTCAGGAACAGTCATAGGGGAGGGGAATTAGGGGAAAATGGGGGGGGGAGGAATGGGAGGATACAAGGGATGGGATAAACATTGAGATGTAACAAGAATAAATTAATAAAAAAAAAGAGCTAGACATTTTTTCTGATAATATAAGTAATTAAGTGGTAAACCCTCAGGAAAAAATGTCTGAAGAGTAATGAATCTGGCCGTCTCTGTGTGCATTATGTTCATCTTTCCCCTGGTCTGTCACAGCTGGACTTGCAACACAGATCTATGCCTTCAGACCCAAGTTAACACTTGTGCATATCTTACCACACCAACAAAATACATAAATGTAAAATATAAACTGCAGAAAGATCATGAAGTCATAAATGAATATGTTTTTACTTTTCTTTTGCTTTGTCAAAGAATTCGATACATAGGATTCACAGGACTTGTAATCTTTCCCCAGGTGAAGCAATGTAGGACTGCAAATATCCAATGGAATGTTGACAATGTGTGTAGAAACTATCAACCACAGCTTCCGCTTCCCTGGATACCTGAAACTGGGGTATGCCGCAATACAGTGATCTCCTGCAATTAGGCAAGCCTGCTTACTCATTCACTTGTATACCATCAATCTGTCTCCTTGTTCAGCTGGGTAAAATAAACTGTTTTATTGAACTTGATGTGTGAAATAAATGTACTGGAGTTCAAGGAACAGATGGTACTTTTCATCACAGCAGGTACATCCAACTCAAATTTGTCATTAATGTATAGGAGTACATTCTTTATTTTCTTCCAAATTAGACCAAGCCCTGAAGTTCTGCAGAACCCCAAGAAAACAATAATATATTCCAAAGGTGATATGATCCATAAACATGAAATGTTTGTTAAAGGAATTATTTCAATTGGAGGAAGGCTGTTGGGTGAAAGCCACTGATGATATTATTCCACATGTCCTCTGTGAAAATACCTGACAACAAAGAATCCACTTCAACTGGTACATTCATAGTTTTCTCTGGGTAACTAAATTTTCCCTCTTTCCTCTATTTAAACAATTTTTAATTTAGAGTCATTAAAATATTATTTTTTCATCTCAATCATCATCCCCTACCTCATTTCCTCTTATTCCTAGCCCCACCCTTCTCTCTTTCCTCATATTCACCTCTCTGATTCTTCAGAGAGAAGTCCTTAACCATTACCAACTAACCCCACGCTACCAAGTCTCATCAGGACTGCCGGCACACTCTTCCTCTATGGCCTCGTAAGGCAACTTACCAAGGGGAAGTGGTCAAAGTGCAGGCAGTGGAGTTCTGCTCTTCTTAATACGGAGCCTATATGGAGACTATTGGCTACCTCTGAATGTGGGACCTAGGTTCTCTACATGCATGGTTCTTGTTTGGTGCATCAGTCTCTGTCAGGCCATCTTGGGCCAAGTTTGTTGGCTCTGTTGGTCTTCAGAATAAAAACACGAAGACAAAAAGAACATTATTCATTACAAATGTATTAAGTATTAGATATTTCCTCCAATATTCGAGATATTTTACTTTTGTACTTACGTTTAACCTCATAAAATTTATAAGAGACTCAAAGATACCCAATACTTACAACACGTCTAGAAATCAAGCATAAAGGTGTAGAACTTGCAAATCATTTTACATTCAAAGTAGTTATAACCAAGATATTTCCTACGGTTATATGTTTAAAAGTATACTTATGTTTTATGTGTGCATCAGTTACATAACATAATCTATTTAGGCAATGGCAAAATGAAAGAATTCTTCCCTGTAAAGAGGTATAAATTTAAATTCCTCAAATGTTGTATTTTTCTAAATTCTGGGCTCTAGCTGACATCTCACAGATGGTTTTTTATAAGTACTAGCCAAACAAATACCCTATATCCTTAGAAAGTCTTATGTGGGGTAAGACCGAGCAATGGGTTCCTTTTGCTCATGGATTTTCATTACAACAAATGTTTGTCATTTCTCCTTTAATCAATAACATAGTTAAGTCACTTACTTTCGTTTGTCACTGACAGATTCTCTTTCCTTGGTTTGATCAAGTTGCAGTTCATTTCTCACAATCAAGATCACCATGCACCTTTGTGAATGACCTGATCTAGGAATATGTTCAATTTATACTGTATGATAACACACCCCAAAGCATAAGTAAGACACTGAAGAATAGAAGCTTGTTACAGGATTTTACATAACTGGCTACAGGGTAAAGCCACCCTTTCACTTCATATGCAATGAGATTCCATTACATTTGTAGAACAGGGCCTCAATTTTAATTATATTTATATTCCCAAAAACACAATATCTAAATTTTTTCATATGTTGAAGGCAAAAGTTTACCTAAGGTCCTATATTAATCTCTCTCAAGATTTTTTTTCTTTAAAGATGAAACATATCCTCCCCCTCCTCTTCCTTTTCCTCCTCCACCGACTACTACTACAACTATTACTATTACCACTACCACTACCACTACCACTACCACTACCACCACTGCTACTATTAGGCACTACAGGGCTATTTTCAGAAACCAGGTTAACAATGAAATATTTAAAATCATTTGATTGTGCACTCTATACACATAATTTATATTTTATAATTTAAAACAAATTTTAACCTTAATTGTATTTTGATAATATTCTTCACCTCCCCAAGTCTTTACAGATCCTAACTCTACCCCTACCTACCAACTTTATTTTTATTTTTTATTTATTAATTAATTTACTTATTTTCCATCCAAATAAGAACTACTGCTCCTTTTTTTCATCCCAACTCCCCCTTAACTGCTCCCATGTTCCCTTCCTTTCCTCCCAGAGGAGAGACATCCATGGGTATCAACCCACCTTGGCCTTGGTGAGTCTTCTATTTATGCTAGACAGGGTGGTCCCCTTAAGGGAAGGGGATCCAGAGGTAGGCAACAGAGTCAGAGAGAGCCTCTGCTTCTGCTGTCTCATAAAGACCAAGCCCATATATACATACACATATGGTCTAAGTCTTTCCTGTGGATGATCTCAGTCTCTGTGAGGCCCAGGGTTTCTTATGGTGTGCATCACCTTCTTCCAGTTTCCATCGTATTTCCCTGAAGTGGACTGCTAGATACCTGTGTACTCCCATCATTATTACATCTTGATTGTGCATAACAAATTTTCTGTGAGGCTTTGTTGATCATAGAACAAGCCAACTACTAACATAGTTCTGTATAGGGAGACAAATTCATATCATAGCTAAGGCTCTAGTCTGAAATTAAGCATCAGTAGGAAAGGGTCCCCTTCCATGTTCATACAGTTGTTCTTCAGATTCTATTCTTAATTATTCAAGAAGAAGTCATTTGTTAATAAATGAAATATGTAATGAATGAATAAAAATATATTAAAGTAAATATACATATCAAATAGTATTTTCCAAATAATTCTATATAATAAATTTGTTCAATGCATTAGTCAAACAGCTGATAATGGAAGACATTTACTCCTCCATACAGATATGAATAAATTGTATGAAAAACATAAATGTCCTGAGGAGAAGAAAAAAGTCAACATAGGTATAATTCCAAGCTTTTCTTGCATTTGAAGAAAGTTATGAGTTTCTTAAGTGGTTATTACTCTGATGGTCAGTGCAAAACTGTCAGCTGATTTTCATTCAGATTTTCAATCTCAAAAAAAAAATAATAGTATGGAGATCAATATAGGGGGAAAACTGGCAAATATTTATCATCTCCAGACAAATTTACAAAGCTGTGGACAAAGCTGTGCCATGTACATCGTTAGTAAACAAGAGCTTACCAAACCACATCTCACAAAACAAACAAAACAAAATAAGCTCAAAAGAAGTTGGAGATATGGTGAATTCTTAAATGTTTGCTTGTCATGGGCAGGATCATGCCAAGAAACCCAGTACCTTACACTCATCAAATTTGAAGAGTATTCTTCAGAATAGGCTCAATGGCATGACACAGACTTACACTGGTAGAAATTTGAGTGTTGACACTGTGTGTAGAAACTCTCAACCATAGTTTTCTGCTTCCAGAGTAACTGCTACCTGAGATTATATAAACCTGCTTCCCTTCACATCTGCATAGCATAAATATGCCTGCTTGTTCAGATGTATACAAAAACTGCCCCCTTGATCCAGATGGTAAAATAAATGTACTGAAGACCAAAGCATAGTTAATGTTCTCCATGAGAACAAGAACAACCTACCTCATCCCAACTTTTATGTACAAATATTTCTTCTTTTCTCATTCTCCTGACCCCCATGCCCCCATGTCAATGATGAGAACAGAGAAAACAGATATACAATCCAACATGTGATATGAGCTAAATATACTTGGATCACATTTGGTAAAGTTATTTTTTTCCCAAAGAGAGGTAGGCTGTTAGGATGAAGGCCATCATATAGGAAATGTTTTCTTATATGTCTTTGTCAGAGATAAAGAATGAAATTGTTTTTATTATTTAATTAATTTATTTAGATTACTTCTAAATTGTTTCCCCCTCACTTGTATCTAGCTACTCCTGCCTCCCTCTCATGTTCACCCTATTTTTCTCCCCTAGATCTATGACCGAGTGGAACATACTCCCCCACTATATGGTCACAGACTATCTATCAAGTCTCATCTTGGAAGCCTGGTTATCCTTTCTCTGAGTGCTACCAGGGCTCCCCACCACAAGGAAGTGGTCAAATATGGGGTACTGGTATTAATGTCAGAGTCAGTTTCCCTCTCTCCACATAAACTGTGGAGAATGTCCTGTCCATTGGCTAGATCAGAGAAGGTGCTCCATGTTTACTGATTGTATTGTCCTTGCTTGGTGCAATGGTTTGAGCAGACACCCCTTGGTCCAGATCAACCCATCATGATATTCTTATTGTAGGTCTCTAGGACCCTCTCGATACTTCTATCTCCCCGTTCTCCCATACTTTCTCACCTAGGGTCCCAAAAGTATTTCCACACATGTATCCCAATCTCCTGATAAGTGAAGACTTTGATGGGACATCCCTTTTGAGCTAGTATCCAATTATAAGTGTTTATATACCATGTGAATCTTTCTGCTTCTGGGTTAACTCACTCAGTATGATTGTTTTTAATTCCACTTGTGCACAGATTTCATGATTTCCTTGTTTTTAATAGCTGAGTAGTATTCCATAGTGTAAATGTACCACAGTTTCTTTATCCATTCTTCAACTGAGGGACATTTATGTTGTTTTCAGGTTCTGGCTATTATGAATAAGGCTGTTACGAACATGGTTGAGCAATGTCCTTGTTGTGTGGTCATGCTATTAACCCCAAATAATTTCCCAAGCCTATGTTATGCTATGACACAACTATGTGTGTCTACTGGTTTTTTTTTCCTGCAATGTGTCTTTCACTCCAGATTACAAACAATGGTCATGCTATCATGTTTAAAACTTATCTTCTTTGTAAAAAAGAGGGATTACTATAACTACAGGAAATCCACTTGGATCCTCTTGTTGTAGGTCAAATGAAATCCAGATAAGTATTGCCAATCAAGAGCAACACCTATTCCCTATTTCAAAGGTGGGGATTCCTCTCAATTGTCTTAGATTTTTAGTACCCTTCCCCCAACTGCCAAAACCATGGGTTCAAAAAGTTCAAATGTGCACCTGAAAAAGGATATTATTCCTAACATACTTAATATTTTCTTTTGGCCATACATATGTTTCAGTATCCAGTCAAAACCAGGCATTTCCTACATCTGTGGCATCAAAGAAGAAACAACTATTGGTGCTCCAAACCAGATTGGTGTCAGCTGGACCTGCATTTTTCTTTCTAGCCACTGATCTCACAGATGCTGGATAGTAGTAAAACAGCCTGCTCGCACAGGAATTCACCAGCACCCTCATCCTCTTAGAGTCCCTAAAGATGTTATCATACTCAAGTCAGCAGGAATTAGCTTTTTTAAACACAGTGTCCATATTCCTGCCTCACCACACTTCCCTAAGTTGTCTTAGATTAATTCAACAAAAAGGAAGGAATCTTAGCTCATAGGCCATCCCATTGTCCTGCCTCCTTTCTTGGGCCTAGCAACTTCTGAAGACATCACCTGCCACTGTCAGACCTTTGTTGGATAAAAAGAACCCCACAAGCATCTTACATACTCTCTAAGTTTCAATCCCTCTCCCTGTCTCCTTGTCTCTTTCTCTGTTTCTATCATGAGTGCAGTTCTCCTCTTTCTCCCCACTCCCCTTTCCTACAATAAAACTCTTTTATACCAAATCTGTTGAGAGGCATATTCATTATTAGTATAATAATAGGTATCATCGACTTCAAATTATGTTATGTAAGCATTTATGACCTAATTCTTCAGGGAAGTAAAACAATAAACAGAAAAAGATCTTAACCAGTGTATATTAGTTATCAAATCTTAAAGAATGTATAGTGCTTGAAGTCCAATACCTGAGCTACCCCAGCATAAAAGCTTGAAAGTCTCCCAGGCTACAATCTGACCTATTTTATTCATTAGTTTTTCTCTTTGCTTTTAAGATAAAAATCTCACTGCTTCTTAAGTGAGAGTCTCCTTATGATTGGAAAATTTTTATACTTTTTCTAATATATATATATATATATATATATATATATATATATATATATATATATATATATAATCAAAGGTTGTAATTTATTATTAAGTTTCTATGTCTGGGTACAATAGTCTGTAAAATCCATATAGGATGAAGCCTGTAATCTGACCTTTTGCCAAATTTATTGTTTCTGAGTTTGCTTAGGTACAGGTATTCCCAGAGAACTCTGGGGCTACACAACAGTTTTTGTGCTTTTCATAATCTCCATGTCAAAGAAGACTCAAGAGTAGACCCAGATAAGATTACTTCTTTGAAAGAAAAAATAATTTTCTGCAGACAAACATAAAGGAATCATACTTTTAAAAGTTCCCCACAGATGCAGTATAGAGATCAGAAACACAAACTGCAAGACAATGCCATGGCAAAAACAGACTTCAGCTCAGCTTCGCTGGACTGTGTCAAAAACTGTTCATAGCTCTTCCCATTTTCACTAGTCATACCTACACCAGGGTGGCATAATATTCTCTATGACTACTTCTTACTGACATTAAGGCATAGTTGTTGGGGTGAAGAGTTGTAATCTTGACCAAGGGGAGAAAGAGTAGCTAAGTTGTTTTACTTTCTGTCCTGAACCTAAAGGACCACGTGTGTCTAAGAAAGTACAGGAAACATTGGAGCAATTTATGAGTCTGGACCACATATGTTGAATGCTTCGAAGCAGTCTAGGATAGAGAGAGGCTCAGGCTAGTAAGCAAGAGTAGTAGATCCATGGAAATTCCATCAGAAGCATCTGGTTTACCATCAGGTAATTTTGCTAATTCTTTCTTGAAAGTACCCAAAGAGACAGGGAATGCTCATTATTACAAGAAATATATACATTAGTAAGCAAAAGAGATTGAAAAGGCAGAGGCACAAGAGAGAAGAAAAAGAGTTCTGCAAAGGGATTGCCCCTAGAAGCCGAACAGTCCATTCCAGTTGGTGAAAGTCTTTAAATCTTTCTTCTACCTGGTCAGAATGATTTACAAAGTAGCAACATTCTTCCTTGAGAAAGAGGCAAATGCCTTCCATTTTAATAATTTATAGGTTGAGAGTCCAAGAGTTTTAAAAGTAGGACCACCGAGGCCAGAGAAGAGAACTGGTTTTGGAGTAATTGTAAATTCCTAGATGGTATCTGAAGCTGGATGGATATCTGCTGAGACTGATATATACTGTTACCCAAGATATCTACATTCAAACCTTTGACAGCCATTGAGGCTGCCAGACTAATTCCAACTACTATGCTGAGGGCTATAGCCCATAAATCTCTGTTTGAGACTAGGAGAAGAATATAGAATTCTCCTGTTTATAGGATGAGGTAGAGAAGTAACAAAGTGGGGAATAAGGAACCATGAATGGATTTCTCTATATGATGGTAAAGCTTGAATTGGAAACCAAAACGAGTTCTTTCTGGTGATCAGAAGTTTCCTGAAATTTATATATTAGTATGCATTGATAAAGAGCAAAACTGAGAGAAATTATTGAAGAGGAAGTCATTTGCTGTCTCCAGAGACTAAAGAGGTATTGTAGGTGATGTAGGACCAAGGCCAGAACAAATACCTAACAGGATGGAATAAGAACAATACAAGAAACATACCTTATAGGATGGGAATTCTGTTTATAGTTAAAACAATTTGATTGGTCCTAAAATCTAGCTAAGTTTTTAAGTCCATTTGTCCATTGTCAAGTCCCTTTAAGAGCTCTATTTTCAATCAAGAGTCAGTTCCTATTCTGATGCAGACTGCTTGTAGCCCCTATTCACTGATTATATCTTTGCCTTGCTACTGCTTGTAACCCCAACTCACTGATATATATCTATGCCTTTGTGAATACTTTTGTTCCTTTCCTTATCACTGTATTTTATAAAATGAATAACCACCAACTCTCACATCTACTTTAAACACTTTATCTCATTTATCTTCCCTATTAAAAGAACTTCAAAAAGCCAGTTGAGGTTTTTCTCAACCAACCCCCCAAGAGATGGTTGGCCAGCCTAAAGTGCCCTCAAGTACAGCTTGCTTTAATTTGGACACTTAAAAAAAATCCCAGGGGTAGCAGTAATGAGGGGCTATTTATAGGTTTACAGAATTTATGGTTGGTTTAGAGTTACATGAATAAGGTGGGTAACCACCATCAGCAACTCTTGCAAGGGAAGAAACACAAAGGAAGCATAAAGTATTGTTAACGAGTCCACTGTTACTACCAAAGATGTGGGTAGACTCAACCATTCATTTAGAACTGTTTTAAATAGGCTGTTTTAAGAAGCCAGCATGGTCTACAGAGTGAGTTCCATGACAGGAGGGCTACAAAGAGAAATCTTGTCTTGAGAAAAAACAAAACAAAGCAAAACAAAAAAGAGGTCTCACACAGGCTAGTCTGTGGCATGCTTTCACACTGTTGAATGGCCTCTATCATACCATCTAGAAGGGTGCAGGTGCTTCCTAAAAAAAAAAAAAAAAAAAAAAAAAAGCCTGCACATAAGCGGACTCAGACCATTAGCCCATGTGTTGGCAGTGCTTCTGTAGATCAGTGAGGATTTGGTAGTCAGTGTGTCGTCTTTTGGATAGTGAGATTGATTTTTTATTTCTCTTTTTCCCAGGTCTTGTTGCAGTAAAAAAAGTACGTGAGAGGCTTAATGATATCCCTAAGTCTGAGAGGAGGCAGAGACTTGAGAAGACATGGGAGCAGAGCTGAGGGTTTACATTTTAAGTGGTAATATCGCATGATCAAAGAATAAAAGACAAAGAGCATGGTGGACACACAATCTAGGTAAGGGAGTAGAGAAGGGTGTGATATCAAAAATCTCAATACAGGGACTCTCCAAGTGGACTAAGAGATTTGCTTAAAGAAACATTCCAAAACACAGAGGAAAGGCATCCATTCTTTTTGTGATTGGATTCCAGTGGTACAAAAGGTGGTTTCTGGGTGTAATAGTGTTATCATTAAGGAAATATATATATATGCAACAGATCTGATATGGAGAGATTTGTTGCAGAACCATGGGGAAAGAAAGAAGGGCAGAGGAGGGGTGCCCAGAACAACAGAGAGAAAGACAGACAGATAGATAGATAAGGGGGTTGGTCCTTCTACATATGGTGACTTTGGCACACACCTGGTGGAAGGTAGAAAGTGATGATATCAGAGGTTGCTACGCAGCCTAGAGGCTAGATAGCGGACTAACTAAAGGTTAACTTCCCTGCCTTTTTCTATACATCTAAAATGAGGATCAAGGAAGTGATTACAAAGTAGGAATGAGGACGTTAGACTGCTTCTCATACAAGGCAAGTTAAAGTATACAAATGTAGGTTCACTGGATGCAGCTCTTGGCCATCATGCAGTGCTGAAGTGGGGGACAGCAAAAGCATAAAATGTCAGGATTTTGTGATAAAGGGGATTGAATGAAAAGCCCCTGCTTTGGAAAGTTCAGAGTAGAGAGGAGGGTATACCAGCTATGTCCTATAGCAGATTAGTGTTAGGCAAACCTACAGCTCTTTGTTCAAAGTCCCCATTATATTATGAAGGTTTAGGAAAGCTCCTGTCATGGAAAGTTTAGTGTAGATGCCAGGATATACGAGTCATCTCTTACAGCAGATAGGGACTGAGGAGTGCTGGAAGAGCCTGGAGCTGTTTGTTCCCAGGTCTTATGCACACCATTCCAGACTTTTATTGATAATAATGCGTAAGGGATAAAGAAATAAATCATACTTGGATACTTTCTGCTGACATTGGGGTGTCAATACGGGGCCAAAAGACTGAAATATATGTCAAGTCTGGGAAGAGCAGGTTTTTTATTTGCTGTCCAGGGTCTGAGAACATCTGCTACTAGGAGAGACAATGCGCAGGTCCAGCTGGCACAATCTGTCAGGTTGGAATGGAGCACCTGTGGGAAGCTGCTTTGGAGCTGTCATGGATGTAGAAAATCTGGCAGGAAGCTGGAATATAAATATATACACAAATATATATGTATATGTATATACACACACACACATACACACACATATATATACAGAGAAAAAAGTTAACTATCTTAGGGAGAAAATTCCTTTAAGATGTACATTTGAAACTTTCAAGAGAATAAGCAGAGATGGAAGTTTTGGAGATGGAAGATGAGAAAAGCTCAAACATAGGTAACTTCTTTCCATTTACCCAATTGCTGGCAGTTAAGTAAAAAAGTTTTGTTTTGGATCGGTCCAAGTTTAGTTGAATGGGCATGTAAGCTTAGTGGGTGTTAATGTGGGCATAGAAAATTGAATTATCCAGAAGGCATCCCAGTGGGGACCCTGGAGGGATGATGAATTGAAAATTTCCATGGGTGGTCCCAAGGGTAAAAGTTGGCTCAAGATTGGTGTAATCTGTTCCACGAGATGGTCAGTGCTGTTCAGAGACCAAAGGCACGGCCTGAGCAGGCACAGTAACCTAGTGCTAGGATTTCAAGTATGAGCAAGATGGGGAGGATAGATGCCACCATGCTGGTAGAATGAGATCTCACCCAAGGCAGAATGTCGTAGATGAAGGGTTTGAATGTAGTTTGTCAAGAAGGACAGGAAGTATTTATGTTCATGTCAACTAGAAGGAAAAACTCAGTCATCAGCTGGTGTTGGGTGCAAGAATGTAGATGGAAAAGTGAAGTAGGAAAGCCTCTAAATCAAGGAAAGGGGGAGAAATCCCACCCTCTGAAATAGGCAATATCTGGGAAACTTAGGCTGTTGATTGGCAGTACTTATCTCAATCTCAGAGATGGATTTCCTGCAGCTTATAAGAATCCTTTTAAGTTTACAAAGGTAGACATATTCTATACATGTTAGCATTACCATTGTTGGCAATTTGCACTCAATACACATTGTAGAAAAAAGTTAGTAAGCATATTTATGTGTTATAGCATAGCAGAGAGTTGGGAAAATTGGATTAAAAGCGTGAATACTCTTTGAGGTGAGCATGGGAAAGTCAGAATCCTTATGAATCTTTCTGACATCTGTGAAATGAAAACATGGGGAGGAGAGAATCCTTCTATAGAACAGAAGGACAAAAGCTCACTTGAACTTAATTTTCAGCATCAGCACACATCATGAAAGGCTGGATGAATATATTCAAAAACGATGAGAAACATTTAATTCTATGCTAAAAAGAATGCAAAGAAAAATTATAATCTTGAGTTTAGAAATATTACAGTGGCTCATATAGTTGATTGTTAAATCAGAACTCCACTGATTAATGTCAAAACTCTGAACAGTTACTACAACAATAGCATAGCAACATGAAGAAATGCAAATTATTTTTTATCTATTTGGATAGATGGTTCAATCTTTTAGACACTTCAACCTTCATAAATTACATTTGCCAACCTTAAAATTTCTCCCAAACCCTCTAACATTCATAATTTCCATTTACCTACTTTAAAACATCTTACTATTTTCTTCCCTGGCCTGCTGGAGGATCACCACCATGAAGAATGACACAGTAACTATCTGGACTGAGAAGTTAATGTGCAACCATGCACTTCAAAGTAAACAAATGGTCATTGGCGCCCTTTACCCTTGAAGCAATAGTACTGGAGACAGAAATTGAGGGAAAGCTAGTGAAAATATGTAACATATTCATCTTTGTGTTTGCATGTAGAACCATATCAATGATAGCAAGACATAGTTTCTGCATTACTTATGGCTCCTTAGATGACAGGACATGGCCTGCATGGGAAGAAAAAGATCTCAAGAAAACAGCAAAAGAAATGTGAGAATGGAATGAGGAAGGTACCTTAAGCAAGATATTGAAAGGCTGTTAGCTACAGAAAGAAATAGGAGAAATTAACACTTGCAGCTAGTGACTACAAACGTGATTCTTCTGTTCCCATGTCTACCCGCAGATGCCTTAGCACAGTATTGCTGTTCTTGCTCTTGCCTCTTAAGAGTAGTATTCTCAAAACCAGCAGGCCCATTAAAATCTACCTCTTTACAAAAAAAAAATGCCTTCTTAGACTCTCAAAAATTTTTAGAAACTTCATTTTAACATAAACTTCTTTATCCTTAGACTTTATATCCATTATGTGTCATGACACACAGCTAAAATTGGTGTAAGCAGTCATTATCCTTTAGCTAAAATGTTAAACAGTTGTATCTAAGACATATTTTTATTTCTGTTAACAAGGTAGTCTATATCTAAGCCTGCCAGTAGATCTCTAGGAGTGAAGCTTAAGGCCTTTTCTCCCACATAAGAAGGGAACTGAGAAGAATCTGAAATCTGTTTATCTTTTGCATGAGGTCTATGAGTAAGGCAAACCTGTCTACCTTTTATTTTTTTTAATTAGCTAATGAATTTACCAATGAATTAACATCATTGATTATTTGGAGCTAATGGACTAATTTCCTGTTCTCTAGCTATCAAGGTATCATTAGTTTAGCTTTCAATTAGATCAGAGACCTGAGAATTATAAACCACAAACCTAAATAAATCTATGTTTTAATAAGAATGACAGAGATGACTAGTCAGTCAAAGTCCATGACCTAGACAGTCATCTCAAGCTCCTGTGGTTTTCATGGCAATGTAGGCAGAGATTGGCCATTATGCACAGAAGAAAAGAGTTTATTTCTGTGGAAGAACATGGCTGGGTCTGACTTCACATTATTTTCAGCAGCATGAGACAATCCTCTCCAGGTATCCAGTTTTTCTATAGTTCAGGCTAGGCCCTAGCAGAGGAAAGGTGTTGGGCGAAGTCTTTCCCAGTGTTTAGCATACCAAGATCCATGCCTGAAGTCATCCGCCATTCCCAAATCTTCTCAAAGATCATGAGAAACTGTCAGTAAGCATTTGAATATCTCTGTTTTTCATAATAAACTTACACATGTCAAATGCCATATTCAGCAGATCTTTGACAACCTGGAGGGTTAGAATATTTGAGTTAAGAAATATTTGTGTATGTTCAGTTAGCTACTGTAAACTACACCTTGCAAACCTAAAAACAGAATGTTATTTTAATTTATGTTGAACCTTGAAAATATGTATAGACGTTTAAATAAAGCTCAATCTTGTAATAAATAAAAGGTCTATAGATTATATCAAGCATTAAGGATGAAAACTTGAGGTTTTATCTCTGCTAAGTTGGAGCCATAAAAAACATAAATACAGTCCATAAATAGAAAAAAATTTACCTTATGATTTAGTTTACAAAAGGTCCATAGCTCATAAAAGTATAAAGTTTAAAGTATAAAGTATAAAGCTATATTGTTGATTTAATAACATCACATACACATATTTTAAGGCAGTGACTTTTTAACATTCTGAGAATGTAGGTATGTCTTAATAGCCAAGTTCTAACATTGTAAATAAATGAATGCCTCTAGAATTATTATATCAGTGTTTCAAGGGCTGACAATATAGTAGAGCATTGTACACCAATGAAAAAACTTTGCGCATATATATTATATCAAACCAATTGGACAGGAAGCCTATGGGTGAACCCAGGGCAAACTGGTAGTGGGAGAAAGACAACTCATCCAAGCACTAGTGAAGGTGTAGTTAGTTAAAATCATTTGATGCATGGTACAATATACATTGTATTATAAAAATATAAGTTTAAAAAAATTTCAAACAAGTCCTTCACTTGCTTGCTTAGAGTTATTCCTAGATATTTTATATTGTTTGTGGCTATTGTGAAGAGTGTAGTTTTCCTAATTCTTTCTCTGCATGATTGTCATTTGTATGAAGGAAGGCTACTGACTTTTTTGAGTTAATTTTGTATCCAACCAATTTGCTGAGGTGTTTATTAGCTCTAGGAGTTCACTGGTGGAATTTTGGGGGTCAGTTATGTACACTATCATATAATTTGCAAATAGGGATAATTTTTACTTCCTCCTTGCCCATTTGGATCCCCTTCATCTCCTTTTGTTGTCTTATTGTTCTGGCTAGAACTTCAAGAACTATATTGAAGAAATATGGGGAAAGTGGGCAGACTTGTCAGGTCACCGATTATAGAGGAATTTCTTGACTATCTCTCTATTTAATTTGATGCTGGGCATTGGCTTGCTGGCCATTGCCTTTATTATGTTTAGGTACATGCCTTGTATTCATGTCTCTCCAAAAACTTTAAAACATGAATGGGTGTTGGATTTATCAAATGCTTTTTCTGCATCTAAGGAGATGACCACCAAATCAAATAACTCAATTGAGAAATGGGACTCAGAACTAAACAGAGACTTCTCAACAGAGGAATATCGAATGGCTGAGAAACACTTAAAGAAATGCTCAATGTCTTTAGTCGTCAGAGAAACGCAAATCAAAACGACTCTGAGATTCCATCTTACACCCATCAGAATGGCTAAGATCAAAAACTCAAGTGACACCACATGCTGGCCAGGATGTGGAAAAAGAGAAACACTCCTTCATGCTGGTGGGAATGCAAACTTGTACAACCACTTTTGAAATCTATCTGGCACTTTCTCAGAAAACTGGGAAGAGAGCTTCCTCAAGACCCAGCTATTCCATTCCTTGGAATATACCCAGAAAATGCTCAATCACACAACAAGGACGTATGCTCAACTATGTTCATAGCAGCCTCATTCATAATTGCAAGAACCTGGAAACTGCTTAAATGTCCCTCCATAGAAGAATGGATAAAGAAATTGTGGTATGGTACATTTACACTATCGAATACTATTCAGCTGTTAAAAACAAGGAAATCCTGAAATTTGTAGACAAATGGATTGAACTAGAAATGATCATACTGAGTTAACCCAGAAGCAGAAAGACTCACATGATATACACACTTATAATTGGACACTAGCCTAAACAGCATGCCCAATAGAAGTCTTCACTAAGGATAGATGTGAGAACATCCTACTGGGACTCTAGGGTAAGAGAAATATAGGAGATGGGGAAATAGAAGGATCCAGAGGATCCTAGAAACCTACAAGAAGAACATCATGATGGGTGGATCGGGACACAAGGGGGTCTGCTCAAACTATTGCACTAACCAAGGACAATACAAGTAGTAAACATCAACCCCTTCTCTGATCTATCAAATGGACAGGACATTCTCCACAGTTATGTAGAGAGCAGGAACGGAATCTGACATGAACTCTGGTGCCCAATATTTGACCACTTCCCTTTGATGGGAAGGCCTGATGGCACACAAAGAAAAAATAAGCAGGCTACCAAGATGAGACTTGATAGCCTATGACCATATAGTGAGGGAGGAGGTACCCCTCGGTCTTAGACCTAGGGGAGAGGAATAGGAAGAAAGTGGGAGGGAGGGAAGAATGGGAGGATACAAGTGATGGGCTAACAGCTGAGTTGTAATCTGAATAAATTGCTTTTATAAATTAAAAAGGGAAATTTTTATGAGAGAAGGAAAAGAAATCATAGAGGAATAGTGGAGGTTAAGTTTTTAATAAGGTGAGATTTTTTGGAACTGAGAGACAATAAAAGGCTTTTGGAATCCTGAAAGCCTGGTGAGGGATTCAGAAAAGAGCATATGTAGAGACTAGAGCCAGAGCTACATGTAAGAATCTCTAAGTAGTATTTAGAATCAAATTTAATTCAACAGTGGTGAAAATTGAGATCTGATGGTGGGGAAAGGTGTAGGGTATAGTATTTGTTCCCACCTGGATCTGGTAGATGCTACAGCAGGTCCAGCATCCTCCAGCAGGCTACAGAGGAAGGGGCTAGAGTTAGTGCAGATTAGATTTGGTTGACTGTGGTCAAATGTTAGGCGAGGAGGGCTCCCTTTTTGAGGACTAAGGTAGTGGGAAATCAAGAGAAGATGAGGGAGGGAAATACAATCAGATTGTTAAGAATTCAAACTGCACAACAAGCAGATAACTTATATCGCTAATTCCACTACATGGAATAACTCTGAGACTGGCTGAGACATGAATGTCTGTGCATAAACAAGGTTTAATGTTGGTGACAGAATCCCTGTGACTCATTATTAGATGGCATTATTCATATGTTATGAATGAACATTTGCAGATGTCTTTTTTCTGTTCATACAAAGAACAGAAAGCCAGCCTCTGCTGTTCTATGCATCCCAAACACCTCATATATTTATATTTTTAGAACAGTGTAATGTTTGTGAGAAATGATATATTCACAGAACTAAAGAGCCAGACACTGACATTGGATCAGACCTGACAGGACTCATTCCTCTCTGCATGCTGGACACTGACATCCTGCATCCTTCATGCTTCAACCCCAAGTATTTCACTTGCTGTTACTAATCAGAACAGCTTAGAAGAAAGATGCAGATGCCATTGGTCCAGCATTTTAGACTATCCCACACAGAACTCCTATTAATCCTAGAATTTCTCACCATTTAGAAACTGGACCACAATTGCTATTCCAGGCTTGTTTAACCATTTTCACTGATTGTCTTTGGGCCCTACAAAAGTATTATTCATCACAAATCAGCCTGAAGAAACCTTAAGAGAACAAATCCTTATTTATACTAAGAGAGGTTGGGTAGGTTTTTGTTTGTTCTCTAGGCCTACAGATGCTTGTTTTCATTGGGAGTTGGTTATAAGTTATTATTGGTCTTATTAAAGACTGAAAACAAGTTTGGACTCAGAGATGTTTCTCTTTTTCCTTGTCTTTATTTCATAAATATGTGGAAAAGGGTTGAAAAGAAAGAAGAGGAGTAAAGAAATATATAGGGATGATAGAAAAAAAAAGTTGATTATTGACTCTACTTACCAAGATAAGGCCTTAATTGTTACTCACAAATAAGGTTATTTTTAATTCATTTGTATAAAATTTTGTTCATTGATGCAAAATAACTTTAATTTTGATACATTGGTATAAAATTCAAATTTAAGATTATTCTTCACACACATTATATATATTTCTACTCTAATATGGGGTAGTGTAGCCATAGAATTCAATTATAATACAAAGTTTACTTCCAATACCTTGAAAGTGGTATTTCAGGCTGTTCAGAATAATTAAGTAAGAGCGTCTAATTGTTAGTTGATTATATCATGATCATATCAATTACTAGTCTATTTTTATCACAAGAATAAATATCCTAGGTTTAACAGATAGATATGATTCTATGGATATATAAGGTAAAATAGTTAAATAAGATCTTCAAAAGCCTCAGAGACCTACAGATTATGGCATTTAAATATGTTCTTATTTATGGTTGTGAGCCTAGAGTCTTTAACAGCTGAGCCAAATAGCAAAGTAGAAGGATCCAGAGGGTCCTAGAAACCTACAAGTAGAACATTATGATAAGCAGATTTGGGCCCAGTGGTCCTGCTCAAACTAAGGCACCAGCCAAGGACAATACAGGCAGTAAACTTTAAGCCCCTACCCAGATCTAGCCAATGGTCAGAACATTCTCCACAGTTGAGTGGAGAGTGGGATATGACTTTCTCACATACTCCGGTGCCTCACACTTGACCATGTCCCCTGGAGTGGGAGACCTGGTGGCACTCAGAGGAAGAACAGCAGGTTGCCAAGAAGAGACTTGATACCCTATGAGCATATACAGGGGGAGGTAATCCCCCTCAGGAACAGTCATGGGGAGGGAAATGATGGGAAAATGCGGGGGAGGGAAGAATGGGAGGATACAAGGGATGGGATAAACATTGAGATGTAACAAGAGTAAATTAATAAAAAAATAAATATGTCCTTATTATTTTAAATATTATTTGACAGTAAAACAGATTAACTCCTGGCTACACTCAGCCTACCTCAAGGAAGATGTTTAGTATCAAAGAATCTCATTATGGAGATGGCTTCAAATGTGGCAAAAGAGCAACTGAGCAAAAGATCCTCATTTCTGGCAAAGACAGAATTCTGCCTAAAAATGAGCAAGCTTGGACGCAGGCAGCATCGATGGCCAAACTCTGCCAAGACAATGTTAACAAGTCCTCAGCTGTTCCTGTCTCTCAAATATGTCTGCCAGATATATTGGGCCAAAAGGGTGAAGATGATCATGAAACATTATAGAGAGTTTTGGGTGGTTTTTGAGGCAGCAGAGTATCTCTGTCAATTATTTTAATTTTGGAAGCTGCTAACCTTAACATCCAGTTCACTCAGGTAATTAAGTTTTATTTCTTCTCAAGTCTCTGATGGGGTTGAAGACCAGATATATTAGTCTTACCATTAAGTTTAGTTTCTTAGGGGTTAAGATGTTTTTAGGTGAAGATAGATGTTTTAAGTTAGTAGAGATGAGAAATGATAGATATTGATTTTCATTCAGAATTTTAGACTCACAGATTGGAAAGATGTTTTCATCAAGTTTACCAAATATAAAGAGCCAGATTGCTATGAATGTAACATTTATATAATCCCTGATTTTTTTACTGTTCTTCCAGCTGTATGTAGTTCATTTTATTTATGTTTAATAATATAAATATATATGTAAAAAGATAAATAGAGAGAGAGGCAACAGGCAACAGATGTGATATGGAGGGATTTATTGTAGATTCATGGGTAAAGAAAGAATGGGGTAAAAGTGCAGCACAGGGGCAGGAAAAACAAAGCAGACAGAAGAGAGAGAGAGAGAGAGAGAGAGGAGAGAGAGAGAGAGCGAGAGAGAGAGAGAGAGAGAGAGAGAAAGTGGATGATTGGTCCTGTTATATCTGGTGCCTCTGGCACACATGTGGTAGCAGATGATTTCAGACGTTGCTAAGCACCTAGAGGCAGGTTAGAGAGGCTGTCAGATGCTAAAAATAATATACAAAAGAGGAAGCTCCAGTAGATGAGTGTTTAGATCAGGCAGAGGAGAAAACAGCTGCAGAGGTAGACTGAGAAAGGCTTTTGGGAAAAGGGATAAGTGTTATTCATTAGAGGGAAAGGAATATGGATTAGTATAGAAAGACACCTAGACAGGCATGGTAGGCTCCAGGATCCAAAGAGTCATTTACTGAATAGTTAAGGAGTCAGATGGTAGACCAGGTTGTGGAAGAGCAGCAAAAGTGTTAGACTAAAAATTTTAAATCCAAAATGTGGGAGGTGTCCGAATCCTGTGTGGGCAAGCAATTTTCATCCAAGAGGGAAACACTGGCAGGTTGGTCAAATAGAATTGGCTAAGCCCTTGGAGAGAGGATCATTTATGGCTCTCCTGGGTTTTAGGTGTCAAATGAATGTCATTGGTGAATTAAAAACAAATGAACTAAATATCTGTTCCTTCAGTAAAAGAGAAATGTGTATTCCAAACATCCTAGCTTTTTAGTTAAGTCAGAGGGAAGCAAAATGGGAAGGGGGCAAGAGAAATGTGGTACATGGTATTCAAAATCTGTAAACCGGGATAAGGGAATTTAAAGTACTTTTTGAAGATTGAAGGAGCCTAGAAGTTATCTTGAAATTCTAAAAGGCACAAGAACATGTTATTAAAAGAGCTAGAGGTCTCTTTTGCCAGAATAAAGAAAATGCTTCCTTTTAGCACATAGAATATATTTTTTCAAGTACCTGAGTGAATTATGGCTTTTGTTTAAATGTCTTGCTTTGAGAAATGGGATTTCCTTGGGCCAGACACTATGAAGCATCAGTGATGCAAATGATGAATATTAAGAAATGGAATACTGTATTAATATTCACGGAACATCAGAAAACACATGGAACATTAGTAAACACAATTTAGTCGTGCATTTTAGATCGCTCTACGTTTATCCAATTTATAGTCTATGTGTTTTCACTGGAGTCCATGACTTCTCTGGTCAAAAGTATTTGTCTAAGTGGCATATGGAAAATGTGGCTTTTGTCCTCCTGGAATGGACATTTAATACATTTTTTTCTGATTCTCAAGATAACCACTAATGCTAATATTGCATTAGAGGACACATTTTGACTGTAATTTCTCTTGTAAAGCATGAAAGATCCACAAGTGTATCAGAATTTGAATCTCAGTTTTCTCCAGCATACTCAGTAGTACTTACGGGAACTTATGGTGCAAGCTCTAAGGGGGAGATGATTTTGGTTCTTAGTCCTGGCTTTATTTATCCAAGTCACATACAGAAATAAATAACATCTCAGTAATAGGTTTTTCGTTAACACGTGGAAAGCAACCAACAAATGTGACCACAGTTTTTACTTTTTTAGAAACCTTTAGGCCCCCTGAAGCCAACAATACCTAGAGCCATAACTAACTCACTTTTAGCATAGCCCTTCACAAGTCACAGTATTGTGGCCTTGAAAAACATATTATTTTCAACTATATCTTAATATTTAAAGACAGACTATTGCGAGGTGGTGGTGATACACGCCTTTAATCCCAGTACTCCAGAGGCAGAGGCAGATGGATCGCTGTGAGTTTGATGCGAGCCTGGTCTATAAAGCAAGTCCAGGACAGCCAAGTCTATACAGAGAAACTATGTCTCAAAAATCCAAAATAAATAAATAAAGACTATATTTTTATTTAATTAATTTATTCAAATTACAACTCAATTGTTTTCCTCTCACTTGTATCCTCCAATTCCTCCCTCCCTCCCACTTTCACTCTTTTACTCTCCCCTAGGTCTGTGACCCAAGGGACCTCCTCCCCCACCATATGATCACAGCCTATCAGGTCTCATCCTTGCCAGTGTGTGGTGTCACTTGAGTTTTTGATCTTAGCCATACTGATGGGTGTAAGATGAAATATAAGAGTCATTT
Source organism: Acomys russatus (assembly GCF_903995435.1). Classification (NCBI taxonomy): domain Eukaryota; kingdom Metazoa; phylum Chordata; class Mammalia; order Rodentia; family Muridae; genus Acomys; species Acomys russatus. The sequence continues at coordinate 17,570,111 of NC_067143.1, forward strand.
TGATTTGCATTTCTCTGATGACTAAAACTGTTGAGCATTTCTATAAGTGTTTATCAGCCATTCGATATTCTTCTCTTCAGAATTCTCTGTTAAGTTGCTTATATGGGATTTTTACAATTTCTTTGTAAAGGCAGTTAGTGCTATGAATTTTCCTTTTAGCACTGCTTCAATGTGTCCCACAGATATGGGTATGTCATTATTTAATGAATGGGCCCAGGCAGGAACCTAGCTACTGGCAAGAGCAGACCAAGACTGTACAATTGGGAAGATCTAACCTGGCCTAGCCAGGCACCACAGCCTGGTAGGGACTCCCATGCTCTTGGGAGAGGATGGGTGGGCCTGAGGGGGCAGGACAGAAAACTAACCTGCAATCCCAACGTACTGGGACTGAACTGACAAGGTTGCATGGTCTGAACTGTACTGGGCTGGAAACTTCCTCTGCTGTCCCAGTGGGGAGCCTAAGGTGTGGAGGAAAGTTTCCTGGAGCTGAAAACAGGTCACCTGTCTGTTCCAGGGAAGAATTCCCAGGTCCTCACAGGCAAAGGCCCTTGACCTATAATCACTCACCAATAATTCTTTCTCAACAACCAGTGAAGGACACCAGAAACTACCTCCCAACATCTGAAACTGAAAGATGACTAAAGGCCAGCATAAGAATGCCAACAACAAAACCCAAAACAATATGCCATCTCCAGATCTGAGCTATCCCAAAGAAATCAATGCTGAGAATTCAAACACAATCTAAATGCAAGAAAATGACATCAAACATTAGTAATGAAGATGATAATGGAAGAAACAAATAAAATCTGTAAACAAATGCAGGAATATGCACCCAAACAATTTGAAGACATAAAAGAGGCCTATAGAGAGGCACTGTAAGAAATTCAGGAAAACACAGTCAGATGAAGGAAATCAATAAAACAGTTCAAGATCTGAAGATGAAAGTGGAAACAATGAAGAAGGCACAGACAGGAGAAAAATGGGAATGGGAGAACTTAGAGAGGAAAGCAAACAACATAGAGGTGAGCGTCTTTAACATATCCAAGAGATGGAGGAACAAATCTCATGACTGGAATATCCAATGTAGAACTTGAAGCAACCATCAAAAAATGCTAAATCTGAAACATTCCTGATACAAAACATCCAAGAAATAAAGGACATCATGAAAAGATGAAATTTGAGGATAATAGACATTGAGGAAAGAGAAGATGCCCAACTTCAAGGCCCAGAAAATAACTTCAACATAATCATAGAAGAAAAATTCCCCAACTTAAAGGAGATGCATATAAACATAAAAGAGTCCTACAGAACACACAATAGAATAGACCATAAAAGAAAATCTTCCCATCACATAATAATCAAAAACCAAATATACAGAACAAAGAAAAATATTAAAAGCAACAAGGGAAAATGGCTACATAACATATAATGGCAAACCTATTAGAAGTACACCGGATTTCTCAGCAAAGACCTTAAAAGTCAGAAGGGCCTGGATAGAGGTCCTCCAAGCCCTAAGAGATCACAGATTCAAGGTCAACATACTATGCACAGAGAAACTATCAATAACCATTGATGGAGAAAACAAGATATTCCATGACAAATACAAATTCAAACAGTACCTATGCACAAATCTGGTCTTAGAGAAGTTACTAAAACCCAAAGTGACAAGCTACACCTACAATTACATGGAAAACAATTAACTACATCATAGCAAAAATATAACCATATGAACACTCAATTGAAACCAACATCAAAATCAAAGGACTTAACAATCACTTGTCATTAATATCTCTCAACATCAATGATCTCAGTTCTCTAATAAGAAGGCATAGACTAACAGAATGAATGCATAAAAAAAGACCCAACATTCTTCTGCATTAGAGAAACATATCTCAGCTATAAGGATTGACATTACCTCAGGGTAAAAGGCTAGAAAAAGGTATTCCAAACAAATGGACACAAGAAGCAAGCTGGTATAGCCGTTTTAATATATAATAAAATAGACTTCCATTGATAATCAAAAGAGACGAAGAAGGTCATTTCATACTCATCAAAGGTAAAGTCAACCAAGATAACATCACAATTCTAAACATCTATGCTCCCAATACAAGGGCACCCACATTTGTAATAGAACTATTAATTAACAAAGCTTAAACGACACATTGATCCCCACACATTGATATTGGGAGACTTCAACACCCCACTTTCACCAAATGATAAGGCATTGAAACAGAAACTAAACAAAGAAATAATGACACTAACCAACATCATGAATCAAATGAATCTAACAGATATCTACAGAACTTTTCACCCAAACAAAAGGATTACACCTTCTTATCAGCACCTGATGGAACCTTCTCCAAAATTGATTATATAGTAGGTCACAAAGCAAGCCTCAACAGATTCAAGGGGATTGAAATAATACCTTGAATCCTATCAGATCACCATGGTCTAAAGCTGGAATTCAACAACAATAGAAATATCAAAAAGCCTATACACACATGGAAACTAAAGAGGCTCATGTTGCACCTGGAGCTTCCTGTGAACTGGTACAGGGTGCGTGGGTGGGGTCTGAGGGCAGACTCAGCCATTTCCCTGAGATTTCCCCAGGACAGGAGTTCTGGTGCTTCACTGCTAGAGTTCAGTCCCATATGCCGAGTTCTTATTATAGAGCCCTCTGCAGTTTACAGGTAGGTTCTAGTCTAGAGTCTGGGGACTGGGCTCTTGTCCTCCATGGGCCTTTGCTTGACCCAGGGCTAAGACCCCTGTGGTTTGTGCTGTGTGGGACCCCATTCACCTAGTGTTCCCCAGGTCTTGTGGTCTATGGCTTCCAGTCAAGTCCCTGGTCTCTGTGAGGTAGATGAGATACAGTGTATCTGCCATCTTGGAATCAAGACAGACTATTTTAAGCTTTCCTAATAGCCTTGGGAGGTTTCACTTGTGCATTACAAACAATAAAACTCCCAAGATTTCTACAACAAGTCCTTTCCTTTGCATCTTTTTCAACTAATGTTCTATACTTGAATCTGCAGAAATACAATCAAGCCTCTTAAATGACTCTCCAAATTGGAAAAACCACTCAAAGATTGGCATTATGCTCTCTACATAAAAAAATCAAAATCAAAGTGGAGAAGTGAAACAAAGAAAAACAACTTTGGACAGAGGATAGAGAGAACAATGAGACAAATTGCTGAGTCACTATCCTATAGTTAATAAGACTGCAGAGATGATAAAGTTGGTGAAATATTTTGAAATCTGTGGTCATTTCAAGAATATTTAAAAAATATCCCAAATAACAAAATAGTAATATTAAATATAAGCCAAATGTACTACAGCATGTGTCAATTTAATATGTTAGCATCAAGATATTAGTATAGGACAAAATAGAATGGATATGAGGTATTTACTTGATTAGTTATGGATAACTGCACATATTCTCTTGGAGCCATTCCATTTCTATCCCACAGAGCTTTTAAGGGGAACTCTTTATCATTTTTTCACTGGTGGTTAAAACAATGTTCATAGCTCCTGTTGCTCTCCTGTTTCTTAAAGTATTTCTTCATCTTCATCTTCTATACTAGCCTATATCGTTTCACTTCTCCAGATGTGAGAAGTCATTGTTATCCTAGTGTAGAGAAAGACCTTTCAAATGGCTATATGGTGTGCCTCTATCTGAGTGCTGAGTGTTTCTTGGAAATGATAACCTCATAGTAGGAATGTTTTTATGCCTCTCCTTGTTACAGATCCACTTGTTTTCTATACAGCTTCTACTGATTGGATCCTTAAACTCTTGGTCTCACAGTTGTCTAGTATATTGTAATAGGGAATATAGAAGGTAGTACGCAGTTCATTTTGAAAAATGGCAGCATAGTGTACAAATATTATTGGATAATTGCCTGTACTCTGAGAAATGTACTTGTTTTCACCTATATACTGGTTCATTATGCATGACTTCTATGAACTGTTTGTCAATTTTTAAATCTTCCAACTGTCTTAGTACAGAATTAGGTTTTCTTTCATTTAGCCATTAGAAATTCAATTCAACACAAATACTTCCATTTTTTTTGGCTCCTATTACCCAATTTAAACCTTTTCCTCTCCTTTTTTTTTTTCATTTTATTATTTTATTCATATTACATCTCGATTGTTAGCCCTTCCCCTGTTTCCTCCCATTCTTCCCTCCCTCCTACTTCCCCCTTCTCCCCTCCCCTATGTCTGTGATTGAGGGAGACCTCCTCCCCCTATATATGCTCTTAAAATATCGAGTTTCTTCTTAGTAACTTGCTATCCTTCCTCTGAGTGCCGCCAGGCCTCCCCATCCAGGGGACGTGGTCAGAAAAGGGGCACCAGAGTTCATGTGAGAGTCAGATCTCATTCTCCGCTCAACAGTGGAGAATACCATGATCACCGGCTAGGTCTTGCTGTACTACAGAGCAACAGTAATAAAAACAGCATGGTACTGGCAAAGCAATAGGCCGGTGGATCAGTGGAATCGAATCGAAGACCCAGATATGAATCCACACACATATGGTCACTTGATTTTTGACAAAGAAGCCAAATCTATTCAATGGAAAAAAGGATAGCATCTTCAACAAATGGTGCTGGTCTAACTGGATGTCTACATGTAGAAAAACGCAATTAGACCCTTATTTGTCACCATGCACAAAACTCAAGTCCAAGTGGATTAAAGACCTCAACTTAAAACTCTCCTTGTTTTTTTAATTACATTCTACAAATTGCATTTCCACTTTATAGATACTTTATACATACTAGTCTTAGTTACACCAGCCAAGGCATTTACAAGTATATGACATACTGGCCTATAAATAGGCTGAGCCAAGTCATTAAAACTTTATGATAATCTAGAGAGGTCAACCTAAATTACCTAGGCGTTATAATGGTTCCTTCATTCATGACTGTAATATATCCACTGTTCATCAACCTGTGGCATCCCAATGGATATTCTCTGGTTATACATTAGTAACTCTCATTGCTCATATGTAACAGTCCTTCAGGAAATTAATCCAGAAGCACTGCTTAAGGCTTTGCAGCATTGGTCACAAGAGGAGTATTTGAGGATATATTTCTTAGTGTTTTGCTTCCAAAACTGTTAGATGGATCCTTTCTGTCCAATTTCCCACAATCAAGAAAGCCAAGGTATTAGCTATGCTTTGTTTCTTAGTTAACGCTTTTTGTATTTCTAGAATTTTCAATGTTTAGTTGCTTTTTATTTGATTTGTCTCTAAAACCTGATCATAATTAAGATGGATATCTACAGGGTGCTTCCCTGATTTCCCTTGTTCTATCTCAACCAGAGATATAAAATGTATCTTTGTTTTTTTCTAAGTCTCAATCCTTCCTCCCTTATACATTACTCCTCATATGGGTTTCATGCTTTGGGGTATCAAGCTGTGCTCTGTTTTATTAATCCAATTTTGGCTGTCTTTTATTTTTTGTTCACCTAGAGACGAAATAAAAAAAGCAAACAACTGTTACTAAAAGAACCAGAACCTCACTTTCTCCTCTTTTATTCAATTTACCAACTGTCTCTGAGGCCAATATCAAAAATGCCACCCTAACATCCTTTTCTCACACAATTCCAAACCTAGCCCAGCAGTTTCTCTCTCAGGTATGCAAACTTGCCCCAAAATAGCAAACAAAAGCCCCAAAACACAGAAAAAGCTCTGTTGCTCCTCTAGCTATTACATAATACATTTCCCCTGATGTGTTACATCTGGGCATAGGGCAAACACCTGCCCATAAATCAGGAATGCCACTGCATACCACATGGAAAAAGATTGAAGTTCTGTGATCTGCCTTAGATACATTTGCTGTCCCAGTAGCCTCACATAATTCACATATCTAATGTGCATTGCATTTACCATGCTTCAACCAGTATTCACACACAAATAATATAGCGACAAACAAGTATGTAAAAATTTCCTCTCTAAGTTCACTACCATATTCAATATTGATTTAGTTACTCATATCATTTCCAATCTCAAGGGATGCGGGATGCATCAATTCCCAAGCTCATCCCTAGTTTTGTTATAATCTCCCATATACCAAAAGTGCTAATTTTTCATTGATGAGAAATGTAAATAATGTCTAAAAGTCCCCATAAGGTAGCAACAGTAAAGCAAATTAAAAATTGTATCAATATTGGCTATTATGGAAAAATGAGGCTCCAGTGATTATTTGCAAAGCATAGGTTATGAGCTACTTACTGGAATATGTAACTCCAATACAAATGTTTCACAAGAAAGTGTTTCTCCAGGAGATATCTTGGATTTCTCATATCTTAATTTATATATGTGAAATGCTATTTTATACCTTTTTACATCTATGGAGGAGCTGGCTAAAGAAGTGGGAGGATAAGGTTAGATACTCTGTTAAGGCTAACTTGACTCATTTTCTCTTCTATGTGTGTATGGAAACAGTCTTCAATCCAGGATATGATGATATTTCATAGGCTGACACTGCTATACTCCTCAAGATGTTAGATGTAGTACTTACAGAATATTCCCATGTAACACAGTCATTTTCAGAAATCCCAGGGAAACAATTAGAACTGTCAGCCACAGCTGACTTTCCTGTGTAAGCTACACACATACATACACACACAAAAAAAAAAATTGAAGAAAGAAGAGTCTTATAACTCCTGGTACTCAGATAATTGCAAGTCCCACAAGAGCACAAAGCTACCCAACCTAAGGTATAAGCATAGGACCTAACTCAGTCCATATAGTGCCTATTTTCATGGAATCTGTGTAGGTGAGCCACTATAACCCGGGCCTAGTTAATTCTGTGGGCATGGTCTTATGGTATGCTTGACCACTTTGGCTCATACAATTTTTTTCATTTTCCTATGTATGGTTCCTCTGGCTCTGCCTATTCTTGCAACCTTTTTCTTCCTGTTGTATTACCTAGTCCAACCTTGATATGAAGGTTTGTGCATAATTTTATTTTAATTTATTATGCCAGGTTCCACTCATTTCTATGAAAGACTTGCTCTTTTTAAATTTTTTTTAAATGTGTGTCTTTTTCTTTTTAAGTGAAATGAAAGAGAGGGGATGTGGTAGATAGGGATGTTTTAAGAAGGACTGGGGAAAATAGAAGGAAGAAAAACTGCCATAGATATGTAATGGATGAGAAAAACTTGCAATAAATGTTCCCTTGTTGTGGGGCATTGCTAGCCAAGGCAGAAGTCCACATTCCTCTGGTTAGCCATTTACAAATGCTTAAAACAGAGGCCAACTCCCTTTTGATCCCAGTGGGCCCCTGAATCCCATCTGGTAAGAGGTGTCCTGCTCTGGTAAAAACTTTAAAGCCACCCCCAGATTACCAAGTACTGTTTCCTCTTCCTGAGATAATGATGTCAAGAGATTTACTATAAACAGAAGCCATATCCTGGTATCTCACCTTTTAGAACTCTTAGGTCTACTTCGTACATCTTCCAGGGCTTAAAAACCCAGGGGTTGCCTTTGTCATCTACTTTGTCCTTCCTTCTGGTCCTGCTCTTTTGAGCCTTTTTTCCTTTTTGTTCCTTTCCAGCCTCTATGGACCTTTTGATCCTTCCTGCCCATCCTTTTAGTCCCTGATTTTCCCTTTTTGTCTTTTAGCTTTTTGCTTAGCTTAGACTTCCCTGTATACTGAATGCACAACACTTAGAATTCACAATAATGTTTAGCTTCTGGCTCTCCCAACTGTCTATTTTCAGCTCCTAATTCTTGCAAATGCTCCCAGACCTTTCCAAGCAGTAGAGCTATCTGGACTTCCCTCTCTGCTTGGGATAAAACAGTGGGATCTCTTCTTACAGAGAGACACAAGAACCAGTATCCTCTCTGCTCAAGCTCAAATTTGGCTAAAAGTCTGCCTTCACTTCAGGAAAGCTGTTAAAGTACTCCATTATAGTCCCAGGCCCTACAATGCAAAGACCCTCACCCCTGTTCCTCTGATTCCCTGTCCCAGCAAAGTTGTTAGCCAAGCAAACTCTCTGGGAGAAACAGATGACAACAACATTTTACTCATTTTCTCAGGTTCACAAAATATAGGCAAACAAATACACAATTGATCATTAATTTACTCCATCCACCTAGCTTATCTTGGTAGCAGAATGTGGAACCTGTTGATGTCAGAATAACAGAAAATGAAAACTAAATTCTAGTTGCCATTGCATAATCAGGCAGAAAACAAAGCAGCCAACATGGAGAGAAAGAGTATTCCATATAATTTAGGTATTAAAAATAATAGGAGGTGGTTGCAATTGTTAGAGAGGAAATATACAAAAAAGATCTAGTGAAATTATAACATTTCTAATGTCCCACCCAAACAGGCTCATCTTCCTGTCTTTTTTATTGTTACTGGCAGGAGCTATTCTAGTGCCTATCTTGAGACTACTATAAAAGGATATGAGATTCAATGTTTTAGCTGTTGTGGAGCTGTAATCACAAGGCTGAGGAATCTGTTGTCTCCTTTAGTTTCAGTAAAATTATTTTCCCCTAAAACTGAGTATTTCAGTACAACAGAGAAGACACAGGCTTCATGTAGTTAATCAAATCTTCTTTAATGAGTCACATGGTTTGGCCATACAGTGATTTTTATTACCATTTTATTCTCAGTGTCTTTGGCAAGGCCAGAAGATTTTTTCATATACAATTGGAAAGGTGGAAGGCTAAAGGGGAGAAGGTGCACATTTTTAGAGGAGCATCTGCAAGGGTATAAGTGTCATCTACCAGACATTCCAGCCAAAGAGACCTTGATCTTGTAGTTCCATTTCCCTCCTTCAGAGTTGTTATATTTTATGCCACATGGGGCCTACAGGAAATTAACCACACAAGTTCTTAAGATGCATAAGAACTGTGGTGAAAACACCTCAAATAAGTATATTCACTACTCTCTTCCTGAGACCTCTATGGAAGGACAAGTACTAGCTTCTAATAGCACTGTGATTCTGGACAAATGCTTTCCCTATGGCCTGTCAGCATTAACCATTATTTTCCTACACTGACTACACTGACAAAAAAATTGTCTCACCCAGTTTCCTGAAGCCACATTTTTTTGAATTCCTGGCCCTGCTCACCTTGAACTCAGGCAAACTTGATATTATTTGTTATCAATACATCAAAAAAAAAAAAAAACTTCAAGACTACTTCAAATTTAAAATATTGTGAAATTTGAACATTTACCTCTTGCCGAACAGCTTAGCCTCAAATGGCTTCATATAGCTCATGTGCCCAGAATCTGAGTAAGAGATATAAGGTTGAAGAATTTTAGTCCCTATTTGCAGATGATATGATACTATATGTAAGCGAACCCCAAAATTCCACCAGAGAACTACAGCTGATAAACACTTCCAGCAAATTGGCTGGATATAAAATTAACTTTAAAAAGTCAGTAGCTTTCCTATATACAAATGACAAACATGCAGAGGAAGAAATTAGGGAAACTACATCCTTCATGATAGACACAAGCAATGTAAAATATTAGAAGTAACTCTAACCAAGCAAGTGAAGGACTTTTTGAAAAAACTTTAACTTTATGAAGAAAGAGATTGAAGATGACATCAGAAGATGGAGGGATCTCTCTTGTTTGTGGATCAGGAGAATTAACATAGTAAAAATGGCCATCTTACCAAAAGCAATCTAAAGGTTTAATACAATCCCTATCAAAATACCTACAAAATAATTTAAAGATATTGAAAGATCAATTCTCAACTTAATATGGAGAATGAAAAAAAAAAACCAGAATAGCAAAAACAATCCTATACAATAAAAGATCCTCCAGAGGGATCTCCATACCTGATCTCAAGCTATCCTATAGGGCAACAGTAATTAAAACAGCATGGTACTGGTACAGCAATAGGCTATTTGAACAATGGAAATGAATCTAAGACCCAGAAATGAATCGACACACATATGGGTGCTTGATTTTTGACAAAGAAGCCAAATCCATTCAATGGAAAAAGGATAGTATCTTCAACAAATGATGTTTCTCTGTTTGTCTACATGTAGAAAAATGCAGTTGGACCCATATTTGTCACCATGCACAAAACTCAAATCCAAGTGAGTTAAAGACCTCAACATAAAACCAGAGACACTAAATTGGCTAGAAGAAAAAGTGGGGAAGAGCCTGGAACACATTGGCACAGGAGACAACTTCCTGAACAGAATATCAACAGCCCAGGCCTTTAGGTCAACAATTAATAATTGGAAACTCATGAGGCAGAGAAGCTTCTGTAAAGCAGGAGACATTGTCAACAGAAAAAAGTGACAGCTTAGAGACTGAGAAAAGATCTTCACCAGACCTACATCTGACAAAGGTCTAATATCCAAAATATATACAGAACTCAAGAAATTAAACACCACCAAACCAAATAACCCAATTGAGAAATGGGGCTGAGAACTAAACAGAGACTTCTCAACAGAGGAGTATCAAATGGCTGAGAAACACTTAAAGAAATGCTTGATATCTTTACTCATCAAGGACATGCAAATCAAAACAACTCTGAGATTCCATTTTATACCCATCAGAATGGCTAAGATCAATAGTTAAGTGACATCACATGCTGGCAAGGATGTGAAGAAAGAGGAACACTCCTTCATTGCTGGTGGGAATGCAAACTAGTACAACCACTTTGGAAATCTATCTGGTGCTATCTCAGAAAACTGGGAATAAGGCTTCCTCAAGCCCCAGCTATTCCACTCCTTGGAATATACCCAGAAGAAGCGCCAGCACACAAGAAGGACATATGCTCAACCATGTTCATAGTGGCCCTATTCATAATAGCCAGAAGATGGAAACAGCCTAAGTGTTCCTCAGTAGAAGATTGGATAAAGAAACACTGGTACACTTACACTATGGAATACTACTTAGCTATTAAAAACAAGGAATTTCTGAAATTTGTGGACAAATGGATTGAACTAGAAATGATCATACTGAGTGAGTTAACCCAGAAGCAAAAAGACTCAAATGGTATATACTCACTTATAACTAGATACTAGCGCAAGGGACGTGTCCCCTGAAAGTCTTTACTTACCAGGAAAGTGGGATAGATGTGAGGACATCCTTTTGGGACTCTAGGTAAGAGAAGTATGGGAGAATGGGGAAATCGAAGGATCCAGAGGATCCTAGAAACCTACAAGAAGAACATTATGACAGGCAGATCTGGGCCCAGGGGTTCTTCTCAAACTATGGCACCAACCAAGGCCAATACGTGCAGTAAACATTGAATCCATACCCAGATCTAGCCAAGGGACAGGGACTTATTTTCACATGAACTCTGGTGACCCATATTTGACCACATCCCCTTGATGGGGAGGCCTGGTGGCACTCAGGGGAAGGATAGCAGCCTACCAAGAAGAGACTTGAAACCTTATGATCATATACAGAGTAAGGAGGTCTCCCTTATTCACAGTCATAGGGGAGGGGAATAGGGTGAAAGTGGGAGGGAGGAAGGAATGGGAGGATAGAAGGGATGAGATAACAATTGAGATGTAATATGAATGAATTTACAAATTAATTAATTAAAAACAAACAAAAAACAAAAACAAATTAAAAAAACAAAAGATAAAAGGTTGAGCAAGAGAGTGATGGCTCACACTGGCAATCTCAGGTTTGTCTAGGGGAGTACTTCTTATGTCAACCATCCATGGAAAATTATTAGTTCTTGAGCTTCCTTTCCAGGTACATGTCCCCTTCCTGGATTATTCAGGTGAGAAGTGTTCAGAAAGTTAATCAAGATCCAACCACACACTTCCAAGTTAACAGAATTATTGTGCTTTTTTGTTTGTTTGTTTGTTTTTCTAGACAGGGTTCTTTGTTTAGCTTTGACTTTCCTAGACTCATTTTGTAGACTAGGCTTGTCTCGAGCTCACAGAAATCCACCTGTTTCACCTTGCCAGAGTGATGGGATTACAGTTGTGTGCAACCACACCCCTCTTCCTGTGTGTGCTCTTCTTAGGCCTGCTCAAAGTAGAAACTGATTGGGAGTTCAACCTTGAAGTAATGGTGATGTCTGTCCTCTCACTCAGAAAGGACCTTTAACAAAGCAAGACACCATTGCCACATTCATGTCTCTCTCCCTTGTTGTCAGTCAGGTACATTAACTTGAGTAGGGTTACATTCCCCTTGAGTACAAATCCTGCATGAGAGTCCTCAAGAATGGTAGCATTGGTCATTTTGATCACCTGGATAAAACCTGAGCTCATATCCTTGGACAGAAAAAAGACTGGGCTGTGGAGAAAACCCAATTCCCAAGTTTTCCAGTATTAGTTAGGGAAAGACTAGCTCTGAGTGTAGGAATCTAAGTGGATTAGATATGTCAAAAGACCTCTGGGTCCTCCTATTTTCTTATTGTATATATTAAGAAAATTGTCTCTGGGCCTTTTTCCTCCCCAGTTCACCTTGAAATGTCTTCTGGAAATAATAATCTCTCATTTCAGTGAGACTTAACTGCTACTTATATTCCTGACAATATTCTTCACTATGATCCTATTGGAATACCTATACCAATATGTTAAAAACAAGAATAATGAAAGTAGATTGGGTACATATGTTGGATGTAAGAATAGGAAAATTGGGAGGAGAGTTTGGAAGTATGGCCTTCAAGAATTAAAATTGGCTTGGCTATTACATTGTGAACTCACAGAAAATCCTGTATAAGGTCTACAGAAAATCTCACTTTCCTTTCTGTACCTACAGTGTACTCTCAGAATTGCTAGCTTTTGCTATCAATGAATCATTAACGAGTCATGTAAATTTCTCCTGATATTTCTGATTAAACCAATATTTGCCTTCTGCTTGTGTTTGTAGAGTTGTTTCTACTATATTTCAATTAACCAACAGTTTTTACACAAAATTCTTTCCCTCTCAGAAGCTCCACAAGAAAGAAAATGTGAAGAGAATAAAATTACATATGACACAAAAATAACACTAGATGATATGTAATATATGCAATTAAAAAGGTTTTGTAATTTTAATGAGCAACTCATGAAAAGCTGTATAATTGCATAAACACATAAACATATGGCATCGACGTAGTTTGTGTCCATAAATGATAATGAAGAGATTGTCAGTGGAGAAACAGTGTCAAAGAGTGACAAGGAAATCTAGTGGGTAAATTTCTTTCGATGAAAGTGTGGAGTACTAGTGTGAAACCATTGAGAGGCAATTGATTGCCTAATACTCCTATGCCTTGCCTGACATCATATAAAAGGATGGGAAGGAAAAGAAGAGAGAAAGAACTATAAGAACTAATAATAGGCAAAATGCAATGACAAATTAACCCTGATTGTAGATACCAGATTGGAAAGATGAACCTCTGAGACTCTTGATGACCCTAGGATAATAACAAGTAAGAAAGACCGTATTATTTTTCTTTTTCCCTAGCGATCCCTGTGCAACAAGTATATAGTGATAGTCTCAGGGGCCCATGTGAGAACTCTTCCAGCCATTGTGAATGTTACAGTTCTAAGGGGAAGGTATCCTGGCATGCAGGAGCGAAAGAATCCCCAAAAGTCTCACCACACAATAAACCTCACACAAGACATTTCTTGGGAGGGTAGCTGCCTCTGCTTGTGTTAGAAGCAGCAGAGAACTGAGAAGATAGGTTTTATATAGGACTTTTTGGGGGCTGAGCTTTCTAGAGATTTTTAGAGCAGAAATTAGTGGTGTTTCAAGTCCTGAGTTTAGGTTTCTTACTACTTAGGAATGAGCCTGGCTCTGGTTGTTAGGGCAATTAAAGTGTTCTGTGGGCTGAAGATGATGGTGAGAAGTCATAAAATGCAGGACCGGGCCACTTGTATGCCTCAAGGGGCTTACATTTCCCCTCTTTTGTTTAATTAGTAATAAACTACCAGGGGTTGGGTATCACCATTATTATCAAACTATTTCTTGCTAATTGAGGGCATTGAAGGCCTTGGGATGAACTTGACTTTCATCATCAATATAATCTTGAGTCCCAGGCCTCTGGCTCTGTAGCTAGCTTATTGTAATCTAGTAATAGCAGCTGATTATTTTGGATCAGTTCTTGAAGAAATCAAGACAAGATGTTTATAAGGCAGGGTATGACTAGTGAGATTAAGAAACGGAGGGAAAAAAAAGAAGTTAAGAAGTATAGTGTCCAATTTCATGTTGCACATGATCTACTGGCCAGAGACCAGTTACTTACATATTTATGGGTCCATCTGGAATTGTTGGATATTGTCCTTACTTTACTTGACTGGATGAAATAGAAGCAATATTCCTCCCCGAGACAAACACAAAGACCATTGCTCTCTCTTGTTAGTAAATATAATACTCACAAAATTTGTAGCACTATGATAGCCAGCAATTTGGCCCTGGAATATAAAGATGGTCTGAGCCACACATTTAAGATTCTGGATGAACTTAGTGGAAAACTGATGGTAAGTAGCTAGGAGAGTAGTCTGTCCCACTACTCAGGGATGACACCAGAATTTATTCCCAGGACTGTGAGAAATGTAGAATCTGAACCACCTGTTTGTTTTTCATGCTATGCCACTATAGAACCTGTGATGGGGATTGGCAAGGGATCTTTGCCAGGGACCACTTTAAATTTTGAATATAGGCCTACCAGGGACAAGTTCCACACCACCCATCTGGTAGAAAGCAGTAAATGTGAATCCTGCAGATAATAAGGCATTCTGAATAGGAACTGGGTGGAAGTGTTCAGATCCAAAGTATAATCACAGTCTGACGGAGCCAGTGTGACCATGAAGTGTGTCTCAAAGGAGTAAAAACAGTCCAAAATATCAAAGAGAGAGAGAGATGTAGCAAATATAAGGGATGCTTATATTTGGCTTAGAGCAATTAACAAGTAGTGAGGTCAGAGAGTCAGTAAGACAATGGGGAAGTCCACAAGTGATGGTCATGAGTTTGAACAAGAAGGGACACAACAAATAATTATACATGGTCTTGCATAGCACTTTCTTGGATATATGTAAGAGGAAATCATAATTCTTTTTGGGTCTCAATGCAAGAGTGAAATGGGCAGTATTCCAGGATGGGTCAGTAGGGAGCTATGAACTGTTAAAAGGTGGACATGGCTGAAAGTAAGTGTTGGATCCTCTATAGATGCTACCTGAAGGGAGAGATCTCAGGAAGAGGGTAGTGTTTGGAGGCCTCTGTAAGTTAAAAGGTAGAACAAATGGTGAAGAAAGAAGACAGTAATAAGTAATTTGAAGCTTAACTCTTTTGATTCTCATATAAGAAGTTCACTTGTTTCCAGAAGTACATTTTTTTCAGAAGCACATATTTGTATATGAATGCATGAAGGTGCAGCTTTAATACCATAATAAATAAGCAATGGAGTCTCTTGTAGAAGAAGTAGGTCATATGTAGTTTTTTTTTTCAATCTGGAGTCTTGGGATCCAGATTGTTACATTGTAAAAGGCCTTTGTATCGTGGTATAGGAAGTAAGATGGAC
Organism: Acomys russatus; assembly: GCF_903995435.1. Classification (NCBI taxonomy): domain Eukaryota; kingdom Metazoa; phylum Chordata; class Mammalia; order Rodentia; family Muridae; genus Acomys; species Acomys russatus. Next base: position 17,585,556 of record NC_067143.1, read on the forward strand.
ATTTGTTAAGGATGATATCTTGTGTTTTGTTTTATTATGTTTTGTTTTCACAATTTACTGCTTTGATGGAGGCCTTGAATAGACTGGTGAGAAATCAGGTTATAAATTGATCCCTAGCAAGGATAACCATTGGAGTATTGTAATTTCATTTAGGGAGCTGGTCAGGGACTGCCTCAGCCTCAGTTGATGAGTGGCATTAATTTGATAGATTTTCTTTGCATGTGTCCTAGCCTAGAGCCAGATTTGCCTGCACTCTTTAGGGAAGAAGACTGTTGGTGAGAATTATATAAACATCATGAAAAATAAGGTAGTAAGATTGAGTAATATACTGAAACTTTTAAATAAAGGTGGAAAAATTAGCAGTCTAAAACCCTTATATTTTTTCTATTTTAGAAAGTTTGCCTAATGAGAATGGGATATATCCACCCTGGCACCCTCATACAACGGTACAACCATGGCCCTGGCTACAGGGAGGTAAAGATATTGATATGGTATAGAGAAAAGAAATAGAAGAATTACTACAGGCTGCCAGTGGGCTGTAAGTGGGCACCTGAGAGAGTTTATTTGAGTGGCCTATCTATGTTGAGTGTGAAGAGAACAAAGAACAAAATGGCTAGACAGGGAAAGGAATGGGTTGAGACTGATAAGGGAAAGCAATGTTAGTGTGGTTGAAAAATAGTAGACAAATAATCTTGGCTTTATAACTAGGAGGAACTGTTTTTTCCCTCAGTTTGTGTATTCTATGTGGTAATTTTTAGTTAAGATAGTAATGAAGTCATATGGCAAAAATCCATCTTTTTCAGACCTAGCAAATATGAATTTCAGCTTTCAACCTACTGGGAGAAACAGCAGCTAGGATGGCAGCAAGTGACATGTTTTCTTTAAAATTACCTATGTATAGATTTTTATCCATCAACTTCAGCGTTACAAGAATTAGGTTAATCCTTTTATTACATATTCTGCCAGTTTTTAATCATACCCAATATGCTTTTAAATCTTGAGGTAGGAGGTAAACTTTAACAAGATTTTAGAGAATTAAGCCAAAACCAAAAGAATGGGAGATGATAGCAATAATTTCCATTGGGAATAACCTTCTTTTTCTTTCTCAGGGATTTTGGAAGAAGCTTTTTTTTTTTTGATTTTTTAAAATTTATTCTTGTTACATCTCAATGTTTATTCCATCCCTTGTATCCTCCCATTCCTCCCCCCCCATTTTCCCATTATTCCCCTCCCCTATGACTGTTCCTGAGGGGGATTACCTCCCCCTATATATTCTCATAGGGTATCAAGTCTCTTCTTGGCTACTTGCTGTTGGAAGAAGCTTTTAAACAAGCATACTTGGGCCTTGAGGAGTGGAATCCATACCTCAACTCCACAGCCAGTTTTTAAATGAAGCAAGCCAGCTTAAAAAAACAAAACAAATCAAAGCCAAAACAAAAACAAAAGCCACCAAAAATAAAAAAAGAAACTACAATAACAGTCAAATGCACTCGTACCTAAAAGTTACCAGAAGCCCTGTAAAACTGAATCCAGTAAACTGAGATAAAAGAAGGCATAAAAATTTTAGACATGGATACAAATAGAGGAAACTGCAGAATGGAGCTGAGCGATGCTCCCATCAGTAAAGTGTGTGTGTGTGTGTGTGTTTGTGTGTGTGTGTGTGTGTGTGTGTGTGTGTGTGTGTGTGTGTGTGTATGTGTGATACAGCTGGCCTACTCCTTTGCTTTATTCTCCCCCTGCTAGGTCTGATTCCTGGCTCCTGCTTTGCAACAAATATACAGATACATCAAGACTAACTTAAAAAAATAGGATATTAACATCATGTGGGAGTTGGGGGTAGACAAAAAATAAAAGACAAACAGTGCACGAAGAGAAGAAAAGTGAAACAGGGAATGAAGAACATCTCCACAGTCTAAGCTGTACTGAGATCTTATCCCCCATGTCCAGTTCACCCACAAGGGATTTGTGATCCAGCTCAGCAATCTCTCGACATCCTGTCCACCAGTGGCAAATAAATATTTCTCCTTTTGTAAGTGTAAACATTTCCTTGAGTCCTAGAAAGTTATGATTGAGATTTCAACACCCTTCTGGTACTCTTCGAGGCAGAGGTACCCCTAGCCATAGTCTTTAAAGTGACAGCTTTTCCTCTTCACCTGACTCTGTTCCCAGCCCCAAGCACTTATGAACTGCAATCCTGTAGCTTTCAGGTAGGCTATTGTTCGCGTTGGTTCCCTCTCCCCCACCCTCCCTTTAGAGTTTTATATAATCCCACAACTCTGCTAGGCCTTATGTTTTTTTGTCACTCCATTTTACAACCCTTTTCTGTGTATGAGAATCTTTTCTGTGGAGACTTTATTTTTGGTTCTACAGTATTTCCTTATAAAGTCTACAGGACTGGCCTTTCAAAGATACAATAGCCCTACTTACTGCAAGTGATTGAAAGGATGAGGTCATTGTAGGGGCTGAGGGGTATTTTTTATAGTAAACACATGTATGATCACACTTGAATAGTCACATTAAGACTGCTTTATGGCTAAAATATCAGCTATACTTAAAGGAGTAAATGGGTAGTCAGTTGGAGCCATGTATGACTATAAGCCCAGAACTTTGGGAGGTAGAGGCTACTGGATCTCTCTGAGTTCGAGGCCAGTCTGGCCTATAAGTGGGTCCAGGACATCCAAGGCTACAGAGAGAATCTCTGTTTAAAAAAAACAAAAAGAGAGTAGGAGGGAGAGAGAAAGAGAGAGAGAGAGAGAGAGAGAGAGAGAGAGAGAGAGAGAGAGAGAGAGAGAGAGAGAGAGACAGAGAGAGAAAAGAAGAAGAAGAAGGAGGAGGAGTAGGAGAAGGAGGACGAAGAGAAGGACGAGGACGAGCAGGAGGACGAGGAGGACGAGGAGGACGAGGAGGATGAGGAGGAGGAGGATGAAGAGGAAGCGAGGTGAGAAGAGTAGGAGAGGAGAGGAGGGAATGGAGAGGAGAGAAAAAGTAAACGAGTAAATATAGAATAACATTTTTTGTGGTACCTCCTCTTTCTTCTTCTTTAAAACAATAAATGCTCAGATATTCTATGGCATGGTAAGATGAAAAGGGTTGGGGAAAATGAATCTCAGTTAACCAAGTAGCTTTTTACATCCCTAGGTTTTAAAGCTATCTCAGTCATTAGCAGGCTTATTGTCACTCTGAATGATTCAGAAAATGTTAACAATTTTCAGTCTCTGCCTCTCCAACTGCCTAAAAGTTATCCCATTCACACACTCACCTCCTTGTGATATTCCACAATGCTAAGGTCCTATATGAAATCATATCCAAATTTTCATTTGTTCCAGGGAGCCTAGTTTCTCACATTCATGAAGAAACACATAGAAACTCCCAGTTACAGACCATGAGAACTCCTGGATTCATGCTTTTCTTTTCTAAAGCTGTTACAAAACAGAGTTATTTTAGAACAGCTGTGCATAGTAATGATGTGTACGATGCTCCCTTTCCTATTTTCTTTTTCTTCTCTGCTTCCATTTCTCTGGTCTACCTCCATACATGTACTTCTATAGCAAAGTACCCTTAATTTTACCATCTTTGTATATCCATGCATCATTCTGTGAGGCATGCTAATCATTCTGTGAGGCATGCTAATGTTCTCTTCTAACATTATTATCAATGCAATGCATCCATGGTTGCTTTGCTTTATGGAGTTGTTTGTAAATGTTTCCCAATTGACTATAACTTCTGGCCATCTTTAGCTCTCTAATTCTCCACAGGGAGAATAGCTTGTAGAGAAGGAAATTGCATAGAACACAATATGTCCAAATAATATTTTGTTGTCACACACAAATTATTGGTGGAGACAGAATGCTGCTGCTCCTGTATTGTGAATAATTATAGAGTCAATATATAAAAAGGACAAATAATTCTGGCGGGGACACTTCTTTAAGTGGGAGTATGGAGACCAAAGATATTCAATTGATATTAAAATATTTTCATTCATGGCCTGATTTCATAGAATAGAATGGTAAGAGTGGGAATAAAGAATAAAATATGAGAGATATTCTTTGCAAAATCACAGTGACAATTTAAACCTAAATGTAGAGCTTGGGTTGAAAACTTGAAATTCTGAGACATTAGATGATATTAAGCAAAATTACAAGTATTATACTTCATTGTTCTCAGAGAGCTTTCTTGGGTGACAGATATGACAGTTCTTCCAAATGTTACATCTCAAAGCTCTCAGAGAGTCGATGGTGCAAAGTGAGAATTGTCAATTTTCATAGCAATTGCCAGAAAGGATTCTCTAAGATAGAGAAAGGAACAGTACATCCCAAGTATCTGTCAGATACTGACAGAGAATGATCTTTCTTCAAGAAGGTGTGGCACCCCAAGAATTACACATGCATGACACATCTCAATGGGGGAAGCAGTGATTTCAGAGGCAGGATCCCATTTCCTGCACATGAGAAGGTGGTTCAGAGTAGGAATGCTAATTATGAAAAAAAAAATCCCTGCTTTGCTAATTTCCTTTGGCTCTGTCACCAGTAAATTTCAGAGCACTCTTCCTTTGAGGTGGGGGAAGCTTTGGTTATATCCAGGGCTAATTGAGTTCTGGACTATTGTCAGAAATCTGACTGGTAAAAACTCTCTCTGCAGAAAATTGTATTAGCTGTCCAGTATGAACGTTCAAATATAGAATAGGCTAAGAACTAATCAGATAAGAAATCTCAAATTAGAAAGTGAAAAACAAAGCCTGCTATAAACTCAGATATTTCCACAAAAAGCAACTGTTTGATATATCACTGCCTTTCCCTGGGTTTACAGTAGAAGCAGTGAAGATGACAGGAAAAAAATGTAATTTACCCTGGGCTCTGGCTACAATTAGCAATAACTGGAGGCTGATCATGTATTTGGATACTTGGGCCTATATGCTAAACATCTTTTTAAAAGCCTACATTTCTATCTGGACCATTCTGATGATGACTCTGGGCTTCCAAGTTCAGCTTGATGCTAACTCTTTGTGATTCCATTTGTCAGTTTCCACAAATGCAATGATTATATGCTTAAATTATAACAATATATAGTATACTTAGGTTTATTACATTGCCCCCAAAATGATGCATGCATTGTAAATAAAAATGTTACTTTCAAGCCCTTCTAAATATACCAAATTTGCATACTTTCTTCCTATTTTTGATTCTATCCTATGTGTTCCTCAAGTTTCAACATTTATTTTTGAATATTGTATTGAAATCTTAGGAAACAAGATAGTGGCTATGCTGTTCTTTTGTGATCCTCACAACACAGAGGACTCTCCCTTATATAAAATGTCATAATTTGGTCATAATATTCACATGTCTTGATTCTAAGTTACATTGAGGCCCATTTAAGAATGTTTTACAATATTAAGGTCTAAGAGAGACTGCCTGATATTTCATTTATATTGCTATTATTTCTATTAAAACTCACAATGGTGTGTTACTGTAAACCTTGAAATTCACAGTACTACAAAATATCAAGGTAAACTTCCATATTTTACCAACTTTTTCTTTCTTTTTTTTAAACCAATTTTTTCAAATGCTATAATTTGATAAAACTTAGCCATTGTTAGGATATTAGTAACTTGGTTCTCAAAGCCACATGTAAATATTTCACTATAGATTTGGTGAGTAGTGAAGACCTATATAATTGCCAGAGGTATATATTATTTCTAATAGAGTTATCCACCATCCAACACATGGCAGGTGAAATCAAGAAAACTGAAGGAGAAACTTCATCTGTTACTTTCATAAAACTAAAATTTCTAATTGTGTTCAACATATCTGTCTTTTTTTCTTTTCTTTTTTTTTATTAATTTATTCTTGTTACATCTCAATGTTTATCCCATCCCTTGTATCCTCCCATTCTTCCCTCCCTCCCATTTTCCAATTATTCCCCTCCCCTATGACTGTTCCTGAGGGGGATTACCTCCCCCTGTATATGCTCATTAGGTATCAAGTCTCTTCTTGGCAACCTGCTGTCCTTCCTCTGAGTGCCACCAGGTCTCCCCCTCCAGGGGACATGGTCAAATGAGAGGCACCAGAGTACGTGAGAAAGACATATCCCACTCTCCACTCAACTGTGGAGAATGTTCTGACCATTGGTTAGATCTGGGTAGGGGTTTAAAGTTTACCGCCTGTATTGTCCTTGACTGGTGCCTTAGTTTGAGGGGAACCCCTGGGCCCAAATCTGCCTATCATAATGTTCTACTTGTAGGTTTCTAGGACCCTCTGGATCATTCTACTTTGCTATTCTCCCATGCTTCTCTCATTTAGACTCCCAATAGGATGTCCTCCCCTCTGTCCCAGTTTTCTGGTAAGTGAAGGCTTTCGTGGGACATGCCCCTTGGGCTAGTATGCAGATATAAGTGAGTATATACCATTTGATTCTTTCTGCTTCTGGGTTAACTCACTCATTATGATCATTTCTAGCTCAATCCATTTATCCACACATTTCGGGAATTTTTTGTTTTAATAGCTGAGTAGTATTCCATAGTGTATATGTACCACAGATTCTTTATCTATTCTTCTACTGATGGACACTTAGGCTGTTTCCATGTTCTAGCTATTATGAATAAGGCTGCTATGAACATGGTTGAGCAAATTTTCTTGTTGTGTGCTGGAGCATCTTCTGTGTATATTTCAAGGAGTGGAATAGCTGGGTCTTGAGGAAACCCTATTCCCATTTTTCTGAGATAGCACCAGATAGATTTCCAAAGTGGCTGTACTAGTTTGCATTCCCACCAGCAACGAAGGAGTGTTCCTCTCTCCCCACATCCTCGCCAGCATGTGGTGTCTCTTGAATTTTTGATCTTAGCCATTCTGATGGGTGTAAGATGAAATCTCAGAGTTGTTTTGATTTGCATTTCCCTGATGACTAAGGAGGTTGAGCATTTCTTTAAGTGTTTCTCAGGCATTTGATACTTCTCTGTTGAAAATTCTCTGTTTAGTGTCAAGCCTCATTTCTCAGTTGAGTTATTTGGTTTGGTGGTGTTTAATTTCTTTAGTTCTTTATATATTTTGGCTATTAGACCTTTGTCAGATGTAGGGTTGGTGAAGATCTTTTCCCAGTCTGTAGGCTGATGCTTTGTTCTCTTGACAGTGTCTCCTGCCTTACAGAAGCTTGTCAGCTTTATTAGGTCCAATTTATTAATGGTTGACCTTAAGGCCTGGGCCGTTGGTGTTCTGTTCAGAAAATTGTCTCCTGTGCCAATATGTTCCAGGCTTCCCCTCTTTTTCTTCTATGTGACTTAGTGTCTCTGGTTTTATGTTGAGATCTTTAATCCACTTGGATTTGAGTTTTGTGCAAGGTGACAAATACGGGTCCAGTTTCATTTTTTTACACATAGACCTCCAGTTAGACCAGCACCATTTGTTGAAGATGCTATCCTTTTTCCACTGAATTGATTTGGCTTCTTTGTCAAAAATCAAGTGACCATATGTGTGTGGATTCATATCTGGGTCTTTGATTCAATTCCACTGATCAACCAGCCTGTTGCTGTGCCAGTACCATGCTGTTTTAATTACTATTGCTTTATAGTACAGTTTGAGATCAGGTATGGAGATTCCTCTGGAGCACCTTTTATTGTACAATATTGTTTTAGCTATTCTGGGTTTTTTGTTTTTCCATATGAAGTTCAGAATTGAACTTTCAATGTCTTTAAAAAATTGTGTAGGTATTTTGATAGGGATTGCATTGAATCTGTAGATTGCTTTTGGTAGGATGGCCATTTTTACTATGTTGATTCTCCCGATCCATGAGCAAGGAAGATCATTACATCTTCCCAGGTCATCTTCAATCTCTTTCTTCAGAGTTTTGAAAAAAAAATTTTAAACAAGTCCTTCACTTGCTTAGTTAGAGTAACGCCTAGATATTATATATTGCTTGTGGCTAATGTGAAGGGTGTGATTTTTCTAATTTCTTCCTCTGCATGCTTTTCATTTGTGTATAGGAAGGCTACAGACTTTTTTGAGTTAATTTTGTATCCAGCAAATTTGCTGAAGGTGTTTATCAGCTTTAGGTGTTCTCTGGTGGAATTTTGAGGGTCCCTTATGTACACTATCATATCATCTGCAAATACAGATAATTTGACTTCCTCCTTTCCCATATGGATACCCTTGATCTCCTTTTGTTGTCTTATTGCTCTGGCTAGAACTTTGAGTACTATATTGAAGAGATATGGAGAGAGTGGGCAGCCTTGCCTTGTTCCCGATTTTAGAGGAATTTCCTTGCAATTTTAAAAGTAGTCCAGACACACCAATAGTTGCCAACTCCAGTGGAAATTACAATAAAAGACAATTTTTTCAATACCATAATAACTATGACATGGCCAATCAATATTTACCACCAGAGATATAAAGCATATAGAATCTTGGAAGAGAGAAACATTGTAAAATGTGAGTTATTATCTTAAAATATTTTCAGATGGGATTTCATACCTAAGTGTATTAGAAATAGAAGTCCTTGGAAAATGCTAAGTACAGCAATCATGGTTATAGCCCTTCACTAACAAATAACCTATTTTATCAATTTCTTTTTTTTCTCTCTGTTTCAGATCCATATCAATCTTATATCATCATACCCGCACTTGACCAAGTATTTTTATGAATGCATCATTCTGTGAAACCTAAAATGGTATTTCCCTGATACCGTGTTTTTCAGACCACCATAAGATGCACTTTCTACCCCTCAAAAGTGTGAGGAGAAAACTAGGATGACCCTTATTGTCCAGTTTCTGTTTCTACTGTTTTTCTTCTTTTACTGCTCTAAAATCTGGGTGCTTCTTATGGTCAGGTGCATCTTATATGGTATTTCTAATTGTTGCAATGACTAAATTGTTGTCTTTTTAGTTTAATTTTCTCTACTCCATTACTTGGTCATTAGTTATGATCATTAATTCTTTCCCTCTCAGATGCTTCAAAACAGGGGAAATATAAAAAATTAAATTAACATAGGACACATAAAAAGGAAGAGAATACATGTGACATAGGCAGTTGAAAATTAATGCTTGAAAGGAGCATCTCAGACAAAGCAGTATAATCATAAAAATACATTTGGTCTATCCCAAAGAAGTGATTGGTGGAGACATATGGCTAACAAAGAGATAATAGTCAATAGAAATTCTGTACTAAAAAGTGACAAAGATCTTGGGTGTAAATTTCTTTCAATGGAACTATATATGATCAGTGAGACATCATTAATAGATAATTATATTCCTCAAAAGCTCTCTCCTCAGTTGACATCAAAGAAAGATATGGGCTGAAAAAAAGAGCAAAGTAAAGAACTGCTATTTGCCAAAGTAAAATGACAATGTAAAGCAAGTTTGCAACATTGAGTCTCTGAAATAGATAATAACAACAGAAATATAACAAGTAATATTATTATATTAAACTTCATTCTCCACAAAGAAACTTAAAAGCCAGGGAAGACAGTGTTTGAAAATGTTAGAGCTGCAACTTTTTAAAAATTTTTTATTAATTTATTCTTGTTACATCTCAATGGTTATCCCATCCCTTGTATCCTCCCACTCTCCTCCCTCCCATTTTGTCATTATTCCCCTCCCCTATGACTGTTCCTGAGGGGGATTTCCTCCCCCTGTATAAGCTCATAGGGTATCAAGTCTCTTCTTGGTAACCTGCTGTCCTTCCTCTGAGTGCCACCAGGTCTCCCCATCCAGGGGACGTGGTCAAATAAGAGGCACCAGAGAATCTGTGGAAGTCATACTCCACTCTCCACTCAACTGTGGAGAATGTAAACCACACATTGAGCTGCATCTTTTAAGACATTATAAGAAGGACCCTCAAGAATTGTCATTGCTGAAGAGCCCTTAGTCCAGCAGCCTGGTGCTTCTCTCCTGACTGCACTTCGATAAGGATGCATACTCATCAGAGCGGGTAATTGTTCCCATGCGATGGGGCCTGGTCCCATCTTGGTTCAAGGAAAGGGACCCTTCCAAGTTGCAGTTCAACACTACCAACTGTCGTAGTGATACCATAATGGAAAAGCAGTCATTCGAGATTCCTCTGGGGAAAGGACGCCAATGTGTCATTCTAGCAGATGGATTCTACAAGTGGCAGTGGTGTCAGGGGGGAACAAACCAGAAGCAACCATACTTTATCTATTTCCCTCAAATCAAGACGGAGAAGTCAGGTGGGAACGATGCTGCAGACACCCCTGAAAGCAAGGAAAAGGACTGGGACAACTGGAGGCTGCTGACAAAGGCAGGGATCTTTGACTGCTGGGAACTTCCAGGGGGAGAGCGCCTGTATTCCAACAGCATCATCACTGTGGAGTCCTGCAGGGGTTTGAGTGACATCCACAACAGGATGCCTGCCACACTAGATGGAGAAGAGGCCGTCTCCAAATGGCTTGACTTTGGTTAGGTTGCCACTCAGGAAGCTCTAAAATTAATCCGCCCTACAGACAATATCACCTTCCACCCAGTTTCTCCAGTGGTGAACAACTCCCGAAACAACACTCCTGAGTGTCTGGTTCCTGCTGACTTGGTGATTAAGAAGGAGCCCAAAACAAGTGGCAGCAGTCAAAGGATGATGCAGTGGTTGGCTACAAAGTCACCCAAAAAGGAAGTCCCTGAACCACCCAAAAAGGAAGAATCAGGTTTACCTCAGTGGACCAGCCAGTTTCTACAAAAAAGCCCACTGCCTGCTAAGAGAGGTGCCACCCACAGCCTCCTGGATCGATGGCTGAAGCAGGAGAAGGACGGCGAGCCCATGGCCAGGCAGCCCAACAGTTAGTGACCAGACTCCTCCATCCCAGGCCACTGCCTGATACAGCAAATTACTCTTGTCACCAGTTGACTGGAGTTGTATCCGTTTACTTGGGAAGGTGGTGGCACAGTGTCAGCTGTGAGCCTAGGAGAACATAGCTACTGTGGGACAGCCTAAGAAGAGGGACTGGCTGCTGCGGCCAGCCCTGTGGGCCCAGCTAGCCATCCTGGCTCAGCTGGTAGTCTTGCCTCCCTGCTGGAAGCTTTCCTGTTCTTAGTTGTCCTGGATTGTCCTGGTTGTCTTCTCAATCTCTGAGTTCTCTTTTAGAATTAAGTTCTCAAAATATATTTTGTTCTAAATAAATTGCGTTTGATAAAAACAAAACAAAACAACAACAACAACAACAACAAAAAACGAATTGTCATTGCCATTTCAACTCTCATAGAAGATGTGCCAAAATAGAGAAAGAGCCACATATCCCCAGCCACTGTCAGAAACTGAATCCTGGAGTCAAGTGTCTCCCTTGCAGAATACACAGCACTACATGACTGAGATAAGATGGCACATCTTAGAGATGAAGTCTCAGCATCTTATAGGATCACAGTTCCAATACAGAAATCAGGAGACAATGATTAGGAGCTGGGAGGCTCCTTATAAAACAATAACCACCTTTGCTACTTTCCACTGGCTCTGGCTCTTGTCACTTTCAGGTGCAGTTTTCTTTCTCTTTAGCAGCAGACAGTCATGCCTTGGTTACACCCAGATCTAGCTTTGACCTGGATCATAGCTACAAGGCTGACTGGTCAAATCCCTCTCTGCAGAGGAATTTCTGTTCTCTATTCATCTCATTAATGGTGTGTGGGCATTCAAATAGGGAATAAGTAAGTAACATTATGAGAAAAAGAAAGATCTCATGTTTTAGCATGGAAATAAGCCTGCTGTAACCTTGGAGATCTTCATCTGAGTTGCTGATTCATCTAGATCTTGCTCCCCCTTAGGTTCTGCAGCAAAAGCAGTGAAATTGAAAGAGGATTGCAGAAAATTTTTTAGTTACCAAGGAAACTGTCAAAAATGAAAAAGAGACACAATCAGTTTCTTGGACCTGGGGGCTTATCATGGAATTCGTTGCTTCAGCCCCATTCCTGTAAGCCAAAAGAGAGCATCTGTGTAGTCTGAAAAACTGTTCATATTGTGAAAATGGCCTTACATCTATAATAGGCACTGAACCTTTGAGATCTGCCTGAGTTCATTTCTCAATGAGCAATGATAGAATGCTTGTATTACAGCAATGTATATTATTTTTATATCTATTAGAGTTCCATAAAATTGATCCTGTATTGTTATTTGTAAAATATATTTAGGCCTTCTTCTAGTATAGTAAATTTTCATTCTTATTATCAGAGGCTTCACTATACACAAAAAATTAGGAGGTTGTTTTTCAAAAGCAATGTTTATAATAGTTGCCTAATAGCAGCAAAGCCTGATTTGTATGAAAAATTTTATTTGTGGTTGCAGACAATGTCTGACAATAAAGAGTACACAAACTATATGAACTCTTTGTTATTTGAGAAACAAGGTAGAAGCAAAAATTGAGAGTTGAATATCAGAGACATTGAATTGCAGTATAATGATAGACTATAAACTCCAGATTTAGCCAGTATCAAAGGCAGGTACGTTAGTTTCTGTGAATATTATAGCTGAAACTTATCAGAGCCTTTAAGAATGAACACTGGATTGAATAGCTGAGAAACACTTAAAGAAATGCTCAATGTCCTTAGTCATCAGGAAAATGCAAATCAAAACAACTCTGAGATTCCATCTTACACTCCTCAGAATGGCTAAGATCAAAAATTCAAGTGAAACCTCATGCTGGTGAGGATGTGGAGAAAGAGGAACACTCCTTCATTGCTGGTGGGAATGCAAACTAGTACAGCCACTTTGGAAATCTATCTGGTACTATCTCAGAAAACTTGGAATACGGCTTCCTCAAGACCCAGCTATTCCACTCCTTGGGATATATCCAGAAGATGCTCCAGCACACAACAAGGACATATGCTCAACTATGTTCATAGCAGCCTTATTCATAATAGCCAAAACACAGAAACAGCCTAAGTGTCCCTCAGTAGAATATTGGATAAAGAAATTGGGGTATATTTACACTATGGAATACTACACGGCTATTAAAAACAAGGAATTCTCAAAATTTGTGGACAAATATATTGAACTAGAAATGATCTTAATGAGTGAGTTAAGCCAGAAGCAGAAATAGTCAAATGTTATATACGCACTTATATCTGGACACTAACTCAAGGGGCATGTCCCATGAAAATCTTCACTTACATGGAAAGTGGAACAGAGGGGAGGACATCTTATTGTGACTCTAGGTGAGAGAAGCATAGGAGAATGGGGAAATAGAAGGAGCCAGAGGGTCCTAGAAACCTACAAGAATAACATTATGATGAGTAGATCTGGGCCCATGGGTCCTGATCAAACTATGACACCAGCCAAGGACAATGCATGCAGTAAACATCAAACCCCTACTCAGATCTAGCTAATGGACAGGACATTCTCCACAGTTGAGTGGAGAGTAGGGACTGACGTTCATACAAACTCTGGTGCTCCATATTTGACCATGTCCCCTGGATGGGGAGGCCTGGTGGCACTCAGAGGAAGGATAGCAAGCTACCAAGGAGAGACTTGATACCCTATGAGCATATGCAAGTGGAGGAGGTCCCCCTCAGTCACAGTCATACAGGAGGGAAGTAGGGGGACAGCCGGAGGGAGGGAGGAATGGGAGGATACAAGGGATGGGATAACAATTGAGGTGTAATATGAATAAATTTATAAAATAAAATAAAAAAGAATGACCACTGACAACTGAAATTGATATAAGAATTCCCAGAGGGTCCTAGAAACCTACAAATAGATCATTGTAATGGGCAGATCTAGGCCCACAGATCCTGCTCAAACTATGGCACCAGCCAAGAACAATACGTGCAGTAAACTTCAAACCCCTACCCAGATCTAGTCAATAAACAGGACATTCTCCATAGTTGAATGGAGAGTGGGGTCTGACTTTCACACAAACTCTGGTGCCCCATATTTGACCACGTCCCCTGGATGGGGAGGCCTGGTGGCACTCAGAAAAAGGATAGCAGGCTGCCAAGAAGAGACTTGATACCCTGTAAGCATATACAGGGGAAGGAGGTCCCCCTCAGTCCCAGTCATAGGGGAAGGGAGTAAGGGGAAAATGGGAGGGAGGGAGAAATGGGACAATACAAGAGATGGGATAACAATTGAGATGTAATATGAATAAATTAATAAACTATATTAAAAAAAAAGAGTTCTCACAATGAATGGCCTGAGGCCAAGATATCAGCACCTCCCTAGCCTCTGTCGGAAAGAGAAGACTGCAGGTTGTTATCCTTCTTGCAGAAGACACAGGATTACATTACTGAGATAGGGATGGCACATCTTAGAGATGAAGCCTTAGCTTTGGTAGGACAGGGTTCCTGTACAGGAATCAGAAGATGGTGACTCAGAGTTTGAAGGCTCTGAATGAAACAGTTATCACTCTTTGCTACTTTCCAGTGGGTATCACTCTAGCCACTTTTAGTAACAGATATCCTACTATTTAGAACAAAAAAGTTAGGCTTTAGGTAAATCCAGGTCCAGCCAAGACCTGAAATCTAGCCATAAGACTAACTGTTCAAATTTCTCCCTGCAGGGAAATTTCTTTGCTCTCCGTGCATCTGATAGGAGTGTGTGCATTCAAATAGAGAATGGAATAATAGCCAATCAAAAGGGAGATCTCATATCTACTCATGTAAATCCAAGCCAGCTGTAACCTTGGAGATCTCCATCAGAGCTGCTGATCCATCTAGTTCATTATCCTCCAGAGTTCTGCAGCAGAAGCAGTGAAATCAAGAAAGTGAAGGAAAATTATTAGTTACCTTAGAATCTCTCCATAATGACTAACAGAAAAAACAAACAGATCCTGGGATCTAGGAGGCTGATCATGGACCTCATTGCTTTTGCCACATTCTAATGAGCTAAAGAGAATCTCTATTCTGTCTGAGACTCTCAAATTGTGAATCTGACATTACAAGTATAGGTGGCTGCTGATTCTTTGAGATTTGCCTTGCATCTGTTTCTCTAGGTCAGTGATTGTATCCTTGAATTATGGCAACCCCTAATATATGTATGTTTATTAGAGTGCTTTAAAATAGATACTTGGCCGGGCGTGGTGGTGCATGCCTTTAATCCCAGCACTCAGGAGGCAGAGGCAGGCGGATTGCTGTGAGTTCGAAGCCAGCCTGGTCTACAAAGTGAGTCCAGGATGGCCAAGGCTACACGGAGAAACCCTGTCTCGAAAAACCAAAAAAAAAAAAAAAATAAATAAATAAAATAAAATAAAATAAAATAAAATAGATACTTGAATTGCTTTTTGAATGACAACTTTTCCTCCCCAGTCTGAAAACATTTAATATTCTTTTTTTTTTTTTAAATCTATTTATTATTCATCCCTATTGTGGATTTTTTTCAATTTTTCATACTGGTCCCACCCTCCCACCCCTTTTTTCTATTCCCTTTCCTTTTTCCTTAGAGAAATTTGCCTCCAACCCTGCCAACCCCTTCTATCATGTCCAGTCACATGACTAATAAGCCTATCATCTTCCACTGAGGCCTTCCATGGGTGCCTATTCAGGGGAAAGTGATTTAAATCAGGCAACAGAGTCCATATAAGAGACATCCACATCTATGGTATCTACAGGACACTCCTAAACACCAAGCTGCTTATCAGCTACATATATGTTGGAGACCTAGGTCCAAGTCATGCATGTTCTTTGGTCATTATCTTTAACCCTGCATGCTACTATATTAATTTCTTACCCCGGACATCTTGTGGAGTTCTTGTCCTCTCTGATTCCCTCAATCCTTACCCCATCTCTTCCAGAAGACTCCCTGAGCACTGCCTAAGACTTGGCTGTGTGTTCCTACATCTGTTTCAATTTGCTGCTGTGTGCAGCATCTCAAAGAAGCATTTTGCTAGTCTCCTTTCTGCCAGCGTAACAGGTTATCAATAATTGTGTCAGGCATTGGTTCTCTCATATGGGCCAGTCATTATTTTGCAGTACACTCAATATCTGCCCCAATTTTATCCCTGCCCACATTTTAAGCAAGGGAAATTTTGTTTTGAAGGTTTTGTGGGTAGGTTGGTGTACTCAGCCCTCTACTGGATGTCCTGCCTAGCTATGGAAGTATTCAGTTCATAATCTATAACATTCTCTCAGAGGAGTCTCAGTAGAGTCACCCCAATATCCTCCCAGGGGCATACATTTCATGGATTTTCAGCTTGTCACAGAGATGCTCCTCCGTCTGTTTACTGAATGTCAAAGACACTTCATAATACAGAAAACTTTAAGTGGTCTTTATTTTTGAAAGGAATGATTTTATTCCATTCCTAATCTCAACAAAGCTTGGTTTCTATTGAAGGTTTAATTGTATTTGCACAAAATTCCAGGAGTTACATGAATCTTATAAAATTACATTGTGTTTATGGTTGCTTTGAGAAACTCAGACAAAGCAGATTAGGATATATATGTCCATGACATACTACAGATGACAGACTGAAGGAGACCAAATGCTAATCAAAAAATAATGGTCAGTCACTAAGAATCCATTGTGAAAAGAGACAAGGAACATTATTATGTAATTTTTTTCTTAAAAATTTACAAGACAAACCTGAAAGAGTGTCCTGACTTACCAGAAAGGAATGTTTGACAAGAAAGAACAAGCAAAATATTATAATTTTATTTGCAAAATTTCAATAACAAACTAAGTCTAAGGATGCATAGTTGAGTAGCAGAGATACTTATTTGCAACAGGATGATAGCTGTAATGTCCCTAGAGAGACTTGATAGACAAGTAAGTTAGGTTCTGAGGATATTACAGATGTATCTTTTCAGAGCCTTTAAGGGTGACATCTGAGAATTCACACTGTCATAAGAATTCTTAGAGTGGATAGCCTGAGATTGAGAAGGGATTACACATCTCTAGTCTCTGTAGAAGCTGAAGTCTGAAATCAAGCAACTTCCTTGCAGAAGACACAGCACTACATGAGAGAAATAGGGATGACACATCTTAGAGATGAAACCTTAGTGTCAGATCAGATCACAATTCTACTACATATATTGGAAGATTTTGTCTAGAAGCTGGGTGGATGCATCTCAAACAATAACTTCCTCTTCTACTTTCTATTGGCTCTGTTTCCTGTTACTTTCAGGGGGATATTTCCCTTCTCTTTAGCACCAAACAGTTGGCCTTTGGTTAAACAAGGTCCACCTAAGACCTGCAATATAGGCAGAAGCTTGACTAGTCAAATCCCTCCCTGAAGAGAAATTGATTTGATCAACTTGAATATGATTGATAAAGTATGTGCAATCAAAAATAGAATGGAATGAGAGCTAATCAAGAGAGAGATCACATGTCTAGGTATGGAAGGCAATGTCGGCTGTAACCTTGGAGATCTCCTTCTGAGCTGATGATTCATCCAGCTCTGCCTCCTATCTGGGCTCTGCATCAGAAAGAGTGAAATAAAGATGGGATGACAGGGAAAAAATTAGTTACCTTGGAATCTGTCAACAATGAACAACAGAAAAAAATCAGTTTGTGGGACCTGGGAGTTGATTATGGGGTGTTTTGCTTCAATGCCATTCCTGAAAATCTAAAGACAGCCTCTATGCTGTCTGAGACTTTCAGATTGTGAAACTTACATTACATGTATAATAGACAGAAGAATATTTGAGATTCACATGATTCAATTCTCAATGTGAAATGACACTATGCTTATATTATCGCACCATCTAGTCTACTAGAGTTCCCTAAAATAAGTGCTTGGATGGATAATTATTTGAAAATTATTCAGACCTTACTGTTACTGCACTCAATTTTCATTCCTTTTGTCATAGATTCTTCATAACACAAAAAATTAAAAGGTATTTTTGCAAGTGATGTTTATAATATTTGCCTAATCACAAAAAATCCTGCGCAATATGAGTGGTTTTACTCATTCTTGCAAAATGGTCACCAGACTACATAAAAAATAGATTATGGTTGCAGTGAGAAACTAAGAACAAATAGTTTAAATTCATATATATATATATATATATATATATATATATATACATATATATACACACACATATATATATGACACATGGTATATATATATGACACATGATATATATATATATGACACATGATATATATATATATGACACATTATATATATATATATATATATATATATATATATATATATATCATATGATACAGAAAGTATTGAGTGAGAAAGAAAGCTAAAAAAATAAAAAATATATAATGGCCAGTTACTAGGAATCCACTATGACAAAGAGAGAAAGAAATACACTGTATAAATTTCTTTCTGTATAAATATATAATATAACCTGAAATCTTCAATAGATAATTCATTGATTTATGAAGAAGGCTTCAGTGTGCTCTGACCTCTGAGGAAGCAGTGTATGAGAAGAAAGGGCATACAAACTACTAGAAACGTTATTTGAGAAACAAGGAAAAACCAAGGATTGAGAGTCGAATATCAGAGACACAAAATGGAATCAGAATATCTTTGAGGTCGAAAGACAGCCTGGATTACCAGGTAAATTATGTTCTGTGTATATTACAGCTGAAACTTATCACAGCCTTTTAGAATGACCATTTAGAACTGTAATTGTCTTAAGGAATGTCACAGTGAACAGCCTCAGGCTGAGATACTTTCACCACAATCCTATTCTCTGTTGGAATGTGAAGCCTGAAGTCAACTATCTTCCTTGTAGAAGACACAGCACTACGTGAGTGAGATAGGAATGGCACATTTTAGAGATGAAGCCTTAGCTTCCCATAGAATTACATACCCAATACAGAATTGGGAGTCAGTGACTTAGAACTGTAAGGCTCTGAATCAAGCAATAATTATTTTTGTTACTTTTCTCTGACTCTGATTCTAACCAGTTTCCGTAGTAGATTTCTCACTCCTTAGCACCCAATAGTCAGGATTTGCTTAAGTCCATGACCACCTAAGTCCTGGATTCCAGCCAGAAGCCTGACTAGTCAAATCCTTCTCTGAGGAGAAAATTATTTGCTCTCCTTGCAACTGATTTGTGTAGCCTGTGCATAGAAATAAAAAATGGAGTGAGAGATTTTATGTCTATAAATGGAAAGAAAAGCCTGCTATAACCTTGGAGATCTCCATCTGACTGATGATTTACCTACCTCTCCCTCCTACCTGGGTTTTGCCACAAAATCAGTGAAATCACAAGGCAATATCAGGAAAAGATGTAATTATGTTGGAATCTGTACACAATAAACAACAGACAAAATCAATTTCTGGGATCTGGGGACTGATCATGGACATTCTTTCCTAATAACCTAAAAGAGGGCCTATATGCTGTCTGAGATTTTAATATTTTCTTTTTTTAATATATTTTACTGATTTATTCATATTACATCTCAATTGTTATCCCATCCCTTGTATCCTCCCATTCCTCCCTCCCTCCCATTTTCCCCTTACTCCCTTCCCCTATGACTGTGACTGAGGGGGACCTCATCCCCCTATATATGCTTATAGGGTATCAAGTCTCTTCTTGGTAGCCTGCTATCCTTCCTCTGAGTGCCACCAGGCCTCCCCATCCAGGGGACGTGGTCATATATGGGGCACCAGAGTTTGTGTGAAACTCAGACCGCACTCTCCACTCAACTGTGGAGAATGTCCTGTTTATTGAGTAGATCAGGGTAGGAGTTCGAAGTTACTGCACGTATTGTCCTTGGCTGGTGCCATAGTTTGAGCAAGACCCCTGGGCCCAGATTTGTCCATCATAATGTTCTTCTTGAAGGTTTTCTAGGACCCTCTGGATCCTTCTATTTCCCCATTTTCCCATGTTTCTCTCACCTAGAGTCCCTATATGATGTCCTCCCCTCTGTCCCACTTTTCTGGTAAGTGAAGACTTTCTTAGGATATATCCCTTGGGCTAGTGTAAAGATATAAGTGAGTATATACCATTGGCTAGATCTGGGTAGGGGTTTAAAGTTTACCTCCTGTATTGTTCTTGGCTGGTGCCTTAGTTTGAGCGGGACCCCTGGGCACAAATCTGCCTATCATATTGTTCTACTGGTAGATTTCTAGGACCCTCTGCATCCTTTTATTTTGCTATTCTCCCATGCGTCTCTCATTTAGAGTCTCAATAGGATGCCTTCCCCTCTGTCCCAGTTTCCTGGTAAGTGAAGGCTTTCATGGGACATGCCCCTTGGGCTAGTATGCAGATATAAGTGAGTATATACCATTTGATTCTTTCTGCTTCTGGGTTAACTCACTCATTATGATCATTTCTAGCTCAATCCATTTATCCACAAATTTCGGGAATTCCTTGTTTTTAATAGCTGAGTAGTATTCCATAGTGTATATGTACCACAGTTTCTTTATCCACTCTTCTACTGAGGGACACTTAGGCTGTTTCCATGTTCTGGCTATTATGAATAAGGCTGCTATGAACATGGTTGAGCAAATTTTCTTGTTGTGTGCTGGAGCATCTTCTGGGTATATTCCAAGGAGTGGAATAGCTGGGTCTTGAGGAAGCCCTATTCCCATTTTTCTGAACATTCTCCACAGTTGAGTGGAGAGTGAGATATGACTTTCTCACGTACTATGGTGCCTCACATTTGACCATGTCCCCTGGAGGGGGAGACCTGGTGGCACTCAGAGGAAGGACAGCAAGTAGCCAAGAAGAGACTTGATACCCTATGAGAATATATAGGGGGACGTAATCCCCCTCAGGAACAGTCATAGGGGAGGGGAATAATGGGAAAATGGGGGGGGGAGGAATGGGAGGATACAAGGGATGGGATAAACATTGAGATGTAACAAGAATAAATTAATAAAAAAAATAAATAAATAAATAAATAAATAAAAAAAGAAAATGAGACTGGTAATACCCAGGCTACCTCAAAGAGAATAATGAGCATCAAATAACCTCCTTATGAATGTGACTTCAAATGTGCCAAACAAGCCATAGACAGAATTCTGCCTAAAAATGGGCAAGCTTGGATGCAGGCAGAGTCGATGACCAAACTCTGCCAAGAAAGGGTAAGCAAGTCAAGTCCTCCATAATTCCTGCCTCACAAATATGTCTGTCAGATATGTTGGGACAGAAGCCTGAAGATGATGCTCAAATGTTATGGAGAGTTTTGGGTGACTATTCAGGTAGCAAACTGTCTCTGTCAGCTTCTCATTTGGAAAGCTACTAACCTGTACTTCCGGTATACTCAGGAAATCAATTTTATTCCTTCTCAAGTCTCTGACAGAGTTTAACCAGATTGTTTAGTGTTACAATTAAGCTTAATTGTTTAGGGGTTAAGATGTTTTTAGGTCTAGGTAGATGTTCTAAGTTGATACAGATGAGATAGACTAGATATTGATTAACATTCAGAATTTTAGACACATCTAGATAGGAAAGATATTTTCTTTAATGCTGTCAAATATAAATAGGGAAAACACTAAGAATGTAAAATGTATATAGTTCCTGATTGTGCCATGGTTCTTCTTGCTATGGATAGTTTATTGTATGTATGTGTAATAATACAAATATATAATTAAAAAATAAAAAAAATCCATTTCCTCTAAGGGGTTTTGGATAGAATTCTGTTTACTCTCTTTGTCTACAAACACTTATTTTCATTGGAATTTGGTTATTAGTATTATTGGTCTTTTACAGAGATAAAATTAGTTTTTTGACTCAGGGCCCTATCTCTTTTCCTTTCTTTCTTTTGTAGATAAGGATATAGCAGCTGAAAAGAAGGAAAAGGGGATACAGAAATATAAAGGGAGAATAGAACAAAAGGTAGATTATAGAATCTACTCTTCATTTCAAGGCCCTAATTGTTATTCACAAATAAGGTTATTTTTTTAATTCAACGGTATTAAATTATGTATATTGATGCAATTCATGGTCATATCAAAAAGTAGTCTATTTTTAGCACAAGAATATATACTGTAGGTCTAATAGACAGATATGGTTCTATAGAAATATGAAGTAAAATAGTGCAATAAGGTCTTCAAAACCCTCAGAGACAGCTGGACAGTGATGGTGCATGCCTTCTATCCCAGCACTTGGGAGACATAGGTAGGCAGATCACTGTGAGTTCAAGGCCAGCATGGGCTACAAAAGCGAGTCCAAGACAGTCAAGGCTACACAGAGAAACCCTGTCTTGAAAAACAACAACAAAAAAGGAAATAAAAGGAAAGAAAGAAAGGAAAGAAAAGAAAACCTCAGAGACCTACAGAATATGGCATTTAAAGAAGTTTTATTATTCTGAAATTCTTTGACAACAAGACAAGTTAACTCCTGGCAGCACCCAGCCTCTCTCAAAAAAGAAGATGAACATCTAAGAATCTCCATATGGAGTTGGCCTCAAATGTGGCAAACAAGCCACTGGGCAAAATGACCTTGTTTCTGCCACAGACAGATTTTTACCTAAAAATGGGCGATTTTAGATGCAGGGACAGCTGAAGGCCAAACTTTGCCAAGCCACAGTAAGCAAGTCCTCAATAGTGCCTTCCTCGCAAATATGTCTGTCAGATGTATTGGGCCAGAAGGCTGAAGATGATG
Source organism: Acomys russatus (assembly GCF_903995435.1). Taxonomy (NCBI): domain Eukaryota; kingdom Metazoa; phylum Chordata; class Mammalia; order Rodentia; family Muridae; genus Acomys; species Acomys russatus. The sequence continues at coordinate 17,607,988 of NC_067143.1, forward strand.
CTCCAATGTTATAGAAAGTTTTGGTGACTGTTTTAGCAGTAAACTATCTCAGTCATTTTTTTTTTCATTTTGGAAGATGCTAACCTGCACTCTGGGTTCACTCAGGTATTTAAGTTTTATCACTTCTCAAGTCTCTGATGAATTTGAAGACCAGATAGCTTAGTCTTTCAATTAAGCTGAGTAGGTTAGGCGTTAAGATGTTTTTAGATCAAGATAGATATGTTAATAGAAATAAGATATGATAGATATTAATCTCCATTCAGAAATTTAGACCCAACAGATAGGAAATATGTTTACTTCAAGTTTGCCAAATACAAATAGCCAAATCACTATGAAAGTAACATTTATATAATTCCTGATAGTCTTGCTGTTCTTCCTATCTAATCTATTTTATATCTATCTATATATATCTAATCTATTTACTCATGTATAATAACATAAATGTTTTTGTTAAAAAATAAGCATAATAAAAAATCTCAAAAAAAATCTCAGAATTCATTCACAGTGTACACCTGTCTTCATTCTACTTTATAGTAAGCTCCTATTATATAATTTCTTACACTATTAATTTCTTAAAGACACTCACCAATGTCATTCATATTGCTATTATATCTACTAAAACCAAGATGTGGTAATGTAAACCACGCAGATAAAAGTATCATAAAACATCAAACTAAATGTCATGATTTTCTGAACTTTTCATATTTTATAATTTTCCAAATACTATCACTTATTGGAGTATATGTGGTTTGATTCTTGAAGCTATGCCTGAAATTTACAGTACCTTTGGTGAGTAATGCAGACCTATATCACTGTCAGGCAGATAAATTATGCTCAATTTAATAATCCCATACTATTCTACATGGAAGTGGGATCATGGATCTTATTAGGGCATATGTGAGTTTTGAAATTTTTCGATGAAAATTTAACAAAAAGTAGTCTCATCACTTCATATTGGCTAATTGCATTTTCGGGTTTTTGGTATGTGCATTAAATGTATAACCAGCAATATGTTGGCCATTACATAGTGACAAAATTCTTCTTTCAGATGTTTTATCAATTTAGATTATGCTAAGGTTTTACTCCTCTGAACTCTGGGTTCCACATTACCACAGTCAATTCCAACAAAAGTTTTATTAGATAGCAGCAAACCAAATTCCCTATGTTCTCAGTAAGTCTTACATGAAGGCTACATAGCACTGGATCCATTTTTTCCATGGTATCACATTCAGACCAATATATTTGACATATAATTCTACAAATTTTGTTCTGAGGAATCAATAAGGTTCTTGTGTTTACATGCAAAGCATAGGTTATTTGCCATTTACTAGAGTGTGAGAGTTTCAATACAAACGTTGTAAGACAAAGCATTTCCCCAGATGAGATAAAGACTATCCCAATTCTAAATATATAGAATCTCCCTCTACTTGTCTTCCCTGAAACAAATATGTTACACCTCTCTGAGGACAATGCTCATGGAGGGTAGAGTTGCATATAAAATGTGGGAAGGAGGGGCTGGATTCTCATATTTTTGAAATAGTCTCTTGACATTTCCTGCAACCCTATGTGGGCATAAAATCATTAAAAAAGGCAAGGTATGTTGACCTCTCACAACGTGACACAACTAAACTTCATAAGATGTATGTTGTATGGTTTAGAGGTTAGTCCTGTGTAAGATAGTCATTTGCTGAATTCCCAGGGAAACAATGACAATTATCAGCCATAGATATCATACAGGGTTCATCCCCCTACTTAATATTTCTGGTTGGTCCTCAGAGAAGTAGGTTAGAGGTCTTTCTGTGGTATAGCTCACATATCTATCTTTGCCCTGCATTAAGGAGCGGTCAAAAGACTCAAATAGCAAGAAGCACACTTGTCATTTCTATCTCAGACAGCAGATTTTCAGACTCGTGGTTGGCAGGGTTCTTGCGTATTACTGTCCAGTTTTTAAAATAAATACTTAATTATTATCCACGTTCCCCATGATATTTTACTACACAACTATGAGGTCATACGTTTTAGTTTGCATCAAGTAGCACCTGGAAAGAAAGCAGTCTGGAGTGAGACTGGAACCTCAAGAAATACATGGTCAAAAGCCATAGTTGGACAAGGTTTCCAATTGTTTGGTGAAGTTGGAGATAGTCCCAAGGGTAATGAGAACAGAGGGATCCAAGCATGATATATAGAATTTTCCAATTAAATTATTCATCATTGTGATAACAGTTATTTTTCTCCTCTGAATAATCCATACAGACCTGACTAGATGTATGCTAAGAGAAGCTGCCTAAAGGGAAAAGTTATGTGAGAAACAGGAGAAAAGTAAAACTAGATATTATACAACATTCTAACTCAGGGAACTCAATAGTTTACAAAATGAGTTCAGGTGCCATGAACAGAGCAGTTTGACATCAAAGTCCCAGTATTTAACTTTCTCTGGTTCTCTTGATCCTGCCAGATTGAGTCATTGAAAGTGTAACCTCCTGTTGCTTATACTGAATGCACTTAAAAGGATCCATTAGCCAATTCAAGTTACTTTAAATAATTCTTAATATTTTCTGGCTTCTTTCAGAGCAACAAATAAAAAACTAACTTTACTAAGTGTTCAATATTATGAATTTTTCCCAAATCCATAATCTGTAACCATTAAAATAACTGATGGGCCCATAGCTTAGCTCATATTTAAAGTATTTTGATAGTGGAAAATTTATCTTGTTTGTGTGACATCACCTGGAAAATCAAAGGAAAACTAGAAATTAAATTACCAGTGCATAAGACAGTGGAAATCAAAATAGGAAGCATGGAAAAAATAATATAATATCTCATATGTATTTGAAAAATGGTGTAGGGCTGTAGTCATTACACAAAAATGGTAAGCATTATGATACGGCTGGGACCTACCATTTTCAACATATGACCCTAGTAAGAAGATACTGTTCTGATTGTTACTGGTGGAATCTTGTCTTCTAGGACCTGTATTTGAGTGTTTTTAAGTTGACACAAGCTTCTGGGCTTTAGACATTTTAGAGGTAGAGTCACAATGCTGGAAAAACTATTAAGTCTCCTTCAGAAAGTAAATTTATTTTTCTGTTTGACTGACTGTTTTAGTAATGCAGAGAGAAAGCCCAGAGTTTATATATTAGAGAATCTTTTGACCAATTGGTCGAATCCTTAGGCTCTGAAGTTATTTTGCTTCCTTTTTCCCACATAATCACGAGGAACTATAAAACCAAGTTTCTTTGGTAATTTAAACAGAGTTCTTTGTATATACAATCAAAAAGGCATGAACCTGCAGCGATATGCGGCACATATATAGGGAGGACATCTACAAGTCCATAGCTATCATCTGTCATACAGTCCAGCCAAATTGACCTCGTCTTGCTGTACTACTTTGCTTATATCAAGGATTCTATTACATCCCATATGGAGACATAAGGAAAGAAAATACACAGGTACCTAACACAGTGCATCAACACTGTGGAGTAAGCGTGTTCTTGCCTGTCTTACTGGTGTCTCCAAGGACATACACAATCTAGTTTCTATTAGCCCTATTCATTCTTCACAAGTCCTTAAATCCCCTTAGGTATACTACCTACCACCAAAAAAATGTTCTGCACAGAGACTGAACCTACCCCCTAAATCAATTAAGCCACCAGTTATTAATTTCTTACCCAGGTTACCTTGAACTCACAGGAACTTTACTAATATTTATTTTCAGTATACCAGAAAACAGGTTTATTCAAGGCAGAAGAAACCGAAAAATGTGATTGTTTGCTTTTCTCCAGAAACCGTAAACTTAGGTGGATACATTTTGATTTTCACAACTCATGGTCCCTCTATCTGAAGTATGATAAGTAGATAACATATGGTGAAGTGTCTGTCCATTTTAACACTTTCCATATATATATATAAATTTTTTCTTAACCTTGTTAATTCTTAGACCATTTAATGCAATACCTCCAGTTTTAGTGAACACCGACAATAAAATTATTTTCTTTGTTACTTTGTAAATGTAATTATTTTGCACCGTTTTGAATTGCAATATAAATATCCTTGTTTACAGATGGTCTTAGGTGATCCCTGTGAAAAACTCATAGGATCTTCCAAAGAATTTGCTACCTAAAGTTTGAGAACCACTGATCTAGGAGGATCTGCTTTAGAAACTTCTAGGGCATCTGTGGCCAACAAAAAGATTTGGGGGTAACTGATGACTTACATTAACATTCAAAATTTGCATTGCTAGGTCATCAACATGTATCTGATTTTACTTTTTGTATATTTTTAAAACATTTCAGGCAAAGGCAATTGTAGAACTTCACAATTGCCTTGGTCTCTTAAATCAGTTTATTGATATAAGAGCTGTCAATGATTAGTCGTATGCTCTCTACATAGAAAAAGTATTGGGGCAGAATAATGGGGTAAATTGTTGAGCCACCATTCTATAATTAACAGTAGGACTGTAGAAATGATAAACTTGGAGGAACAATTAGAAAGTCCACTGTCACCTGTTCTGAAGAAGTGCAAGTAATCCACAACTAATAAGATACTATCATGAAATTTAACTCAACTGTACTAGAGCATCAGTGGATTTGATCTATTCCTTTTAATTGTTTCCTCCATATACCACTGTTGGATGTAATAAAATAAATATGGCACACTAATTTAATGAAATTTCCTTAGTGCATCTCCATGAGTCATCCTACTTCCATCCTATAGAGCTTGCCAATGTAGTTCTCAAGTATTCCCTAATCTATAACTGAATTGGTTGATCCTGTTTCTTTCCTGATCTTCAAACTTTTTTGAAACTTAGACTTCTCTTCATTAGCTTCTGATATGTTCTATACATCTGCGAGCATTTCAAAATTTAGAAGCCATTGTTATTCTAGTGGCAAAGGTGACCCTTGTAAATACAATACATGCCATATACCTCTATCTTCATAGTATTTAGAAAATTGTCACTTTCTTCCAAGTTAGATAACTGCCAGGGGATTGAAGATGGCAGTGCCAAACACACACCTTGTTTGATCAGCAGGGCAGCAGTGACTGCACAGTGACATAAGGACAGAACAGAGAACTATAAAACAGCAATGTTGGTGAACCCCAGGTGAGAGGGGTCCACACTGTTTGGAGCATGAGGGGTCCATCTTCAGGCCAGCTGGCTAATCAACAGAAAATTTATTGAGTCCCTGTAGGAAGAGGCACTGGTTCCAAGACTAGCTGCATGCCAGGCAGGGAGTGCAGCTTCTGACTGGTGGGTATCAGAGGTATCTGTGGCCTACACAGAGACTAGGGTCTGAAGAGTCTAGTACAGAGGGGACCACACAGCCTCAAACACAAATAGATATGACACTAGGTAACCTGCCAAACCATAGAAATTCCCCAGGTTCACAAAAGCATGGGCACGGGCTCCAGGGAATAGTCACATGCCTGGCAGGATACACAGCAACTGCACTCAGTGTCTCAGAAGGAACTGTGGGCAACAAAACATCAGTTTCTGAGTTTCTACTATGAGAGGAGACATGAAGGTGGGGACACAGGTTAACCTGACCTTAGGTCACCCATCTGCTCCATAAAAATTCCCAGGTCTGATTTCAGGTCATCCAATGAAGAGTTCCCTGATCTCAACCTATAGCCATTCAGCTATGAGCTGCTGTCAAGGGCAAGTGAAGGACACCAGAAATTACTACCAATGTCAGATACAGAAATATGCCTAAAATACAGCATAAAAAGACAAACAACAAAAGCCAAAACAATATGGCATCTCCAGAATCAAGTTATCCTAAAGCAATCAGCCCTGGAAACTCTAACATATCTGAAATACAAGAAAATGTCCTCAAACATATCCTAATGAAAATGATAATGGAAGACTCTAATAAGTTTATAAATGAATACAGGAAGATAAAGCCAAACAGATTGTGACCTTTAGAGAGGGACATGACAGAGGCCAACAAAGAAGAAATAAAGAAATCACTGGAAGAAATTTAGGATAATGCAAATAAACACATCAAGGAAATCAATAAAACAATTCATGATCTGAAGAAGTAAATGGAAACAATAATAAAAAGACAAATTCAGGAAAGCCTGGAAAGAGTGAATTTAGAGAAAAAAATAGAAATTGCAGAGGTAAGCTTCTCCAACAAAATATAAGAGATGGAGGAAGGAATCTCAGATGTAGAAGATACAATGGAAGAATTTGATGCAACCATCAATGAAAATGTTAAATGTTAAAAAATTTTCTGACACACAGCATCCAAGAAATCAAGGATGCCATGAAAAGACAAAACCTAAGTATAATATGAATAGAGGAAAGAGAAGATGCTTGGCTCCAAGACACAGAAATTATTTTCAACAAAATCATAGAATAAAATTTTCCCAATTTAAAGAAAGAGAAGCAAATAAACATCAAGGAATCCTACAGAACACCAAATAGAGTTGACTAGTAAAACTCTCCTGCCACATAATACTCAAAACACTAAATGTACAGTACAAATAAAAATATTAAAAACAGCAAGGGAAGAGAAGCCAAGTAACATACAATAGCAAACTTATCAGAATCACGACGAACCTTTCAACAGAGATCAAAAAACCAGAAGAGTCTGGGCAGATATGTTTGACCACAGATGCCAGTCCAGACTACTATACCCAGAAAAACTTTCAATGACTTTCGATGAAAAAAACCCAAGATATTCCATGAAATTTTTTTTAAAAAAATAAAGAGTACTTATCCACAAATCCAGCAGTAGAGAAGATACTAGAAGGAAAACTCCAACTAAAGGAGGCTAACTACACCCAGGAAAACACAGTAAAAAGATAATGTAACTTTAGCAGAACAAGAATCAGATAAGTCCCCAAACACCCAATTTCTATGAACATCAAAATGAAAGGATCTAACAGTCACTGGTCATTAATCTCTCTCAACATCAATCATGTCAACTCTCCAATAAAAACACAGACTTACAGAATGGATATGAAAACAAGACCTACAATTCTGTTGCATAAAAGAAACACACGTCGGCCACAAAGATAGATATTACCTGATAATAAAGGGCTAGAAGAAGGCCTTCCAAGCAAAGAGACACAAGGAGCAAGCCAGTGTAGCCATTCTAATATAGAATAAAATAGAATTTCAACCAGAATTAATTAGAAGAGATGAGCAAGAACATTTCATACTCATCAAAAGAAAATAAACCAACATTACACCACAATTCTGAACATCTATGCCCCAAATAAAAGGGCATCTACATTTTTAAAGGGAATATTAATAAAGCTTAAACCACACATCAGTCCCAACACATTAACAGTCAAATACTTCAACACTGCCCTCTCACCAAAGGATAGGTCAACCAAAGAGATGCTAAATTGAGAAATAATGATATTAACATATGTCATGAATCATACAGACCTAAAATATATCTAAAGAAATAATCACCCAAACACAAAAGAGTCTAACTTCTTTTCAGCATCTCACAGAAACTTCTCCAAAATTGACCATACACTAAGTCACAAAGTGAACATAAGCAGTTACAAGCAGATTGAAATAATGTTTGGTATCCTATCGACCACATTGGGTTATACCTGGACTTCAGCAATCACAGAAATAATATAATATCTCTAATCTATATACACTTGGAAACTGAACAAGTCTCTAAATGATAACTGTGTCAGAGAAGAAACAAAGAAAGAAATTAAGGGCTTCCTAAAATTAAATGAAAATGAAGGCACAACATAACCAACTTTATGGGACACAATGAAAGCAGTACTAGGAGGAAAGTTCATAGTGTTAAGAGATTCATAAATACATTGGAAACATCTCATACAAGCACATTAACAGCATATTTCAAATCCATTAAAAGAAACGACAAAGAAGCAGACACACCAAAGAGGAGAAGACAGATGGAATTAGTTAAACTCAGATCTGAAATCAATAAATTAGAAACAAAGAAAACAATTCAAAAGATCAACAAAAACAAGAACTGCTTCTTTGAGACAATCGACAAGATAGACAAATCCTTAGCCTACCTAACAAAAAGACAGAGATACACTACTCAAGTCAAAAAAAGTCAGAAACGAAAAGGGAAACATAACAACAGACACAAGGAAAAACCAAAGAATCACTAGGTATTGCTTCAAAACACTAAATGGCACAAAATATGAAAATCAAATGAATTGGACAATTGTCAGAATAAATTCCACCTACCAAAGTTAATGCAGGATCGGGTAAACAAAATACATAATCCTTTATCTCTTGCAGAAATAGGAGCAGCCATAAAAAGTCTCCTAACCAACCAACCAACCAAAGAAAAACAACAACAACAACAACAACAAAAAAAAAACAAACCAAGGACCAGATGGATTCAATGTAGAATTCTACCAGATCTTCAGAGAAGAGATAATGCCAATCATCTTCAAACTATTACACAAAATAGAATTTAAAGGAACATTACCAAACTCAGTATATGAGGCCACAGTCATGTTGCTACCTAAACTTCAAAAATACTCACTTATAATTGCATACTAGCCCAAAGTATATGTATTCTGAGAGTTTTCATTCAGCGGGAGATAGGGGCAGAGCTTGAGATTTGCTATTCAGACTCCAGGTGAGAGTGGTATGGGAGAATGGGGAGATAGAAAGGCTCAGAGGGTCCAAAACAAAAAGAATGTCAAAGCTGGTGGATGTGCACACCAAACTACTGTATCAACCAAGGGCATAGTAGACAGTAAACCTACACTGCCTCTTCAGATCTACCCAATGGACAATGCATCCTCCACAGTTGTGTGGAGAGCTGCGACTGACTCTGACATGAACTCTGGTGGCCCCTATTTGACCACTTCCCCTTGGTGGTGATGCCTGGTGGCATTCAGAGGAAGGAGAAGCAGGCTATCTTGATGAGACCTGAGAGGCTGTGATTATATGGTTGGGAAGAGGTCTCTTTCTGTCACAGTTTTAAGGGAGGGGAATTGGATAAAAGGGGGAAGGAGGGGGTAATGGGAGGACACAAGTGAGGGATAACAATTAGGATGTAATATGAAAAATAACATTTAATAAACAAAAAAGAAAGACTCAACAAAGTAAGAGAATTTCAGACCAATTTCTCTTAGGAATATTAATGCAAAAATACTCAATAGAAAGAATACTTGAAAACTGAATCCATGAGTGCATCAAAGATATCATTCACCATGACCAAGTAGGTTTCTTCCTAGGCATGCAGGGATGGTTCAATATATGGAAATCCCTTACTGTAATCCACCATATAAACAAACCAAAAAAAATTAGAGGAAATCCAGTACCCATTCATCTTTAAAGTCTTTGAGAAATCAGGGATACAAGGCACATACCTAAACATAAGAAAGTCTGTGTAGATCAAGCCAAAAGCCAACATGTAATCAAATGGAGAGAAACTCAAAGAAATTCCACTAAAATCAAGGACAAGACAAGGCTGCCCACTCTCTCCATATATTTTCAATATAGTACTTTAAGTGCTATCTAGAACAATAAGACAACAAATAGTGAAAGGAATCTACATGGATATTAAGGAAGTCAGAGTATCAAATATGAGCCACCAGAGTTTGTGTGAAAGTCATATCCCACTCTACATTCAACTGTGAAGAATGTTCTGACCATTGGCTAGATCTGGGTAGGGGTTTAAAGTTTAATGCCTGTATTGTCCTTGGCTGGTGCCTTAGTTTGAGCAGGACCCTGGGCCCAAATCTGCCTATCATAAAGTTATACTTGTAGGTTTCTAGGACCCTCTGGATCCTTCTACTTTGCTATTTTCCCATGCTTCTCTCATCTAGAGTCCCAATAGGATGTCCTCCCCTCTGTCCCAGTTTCCTGGTTAGTGAGGGCTTTCATAGGACATGCCCCTTGGGCTAGTATGCAGATATAAGTGAGTATATGCCATTTGAGTCTTTCTGCTTCTGTGTTAACTCACTCATTAAGATCATTTACAGCTCAGTCCATTTGTCCACAAATTTCGGAAATTCCTTGTTTTTAATTGCAGCATGGCCCCTGTATATGCTCATAGGGTATCAAGTCTCTTGTTGGTAACCTGCTATCCTTCCTCTGAGTGTAATCTTCTTTAAAAAAAGGAAGTCAGAGTATTATTGTTCTGTTCACAGAAGAAATGATAATGTATATACATGACCCCCAAAATTCCAGCAGAGAACACCGACAGATGATAAACACCTTCAGCAAAGTGGCCAGATACAATATTTTTTTTTAAAGTAGCTCTCCTGTATATAAATGACAAATGGGATGAGAAATAAATTAGGGAAACTACATTCTTCACAATATCCACAAATAGTATAAAATATATTCTTGATCTCTATCCAAGCAAGTGAATGACTTTTATGAGAAAAGCTTCCAGTCTCTGAAGAAAGAAATTGAAGAAGTTATCGGAAGATGTAAAGATCTCCCAAGCTCATGTATCAGGAGGATCAACATAGTAAAAATGGTCATCTTACCAAAAGCAATCCAAACATTTGATGCAATCCCCATTAAAGTAGCTACAGAATTCTTTATAGACCTTGAAAAAGCATTTCTCAACTCAGTATGGAAAAACAAAAAAACTCAGAGTAGCAAAAATAATCCAGTACAATAAAAGATCTTCCAGACAAATCTCCATCCATGATTTTAAGCTGCACTACATATAGATAAACAGTAATAATAACAGTATGGTCCTAGCATAGAAATACACTTGTTGATCAATGGAATGAAATAAAATATGCAGAAATAAACCTACCCACCTATGGACACTTGATTTTTTGAGAAAGCAGCCAAATTCATACAATGGAAAAAGCATTTTCAAAAAATGGTGCTAGTCTCAGTGTATGTCCACATCTAGAAAAATACGAGTAGATATATATTTATCATCCAGCACAAAGCTTAAGTACAAGTGAATTAAAGACCTCAACATCAAACCAGACATATTAAATCTGTTAGAAGAAAAAGTGGGGGAAATGCCTTGAACTCATTGTTATTGAAGACAGCTTCATAAACAGAACACCAATAGCTCAGGCTCTAAGATCATCAATTAATAAATGGAACCTCACAAAACTGAAAAGCTTCTGTAAGACAAAGGACACTGCCACCAGAACTATACAACAACCTTCAGACTGGCAAAGGATCTTCACCAACCCTACATATCACAAGGGGCTAATGTCCAAATTGTGTAAAGAACTCAAGAAAATAAACACCAAACCAAATAACCCAATTAAGAAATTGTTACAGAGGTAAACAAAGAATTCTCAGTGGAAGAACATCAAAGGGTGAAGAAAAACCTAACAAAATTCTCAACATCCTTAATTATCATGGAAATGGAAGTCAAATAATTCTGAGGTTCCATCATACACTTACCCAAATTGCTATGATAAAAAATTCAAGTGACAGCACATGGTGGCAAAGATGTAGAGAATGAAGAACACTCCTCCCTGGAGAATGGGAGTCAAATTTGACAACCACTTTGAAAATCAATTTGATGCTTTCTCTGAAAACTGCAAATAATGCTACCATAAGATCCATCTATACCACTCCTGGGCATTTGCCTGGAAGATGCTCTACAGTACAGCGAGGACACTTGGTGAAGTATGTTCATAGAAGCTTTATTCATGATAGCCAGGATCTGAAACAACCTAGATGTCCTACAACTGAAGAATGGATAAAGAATATGTGTTATGTTTACACAATGGAATACTACTCAGCTATTAAAAACAAGGAAATCACGAAATTTGCAATCATATGGATGGAACTAGAAATGATCCTCCTGAGTGAGGCAGTCATGGTATATATCCTATCAGACCCAGTGCTTAAGTTCTTCTGGTTCTCCAGATCCAAAATTATGAGCATCTTGTGCCTACATTTAAGGATATCTTCTTTTGATGATAGCAGGTGGCTTGAAAATGATTTTTAAAATTCCATTTCCAGTAACCATAAATTAATTATAATCTCTCCTGCCTGTGTAAGATTTACAATTCAAAAACTCTCTTGAGTAGTTCTTTGCTTTTATACATTTTTCCACACAAATTTATAAATGTACCTAGGTTCTCTCGATAGGGTCATGTTCATATATCTATGTCATGTTAATGGAAAATAAAAACAAAATTGTAAATGTCCAGTGTGTGGTTAGAAAAAAACAAACCAGATAGCATGAAGAAAAAGAATAATCTATCCCATTATTCAAAATAATAGAGTGGATGGGCTTGTTAGACAGTTCTCAGTAAGAGCCTCTGGGGCCCTAATGTTTCTAACCTCTCATGCAAGGGGACTGATCCTTAATTTCCTCTGGTTGCTGGCAGTAAGGTGTCTAACAACTGGCCTTGGGCAACTGCAGATTAACATGAGCTTTCAAGTTTTAGCCCATATATATATATATATATATATATATATATATATATATATATATATATATATATATATATATATATATATATATATATATATGGAATAAAAATTAAAATGTCTTCATTAATGAAAATAAAATTCTTGTTTAATGCTACAGAGCTAACCCAGGGCTTTATATATCCAGCCTAGGTTTGTAGAACTGAGACACATCATCATCCCTGTAGTTAATTATTTTTATTATTCTTTTCTTTAATTTTCCAGCATCAAAATGGAACACTCTCTTAAATAGAGTCCCTCACAAGTCCCGTAGAGTCATCTGCAAACACAATACAGAAGGAAGGGGCATGTAGTAGAGAAAGGGAACATCCGTAGTGGAGGCATATAGAAGGGCATAATTTTTCATCTGGCAGACAGTCCAGCACATCATACACTAAATTTGTTGTACCATTTTTCTTTCTCAGAGGTCGTACATTGCACCCCATGTGGTTTCCATGTGAAATCTAAGGCAGAGATCCCCGGTTGTGGTTCTGCACTGTGGCAATAACACTTTGAGCAAGCACGAATCTCTTCTTGAGACTTCTATGGAAGTAAAGCATTGGCTTCTTGTAGCTCTGTAACTTCTGAACAATTACTTAATTATCCTTAGATCTGTCATTCCTCTACAAAGGTTTCCTACACATCTTCAGAACCTTCCTTCCTAACTCACTGAAGTCACCTCCTATTGAATTCCAGGCACTGCCAACCTTATAAAAGCAAATTTGGGCTCATTTAATTTTAGTAAATTAGAAATCTACAAGACTATTTCAGGCTGAAGAACCCAAATTTTGAAAATTTCCTTTGGCCAAAGAGTCTTCAGTTACATGGCTACACTGAGCTGTTCAGAGCTTATGGACAGAGGATCTGAGTGGGAGATAAAAAGATACTGAAGAGAGACGTGACGGTCGACATTGGCAATTCCTAGTTGTATCTATAGGGAATTGGGCCTTTGTTTCTTTATTACTGAAGGAGGTGGAAATGACTCAGGAACCAAACTGTATTTTTATGGTTGTGTCAGTTTCTTTACTCATAAGGAGATCAAAAGATTACATGACAGTCATGGCAGCATCTAATTCATTCCCCATGATTGCCACACAGGTATACTAACTTGAGTAGACATTTTCTAAAAACCTGGATGACAGTATACAGTAAAGGAAATATAGTGAATGTTGACCCTTTATATAATTGCTGGAAATGTGTTTTCAAAAGAACAGAAGGGTGAGCCTCATTAGAAAGCCAAATTAACAGGGTTTTCCAATATTAGTTATGAATGGGAGAAGAGGAAAGCAGGAACAGGAAGAGGACGATGTAAAAACAAGAAAATATAAAGGAGAATATCAAATATTACTTCTGTACTTGGGATGGCTAATGCACAGTGCACTCATATAAAACATGCATAAATACTTCATAAAATCAACAGAGTTAAAAAAATTCCAACATGACAGGGGAGAAAATATAGAGATCTTGTTACATGCTGAACAAATATTTGTATTTAATAGATGTAAAAAGTGAAAGCCAAATTTCTGGGAGTATAGACTACTCTTTATAGGATGCCAACATACCAGGGAATAACCCCATACCCATATTCACAGGAGCATAGTTAGTCAATATAATTAAAGTAAAATCAATCTACCAATCTGAGTTTGAGTTTTGATAAATACCTCATATTGCATTTCTGCAATTTGAGGTGATTGGCTGAAGGTACACATTTATGAAAGATGAGTAAAAGAGCATGTAGGCAAAAGGTTCTATTAAGAAACTGATTTGGAGAGTACAGTATATGTTAATCTGATTATGATACACATTCTATCAGGTTTCTTCCTCTAGAGAACCTTGAAAAATCCATAGAGTATATTCATATAAACTGTGTGTCTTCCAAAACTACTTGTCAAAACACAATGTTCACCACATTACAGTCCAGGGGTCTTATAAAATAATATCAAATAGCAGTGTTCACTACTTTATCAAATTTCTACAAGTACCACCATTTTTATAACATAGATTGTAAACATGGCACTAAGTTCCACTGCTATCTTTATTACTCTTTAACTATATAAAACAAATTAACCATATAGCCTTTCAGTCAAAGCCATGTGGCACCTACTCACAGTCTTTCAATCCAGGACTGGAGATTTGGATCACGGACAAGACAGATGAGTCATCAGCAGCAGGATACTTTCCAAGTTCACGCTCTTCTTTCTTCCTTTCTTTCCCTCTTTCTTATTTCTTTCTTTTGGTCTGTCTTTCTTCCTCCTCCTTTCCTCTCCCCTATTCTCCTTTTTTGATTCCTGATCACTTGGGATGAATTCACTGGTTAATAACTGAGTTAGTTAATAAATTAATACAGATATTTTAGGGTGAGCATACTTATAAAGTAATATTTCCAAAATAATTCTACAGGACAATAATGGTTGTTTCCAGAGGCATATCAACAAATGCCCAAATGAAGCTATAGAAAATAAAATGTCAAGAATAGGGCTAGTTCAAGGCTGTATTCTAGCACAGAGAGAGTTAAAAATTTCTTCAGAAGTTATTGCACTGTTGATCTACACAAACAAGTTAACTGACTTTCAGTCAGATATTCAATCTCAGAACATTAATAAAAAGAAATATAAGGATAAAGCTCACATAGACTAATAGGCTCTAGAGCCACATGTAAATGCATGCACAAACCTATACAATGTACACAAATGATATTCGAAAAACCTACAAATTCACATTTAGCAAAACAAACAACCAAAAGTATGTCTTTAATGTGGGTATTCCAATCCTAATTTTCCTTCACACTCTCCCTCCTACCCTGTTTCTTCTCTTCATCCACTTTCACTTTCTGTTCTCTTTCCCCTTCTGATTCAGGATTAATTGTCCTCCCTTGGGACTTCCTTGTTACTTAGCTGCTTTGGGTTTGTGCGTTGTCACATGATTATCCTGTACTATATGGTTAATATCTGCTTATAAATGAGTACATACCATATGTCTGTTTTGGGGCCTTCATTATTGCACTCACAATGATATTTTCTACTTCCATTCATTTCCATGATAATTTCATGATTTTCTTGTTTGAATAGCTCAGTAGTATTCAATTGCGTAAGTGTGCCACACTTTCTTTATCCATTCTTTGGCTTAGAGACATCTGGGTTGTTTCCAGTTCCTGGATATTCCAAATAAAGTAGCTATGAACATAGATGATCAAATGTCCATGTGGCAGTAACAAGATACCAGAAGGCTTGGAGAAAGAAGAGAAACCAAGGGTGAGGGCATCTCTGAGACAATCTGGAGACCTAGAACAGGGTGTCTTCACTTTCATTGAATTTTAGGAAGTCTCTAAGTTTATTTTTATTTCATCCCTGACCTAGAGGTCATTGTATTTGAGGTTGTTCTGTTTCCATGAGTTTGTAAACTTTCTGTTGTTTCTCTTGTTGTTCAGTACTAGCATTTTTCAACACAAAAATTAGTTATGATTATTATAAACATTAATATACATATAATATAACATGTATAGTCATATTGTTAAGGAAAATTTTTGTAAACATCTTTGTCAATATTAGGCTCTTTATTTCATTTCATTAACATGCTTCCTCCTATAATTTATCATAAATATGAAAAATATGCTTTGTTATTGATGATAATAAATAATAGGTGAGCATAATAATACTACATGATGTATAAAAATTAATATCTTTATATCAAAATATAAACTTTTTATATAAAGAAAATTATATTACATTCAATGTCATATATTTTTATTTTATTTGTTCTTATTTTTTATTATTTATTCACATTATATCTCAACTATTAACCCCTCACTCATATTTTCCTGTTCCCACCCTCTCACTCTTTCCTCTCTTTCCCTATTGCTTTCCTTTAATCTTCTGACAGGAGGTGCCTCCTCCCCCACCACCCGACCAAAGGCTATCAGCTCTCATTAGGATAGCCAGTATTCCCTTCTTCTCTGGGCCTGCAAGGTCAGAGGCAGTCCCTGTTCCTTCCTTTCTTTCAAATAGAGAATAAGCTGCCCATTGGCTACATCTGAACAGGTGGTCTGGATTCTCTGCATGCACTGTCCTTGGTTGGTGCATTATTTTGATCAGGCCCACCTAGGTCCAGATCAGCTGGCCTTGATGGTCTTCTTGTGGAGCTTCTGGCCCCTCAGGGTCCATCCATCCCCCTCTTATTCAAGACCATGAGGAAAGAAAATGCAATTTTAAATAGATCAAAGACCTCAACATAAAAACACATACACTGAACCTAATGGAAGAAAATGTGAAAAAAAAATAGCATTGAACTCACTGACACAAGAAAAGATTTTCTGAAGAAAACACCATTAGCACAGGCACTAAGCTCAAGAATTAATAACAGATCCCATGAAACCAGAAAGTTTGTGCACAGCAAAGAACACCTTATTTCAGAGGAAATGACAGGCTACAGAATGGGTAAGGAGGTTTATCCACTATAAATGCAATAGAAGGCTAAAAATCTGAATATATATTTTAAAATCTCAAAAATATTGATAACAAGCAAACAAATAACCTAATACAAATATAGTAACCATATTTAAGGAACGAGTTCTCAATAGAAGAGCATCAAATGGCTGATTAACACTGAAATAAATGTTCAACATATTTAGCCATAAAATAAAAGCAAATTAACATAACATGAGATTTTATTTTATACACATAATGGTCAAACTTAACCTTTCAAGTGATAGCTCATAGTGGTGAGAGTGGGGAGGAAAGAGTACACTCATATGCTGGTGATGAGTGTGCAGTCTTGTAACACAACTATGGAAAACTATTGTGCTTTACTCAGGAAGATAGGAATCAATATACCTCAAGATCCAGCAATATCACTCTGGGAGTTTACGCTATGGATGACTCATTTTGCCACAGAGACTTACTCAACAATATTCAACACTGCTCAAATTTTAAGAGTGAGAAACTGGAAACAACCTAGATGTCACTATATAAAATAATGACTAAATAGTTCATGGTACATTTGTCCAGTGTTAAATCACTCAATCCATTAAAAACAATGAGATTTTGAAATTTCTGTTTAATGGATGAAATGAGATAAAAAATTATCCCAAGTGATGTGTTTCAGACTCAGAAAGAGAAATATAGTATGTATTTGTTTATGTGTATATTATTTGCTAAGTCAATTATTATCAATCTACAATCATTAAAACCACAAAGGATAGGTATAGACTAAAGAATTAGATGCAAGAGACAGCTCCCCTTAGGGAAAAATAGATAGCTATGTATAAACAAAGGGAATCTCAAGATGGAGGATCAAGTGGGAAAGAAGATGGGATGAGTTAAGGGATATGGCTAGAGAGAGATAAAACGACAAAGCATTTGAGGAGTAGCAAGGGGAATAAATACAATATGAGTTTATGAACATATATGCATGTATGAAGGTGCTGCAGATAAAATTATGATGTAATGGAGGCGTTAGAGTCTCAGTGTACATGTCTTTTCAACATGTCAAACTTCCAGTAACAGAAGGCTAGGTTACAATTTCCCCTACATGTATTTATTTATTTATTTAATCACTTTACATCCCAATCCCAGCACTGTCACTTCTCTCCTCTCAGGGCCATCTTCTACATCCCTTCTTCCACCTTCCCTTCTCCTTTGTCCCAGAGAAGGGGAGGCCCCCAACTGGTACTAAAGCACCCTGGTATCTGAAGTCAAGACAAAAGTAAACACATCCTCTCCTACTAGGAAGTGACAAGAAAGCCTGTCTAGGGGAATGCAATCCAGCAGTAGGTAACAGATTCAGAGACAGCCCTTACTCCTATTGTTAGGGGACTCACATGATCACCAAAATGCACATGTCCTACATATGTATAGGGAGTTTATGTTCTGCTCATTCAAGCGCTTTGGTTGGTTGTTTTGTTTCTGTGAGCTCCCATGGCCCAGGTTATATTGCTCTGTAGGTCTTCTTGTGTTGCCCTTGATTTCTCCTGCTCTCTTCATCCTTCCTCCCACTCTTTCAGAGCACACTCCAAGATCAGCCTATTGCATGGCCTTGGGTCACTACCTCTGTCTCTATCAGCTGCTGATGAAACCTTTTCAGAAGAAAGTTATGTGAGATTTCCTGTCTGAAGCATAGCAGAGTATCATTAATAGTGAAAGTGGCCAGGCCTCTCCCGTGGGGTGGGTCTCAAGCTGGGCTAGTCACTACTTTGCCATTTCCTTTATCGCTGTTCCATCTTTGATCCTACACGTCTTGTAGATGTATGTACTGGTGCTTGCTCCCTCCACTGGGGAGCTCTACTGACCATAGGATGTTCTAACTTTATGCTCCTTAACACCCATTGCTTGGAGTCTCAGCTAGGGTCACTCGCATAAACTCCCAGAAGATACTCTCTGCTCACTTCTATTCTCTCTCCCCTTTTTTTCCTCACTCCCTTTTCCTCTTTCCTTACACGCGATCTACACTCACATTTTCCACCCCACCCTATCTACCACTCAATTCTCTCCCTACATCTACTTTGCTTGTCTGCAATATCACTCCCGGCATTTATATCCAAAAGATGCTCCACTTTACCACGAAGAAACTTGCTCAACTATGTACATTGAAGCCTTATTCATTATAGTCAGAAACTGAGAAAAGACGTAGAAGCCTCAGATAAAGAAACTGTGGTACACTTTCACAGTGGAATACTACTCAGCCATTAAAGACAAGGGAAATAGAAAATGTGTAAGCAAATGAATAGAACTAGAAAGATCATCATAAGTGAGAAAACCCAGACTCAGAAATATACAAATATTTCCACCAGAAAAGTAAAAAAAAAAATTTTTAAGTGTTGTTTTTCTTGTTTGTAACTCCCAGGAGTTATTTTTGTGCTAGATACATTCTGCCTTCCTAGTATTGCAGGACTGAATAGTTGTATTAATCAAAACAAATGGCTGTACAAACTTTCTTCAGAGTACTCTGCACCAAAAAATGCAACTTGTAAATTGTTAGATTTTTGTTATAATTGATACTTTTTAAGAGTCAAAAAAAAAAAAAAAAAAAGAATGGAGTGTGCACTCAATTATAAGTGGATATTATCCATATAGAATAGGATAACCATTCCACAATCCAGAGACCCAAAGAAGCCAAGGAGAGTCTAAGGGAAAATGTTTGAATTTCACTCAGAGAGGTTACATTGTATTGAGTTGTGGCCAAAGAATTCCCATGTGACTACCTAACAACTGAGACTGTTACTAAGACTATAATTTGTTCTGCACAAACTGACAAGGCCTCATTATTTAACACAACACATATATAAGCCATTGACGATGGATATATAGAGCTGGTAACAAGGGAGTGCTTTCATCCCTATATACCAGTATCTTTGGTTCAAGAAGGTTCTTTGCATGCTACTAAAGGGACGTGTAAACACCAAGCCAGCCACAAACCCTTTGATCTATAGTAGTGTCTTGCTGGCCAGATATGCTAGTGTAGTTGTGGAACAATGCTTGTGGGAGTAACCAATCAATATTTGATTTGACTTCAGGTCTAGTCCATGGGAGTTGTGATATCCAACACTGGTTAGAAATAGAGACTAGATTTTTTAGGATGTTTTTATACATGTGTATTCAAATGCTTTCTTTTGTACTGAGAGATTAGGTTTCAGTGCAGATTTGGCATTGTAATTATTATAAAGCATCTCCTGTCTTGACATGTTATGAACATTGTTCTCCATCATCTTCTGACTAGCTGAATAAATATCTGTATATCCAATAGCTGGCCTGTAGAGGATAAGGTATAGTTTGGAGCGCAGGGAGAAGGTATTAGGTGGGCACTTGAGAAAGAAGCATCTCCATCTGTACACAGATGAAGAAGTAGGTAACAGGTTGATACTCAGATGGCAGGTAATGGATCATGTGGATTGTAAATAGCACAGGCCTCTATTGGCACTTTAGAATGGCTAAGTAGCTGCGCAGTTATAGTGCATTAATCTTTAAATAAGTATAAAGGTCTCTGTCTCATTATTCAGAGCAAGGGTGGACATATAAAAAACTCAAATTATACAATAAATATCCCACATCTAGTACTGGCCTAAATATATAAGTAGAAACATGAAACAGGCAAACAAACAAAATATAAAATGACTCCTAATGATATTCTCCTACACTCCTAGATCAATGGCTAGCTTGCCCATTTTTATAGAAAATTACTTATATGGAAAATGAAAACCAATACAGAGACCCATTGTTAAACATTATGAAAACAATGAGTGATCTTGGCACATTCATCTCCAAGTGTAACTTTCCAATCAAACCCCTTCTTTCAGTGCTTATTCCAGAAAAGATCATCACTAAAAGAATCTAAACAGTCCAAATACCCATTTCATATATATATATATATATATATATATATATATATATATATATATATATATATATATATATATATATATATATATATAAGATTTCTATAACATGCAACTTAATGAAGTATTTGAATCTTTGAAACATGTTGGAGGGGGCCTTTCTTCTGGTTCACAATCTCAGGAAAAATGACTCATGAGACTCAAACTATATTACAAATACACCACCACATAGCTAGGCTCTTCTCTGAATAGCTCATAACTTAAAATAGACAATTATGCTAATTTATAATTTGACACATGGCTGTTTACTTGTGCTCATCCATACCTTGCAGGCTGAATCCTCCACACCTGGCTACTCTCAGAAACCTTTCTGATTCCCTGATGTCCACTTCCTATTTTTGGCTTAACCTATAGTCCACCAGATTTTTTATTGACAGGTTCTGCTTCCATACAATACGCAAGATATTATATGAAGAAAAAATACTATGAGAATGATTCAAATAAAAGAAAGAGTCTCACAACTGATGTGTTTCATCCTTATACCATAAATACTCAATTAACAAAGTTTCGTAGTCTCGTAATAATATAGAAATAATTTAAGAGGTATTTGTTTTAGAAATAAAATGATTAAAAAATAAAAATTCATAACCTTTTTCTGTGTTTGTTTGTATGTGATGTTGCATAAAGGTAACCACATAGAATAATTTCTATTAAATTTCATAAAGTAAAATTCATATGGATGATATTTTCAATATTAATATATGATATTGTATCATTAGAAAAATTTAAAAATTTCCCTACACTAAATTTCTTCTAATACCACCATCATGACAACATCCATAATTCTTACATTTTCTCTCTCTTTGGTAAGAACTGACATTATTCACATCATCTTTCTGTTCATGAATATTGCACCATCTACTGGAAGATGAGTAGCTTCTCAAGGCATGCATTCCAGCATAAGTCTTACTCTGTTTCCTACATCAGCTTATTAAATGCCAATAATCACTCTAGTATAGTAGTGTTTTATGGGTCTTGACACCAGCCATACCGGGATTTTGGCTGGCTTTATGTAGTTTAAGAATTGTATACGCAATCCCAGCTGTTTGGAATTCATGAGTGTAATTGTACATAAAATATCCATCCAAAACAGATTCTATGCAGATTTATTTTACCTTCTTCTGTCACAGTTAAGATATTGTTTCTCATGGGAGTGAACTTTGCCAAACAATCTAGGCTATGTGACAAATGAAACTCAGAGATCTTTCTTTCATCCTCTTGGCCCAAATCGGAGATTCTATGGTAACACCAGTATGCCTTGTTTTTAATGTGTGCATTACAGGGGAATATCCTAGGTATCCCCAACCAAGCATGTAACTTTCTGAGCCTTCTACCTTACCATGAATATCATGACCTCAAAATCAAAAGTGACAGTGAGTATATCCCAAGGACAAAACTGCTGCTCACTCTTTGGAACTATTTATTCCTTTTTCTTCCTACTTCTAATGCCTCTGCACTCTTTCAATTTAAACTTTTGTTTTTTGAATACTAGATTTATTTCTTTGAAAATTCACAAAATATTCTACTTTGATTTCAATACACATAATGTAACTAGAGCAGTATGGAAGATTCTCTTATATTCCATCACAATCTTTCATTAAAATCCTAAACTTTGTTCATCTACTTTCCAATAAAGTTGATTCAAGAATTTGTTACAAAACTGAGATGCTGTACAGAGTCTCTTAGTCATTTAGGTCATTTAGGTCTGTATTCAATTTACTCTATGCCAGTATGTTCTGTTAATAAAAAAAAATGTAGCTAACATTGCTATCAAGTTTCTGGGCAAACTCCCTGGTATTTCCAACTATTTCAAGTGTTTACAATTTTCCAAATCTTGGCATTTACAAGGGTATTACTGGTTTCAAGGATGAAAACCCTATCTAAATTTTTCATAATATCTCTTGTGCGTAGACTCTGATAATAATATAGCATATTGTGGCTAATGAAATACCTTGTGTATGCTACTGTAAACCTAGACAACTACCATGATGAGTGAAATCATAGACCCTGGAGAAGAAAGTACCTCTGCTAATTGTCTGAAATAATATAATTTCTGGCAGTGCTCTATATGTCAATGCACACCTATATAGAGAGACAATGTTAGGTATCACTCTCACCACAGAAGATTCACCTTGCAGCAGATTTCCAAACCTTGTGTAATTTCAAAGGAAAAATAATGATAGTATGATAGTATTCCAAACCAAAACTTACAACCTTCAATATGTCCCATAGACCATAATCAGAGAACAATGCCGAAAGTAGAAAAAATAACATGTTCCAGAGGAACAAGATGACTGCAATGAGGAAAATGTCTACTATGTAAGGTAGGGAAGCTTCACACATGGAATCTCAATCACATGCATACCTAATGAAATCACAATTGCCACCCAATCCATGCCAAGGGGTAAGTCTTCATAAAGCCCAACCTTAGAAAAAAGCTATAGTCAATTAATGAATGCTAGATGAATGAGAATCAGTCTACTTTAGACAAACATGCTGATAGTCTATTTAATACCAAAATGTCAGTCCTAAACATACACACCACAAATATATGTATATGTGTATTCTATACTTAATATACATATCAAAGAGTAGCTAAGTACATAAATAATAATTATCGAAAATGGTAATTATTTTGTTAGCAATTGTAGCTGATATTTTGGGGCTGTGAATAAAAGAAAGAATGGTAAAATATACAGTTCAATACTGCTTAAAATTCTCAAATAAATCAAAGCAGCTTTTACACAGACACACACACATCTACACACACACATGGACATACACACATACATGCACCATACACACACACATGCACCATACACACACACAGAGAGAGAGTGAGAGAGAGAGAGAGAGAGAGAGAGAGAGAGAGAGAGAGAGAGAGAGAGAGAATGGAATTGAAATGGAGTCAATAAATACTTGAAGTGATAATGCCCCAACTACATATCTCAAACCACAAAGCAATTTTCTCTTCTGCAAGGAATAAATCACGGTTTTTTGAGTGGTCTGATAAAGGTGTCCTATTGCCTAAGATTCAAACATTTACATCATTTCAAAAGCTATACTTAAACTTCCACAAGCTGGTTATAAGGTCCTATTACTTAAGATACAACTTACTTATGCCATAGAAGATGAAAATTTGATCTGGATAAAAACCAGAAACTTCCGCAGTGCTTATTACATTCATATTATTGAAAGTTATGCTCCATGTTACTGGAAGAGAAAAGAAATAATCCTAATCACCATTTATGAACCCTAAAACCTAAAATAGTGAAATGTCTTCAATATATACTGGTGTTAGAGTGTCACAAATATTATAGGAATAACCAACATATTTTTGCTTAGATATATTATCCATGCCATGTGGCAGAAGCCATAACTCACACTGTTTAAGTGACCAAGGAACTAAAACTAGATAATCATATTACAGGAGAAAAATTCATCTATTATTTTGTTATGGGAACATAGAAATAAGACTCTCAAGAAATATTGCTATGTACATAGATCAGTGAATTACTCTACACTCATCACTGATGCTTCCTCTTGCACCAGAAGGCAAATAATGGGAAAATATTCAATGGGCTATATGTAGAGACAAGGAGACTTTGGAGCATTAATTCCTAAATGCCCAACAAATTTTGCTCCTCAATTCTCATGGGACTATGTGCAAAAGTAGCCAGAAAGATTTTGAGGAGTATTAGGTAGTGGATAATCCCAAAGAAAAATTGTTTTCCAGATACAATACTTATGAGAGACATAGAAATACACTTGTAGTATAACGGCACACAAATTAATCCACACACATTTAAGTCAGGGAAAAATACTAGTACTGAGAAGGGAATGCAACAAATATTCATTGGATTGAACTAGAAATGATCATAACAAGTGAGTTAACCCAGAAGCAGAAAGAGTCAAATGGTATATACTCATTTATATCTGCATGCTAGCCCAAGGGGTATGTCCCATGAAGGTCTTCACTAACTAGAAAACTGGGACAAAGGGAAGGGCATCCTATTGGGACTCTAGATGAGAGAAGCATGGGAGAATGGCAAAGTTGAAGGATCCAGAGGGTCCTAGAAACCTACAAGAAGAACATTATGATAGGTAGATTTGGGCCCAGGGGTCCCGCTCAAACGTTGGCACCAGCCAAGGACAATACAGGCAGTAAACTTCAAACCCCTACCCAGATCAAGCCACTGGACAAGACATTCTCCACTGTTGAGTGGAGAGTGGTGACTGACTTTCACACATACTCTGGTGCCTCATATTTAACCACGGTCCCTGAATGGGTAGACCTGGTGGCACTCAGAGGAAGGCTAGCAGGCTACCAAGAAGAGACTTGATATCCTATGAGCATATACAGGGGGAGGAAGTCCCGTTCATTCACAGTCATAGGAGAGGGGAGTAAGGAGAAAATGGGAGGGAGGGAGGAATGGGAGGATACAAGCGAGGGGATAACCATTGAGATGTAATACGAATAAATTAATAAAATAAAATTAAAAAAAGATTTTCTAAGTTAGTTTGTCACACTACACACACAAAAATTATTAATTATTATAAAATAGCCAAAGAAAATAGTTCATAATAAAAGACTCAGAAAACTAGGTTACCTCACTCAGGATGTTCTTTTCGTTCCATCCATTTGCCTGCAAATTTCAAGATTTCCTTGTTTTTAATTGCTGAGTAGTATTGCATTGTGTGAGTGTGCCATAGTTTCTTTATCCATTCTTCAGTTGATGGGCATCTAGGTTGTTTTCAGATTCTGGCCATTTCATAGCTGAGCAAATGTCTTTGTTGTGTGATGGAGCATCTTCCTAGTATATGCCCAGGAGTAGTATGGCTGGACCTGGAGGAAGAACTATTCCCAAGTTTTTGAGAATGTGCCAGATTGATTCCAAAGTGGTTGTACAAGCTTGGGCTCCCACCAGAAATAGAAGAGTGTTCCTCTTTATCCACATCCTCACCAGTATGTTCTGCCACTTGAATTTTATATCTTACCTATTCTGGTAGGTATAAGATAAAAATCTCAGAGTTATTTTGGTTTCCATTTTCATTATAAGCATGGAAGTTGAGAATTTCTTTAAGTGTTCAATGTTCTTCGGATGAGAATTCTCTTTTTAGCCTGTACCACATTTTTAATTGAATAATTTGGTTTGGTTGTGCTTTGTTTCCTGAGTTCTTTATGTATTTTGAATATTAGCCATTTGTTATATGTAGGGTTGCTGAAGATCTTCTCCAAGTCTGTATTCTGTCAGTTTGTTCCTTTAACAGTGTCCTTTGCCTTATCAAATGCTTTCAGCTCCACGAAGTCTCACTTATTAAATGTTGATCTTAAAGCCTGAGCTATCGGTGTTCTGTTCTGGAAGGATTTTCCTATGCCAATGAGTTTGAGGCTCTTCCCCACCTTTTTTTTCTAATAGATTTGCTGTGGTGGTATTATGTTGATGTCTTTAATCTATTTGAACTATATGAAGCATGATATATATGGATCTATTTGCATTTTTCTACATGTGGACATCCAGATAGACCAGCATCATGTTTTGAAGATGCTATATTTTCCACAGTATGGTTTTGGTTTCTTTGTCAAAAATGAAGTGTACATAGGGGTGTAGTAGGTTTATTTAGAGATCTTTTATTTGATTCCATTCATCAACCAGCCTATTTCTATGGCAGTATCATGAAATTGTTAATACTTTTGCTGTATAGTATGGCTTGAGATCAGGGATGGAGATTACAAGATGGTTTCAGCTATTTTGTTTTGTTTGTTGTTGTGTTTTCCAAATGAAATTGAGAATTGATCTTTCAAGGTCTGTAAACAATTGAGAAGGTATTTTGAGAGAGATTGCATTGGTTCTCTAGATTGCTTTTGGTAAGACAGCCTTTTTTACTATGCTGCCCCTACTGATCCACAAGCATGGGAAATCTTTCCATCTTATGATATCTTCATTTTCTTTCTTCCGAAACAAGAAAGTTTTTAAATATAAGTCTTTCACTCACTTTCTTAGAATTATATCGAGATTCTTTATATTACTTGTGCCTATTGTGAAGGGTTTAGTTTCACTAATTTCTTTCCCAGCCCATTTGTTATTTACATACAAGTGGGCTACTGACTTTCTTGTATCCAGCTACTTTTCTGAGGAGTTTATCAGCTTCAGGAATTCTCTGTTGGAATGTGGGGTGTCATTTATGTACACTATCATACCATCTGTGAATAGCAATACTTTGATTCCCTCATTTCCTATGTGGATCCCCTTAATCTCCCTTTGTTGTCTTATTCCTCTAACTAGAACTTTAATTACTATATTGAAGTGATATGAATAGAGTAGGCAGCCTTTTCTAGTCCCTGATTTTAGTGGGATTTCTTCAAGTTTCTCTCCATTTGTTTTGATGTTTGCTATTGGCTTGCTGTATATAACCTTTATTATATTTAGGCAAAATCCTTGTATCCCTGATCTCTCCAAGACTTTAAAAAAGAATGGGTGATTGATTTTTTTCAAGTGCTTTTTGGCATCTAAGGTCATGAACATGTGATTTCTTTTCAGTTTGTTTATATGGTTGATTACATTGATGGATTTCTGTAGAGTGGAACATCCTAGCAATCCTTTGAAAAAGGCTACTTGGTCATGATAAATGAGATCTTTGATAGTCTTGGATTCCATTTGTGTGTATTTTATTGAGTAGTTTTGCATCAATGTTCATAAGAGAAATTGGTCTGAAATTCTCTAACCGTTTTGGCCCGTTGTGTGGTTTAGGTGTCAAGTGTACTGGTTCCTCATAGAATTAGTTTGGTAATATTCCTTCCATTTCTAATTTGTAGGATTGTTTGAGGACCTTCTTTGAAGTTATGGTATAATTCTGTACTGAAACCATCTGATATCCCTGATGATTGCTTCTGTTTCCTTAGGAGATATAGGACTACTTATTTTGTTTACCTGATCTTTATTCAATTTTGGTTGTTGGTATCTATCATGAAAATTGTCCGTTTCATTTAGATATTCAAATTTTGTGGAATATAGGCTTTTGAAGTAATATTAATTATTCTTTGGTGCCTGTTGTTATGTCTTCCTTTTCATTTATGATTTTGTTGATTTAGATAGTGTCTCTCTGACTTTTAGTTAGTTTGGCTAAGAACCAAATCTTGGTTTGATTCTTTGAATTGTTCTCTTTGTTTCTAACTTATTGGTTTCAGCCCTGAGTTTGATTATTTCCAGCCATTTACTCCTCTTGGATGTGTCTGCTCCATTATTTGGCTGGGGGATTCCATGTGTGCCATTATGTTGCTTTTATGAGATGTTTCCAATCTCTTTATGACGGAACTTAGTGCTGTGAACTTTCATTATGTTACATAAATTTGAGTATATTGCATTTATTTTTATTGGAATTTAGGAAGTCCTTAATTTTTTGCTTACTTCTCTGACTCAGCTACCATTGGTAGAGAGGTTTTCAGTTTCCAAGTGTGTGTAGGCATTTTTTATTTCTGTTGTTCTTTTGGCCCAACTTAAGTCCATGCTGGTCTGATAGGATGCAAAGTATTATTTCAATCTCCTTTCATCTACTGAAACTTACTTTGTGTCCTACTATATGATCAATTTTGGATTATAACCCATGAGATGCTGAGAAGAAGATATAATCTGTTGTGTTTGGGAGAAAAGTTCTGTAGATATTTATTAGGTCAATTTGATTAATGACCTCTATTAATATCATTATTTCTGTTTAGCTTGTTTCTTTGACCTATCCTGTGGTGAGAAGGGGGTGTTGAAGTCTCCTACTATTAATGTGTGGGGGTTGAAGTGTGGTTTAAGCTTTATTAATGTTTCTTTTACAAAAGTGGGTGCCCTTGAATCTGGGGGTTTAGGTCTTCAGAATTGTAATGTCTTTATGGTTCCATTTTCTTTTCATAAATATGAAGTGTCCTTCCTCATCTCTTTTGATTAATTTTTGTTGAACATCTATTTCATTAGATATTAGAATGTTTTCTCTAGGTTGCTTTTTGTGTCAGTTTGATTAGACGACCTACATCCAGGCTTTCACTCTCATGTAATGTTTATCTTTGTGGCTGAGGTATAGTTTTTATATGCAGCTGAATGTTAGGTCCTGTTTACACATACATTTTGTTACTCTGTGTCTCTTTATGGAAGAGTTGAGGAAATTGATGTTGAGAGAGATTAATGATCAGTGACTGTAATGTCCTTTGATTTTGTTATTGGTTATGGTAGTGTGTGTCTGTATTTGTCTGATTTTTGTTAGGCTAAAATGAAGTTATCTATTTCCTGTGTTTTCCTGGATATAGTTATACTCTTTGGGTTGGAGTTTTCCTTCTACTATATTCTGTAGGGCTAGATTTGTGCATAGGTATGATTTAAATTTGTTTTTATCATGGAATATCTTGTGTTCTTCATCTATGGATATTGAAAGTATGCTGGGTATAGTAGTCCAGACTGGCATCTGTGTTTTCTTAGAGTTTACCAGACCTATACCCAGGCTCTTCAGCCTTTTATGGTCTCTGCTAAAATGATAGGTGTGAATCTGATAAGTTTTCTATTATGTATTACTTGGCCTTTTCCCCTTGCTGCTTTTAATATTTTTCTTTGTTCTGTACCTTTTAGGTTTTAGCTATTATGTGGCAGGGGGATTTTATTTTCTGGTCTATTCTTCTGTTCTATAGGCCTCTTGTGTGTTTCTATGCATATTTTTCTTTAAATTGGGAACTTTTTCTATGATTTTGTTGGAAATATTTTCTGGGACTAGGAGCAAGGCATCTTCTCCCTTTATATTCATTTTATCCTTAAGTTTTGTGTTTTCATGGTGTCCTTGATTTCTTGGATTTTTTTCTGAGGAATTTTCTAGATTTAATATTTTCTTTGGTAGTTACTTCAAATTCTTCTATTGTATCATCTACATCTGAAATTATTTCCCCCATCTCTTGTATTCTGTTGGTGATGCTTACCCCTGCAGTTCCTGTTTTCTTCTCAAAGTTCTCTCTTTCCAGCTTTTCTACACTTTGTGCTTTTATTATTGTTTCTATTTTCATTCTCATATATTGATCTGTTTTGTTATTTCCTCCCCCTGATTGTTTGATTTCTTCATTTTCTCTCTATAGGCCTCTGTCATGGGCCTCAATCTATTTGGCTGTGTTTTTCTTTATTTGTTTATGGA
The DNA here is from genome assembly GCF_903995435.1 of Acomys russatus. Taxonomy (NCBI): domain Eukaryota; kingdom Metazoa; phylum Chordata; class Mammalia; order Rodentia; family Muridae; genus Acomys; species Acomys russatus. The sequence continues at coordinate 17,637,903 of NC_067143.1, forward strand.
TTTTATTCATTATAATATTCATTAGGAAAGGATTGAGGCCATTTTCTTCTGTTTAAGATGTGTTAGAGTTTTCAAGGATGATAGCTTTGGGATAACTGGGTTCTGGAGGTGTCATAATATTTTGGATTTTGTTTTTAGTGTTGTTATGTTGCCCTCTTGGCATCTTGCTGTCTCTGGCATTAGTGGTAGTTTCTTGCATCCTTTACTGGACATTGAGAACAGCTCATAGGTGAGTTGCTATTGGTTGAGACACCTCATCTGTGGTGATCAGGGAGTTATTTAGGTGGATCATATGGATGAACTTAGATCAGACCTGGGAATTTTCCATGAATCAGGTGGGTGACCTGAGATCAGACCTACCCATATTCCATATTGTGGTGTCTCTTCTTAGCAGGACCTCTCAGACACTGGTATTTTTGTAGCCCACAGTTCCTTCTGAGATACCATATGCAGGTACTGTATGCCTCACAAAGCAAGTAGGTAATCCTTGAAGCCTATGCCCTTGCCTGCATGCACCCAGTGACTTTATGTGGATTGGGCAGGTGACTCAAAGTCAAATCTACTTAGGTTCACCCTAAGTTAGAAGACCAAGATGCTGGAATTTTTATAGTCAACAGCTTCTTCTGATACAGGGAGCTCAGATGCTGCCTATCCGTCCAGGCGTGGAGCTAGTCCTTGGAGCCCAGGCACATGCCTGTGTGGAAATTGGAACTTTCTATGGATTGGTTGGTTGATCTGAGGTCAGATATACTTGCATTGCATGCTGTGGGGTCTCCTTTGTGATAGAAGACCCAGAGTCTAGTGTTTTTGTATCCCATACCTTACTCTGAGACTTTGGGCTCAGAAGCTGCACATCCTGCCAGGTTTGCTATTAGTCAGTGGAGCATGCACCCAAGCCTGCAGGGACCCAGGGAATTTTCTGTAGATTGACCCGGTGGCCTGTGGCCAGACCCATCTGTGCTATGCACAGTGTGGGACTCTCTCACCTGGGGATAACCAGCTTTGGTGTTTTGTAGTTCTTAATTTGCTCCTTAGATTGATAGGCAGTCATTGCTCTCTTGCTGAGGAGACATGGTATGTGTTCGATGCTGCCAATCCTCTCTATCCACTTTATTTTCAATAAGGTTTAATTATCAAAGAGAGCACTGTGAAAACAGGAACATAGGATCAGAATGTTGTCCATATACAAGGAAGAAGAACAGCTTACCAAAAAGCAGTACAATCAAAGAAACTGATACATCAGTAAAACATATTAAAACTAAAATGGTTCTGATACAAAATATCAAAGAAACCTGGCACATTATAGAAAGATCAAACTTAAGAATAGGAGGAATAGAAGAAGCAGAAGACTCCAATTTCCATGACCAAGAAAATATTTTCAACAAAATCATAGAAGAGAACTTCCCCAACCTTAAGAAAAATAAAAAAGAAATTAGTGAAAAAATACCCTTGAAGTGGCCAGAAAAAAGAGAAAAGAATAAATTCCCTTGGTGTAACTCTAACCAAGCAAGTGAAAGACTTGTATGAAAAAAACTTCAAGTCTCTGACGTACAAAACTGAAGAAGATATCAGAAGATGGAAAGATCTCCCAAGCTCATGAATAAGTATGATTAACATAGTAAAAATGGTCATCTTACCAAAATCAATCTATATAGTCAATGCAGTTCCCATCAAAATGCTAACAAAGTTCTTTTCAGACCTTGAAATAACTATTCTCATCTTTAATGTAAAAACAAACAAATCTTATACAATAAAAGGTGCTCCGGAGGAATCTCCATACCTGATTTCAAACTGTACTATAAAGCAATAGTAATTAAAACAGCATGGTACTGGCACAGCAACAGGCTGGTTGATCAGTGGAATCGAATCGAAGACCCAGATATGAATCCACACACATATGGTCACTTGATTTTTGACAAAGAAGCCAAATCCATTCAATGGAAAAAGGATAGCATCTTCAACAAATGGTGCTGGTCTAACTGGAGGTCTATGTGTAAAAAAATGAAACTGGACCCATATTTGTCACCTTGCACAAAACTCAAATCCAAGTGAATTAAAGACCTCAACATAAACCCAGAGACACTAAGCCACTTAGAGGAAAAAGTGGGAAAGAGCCTGGAACATATTGGCACAGGGGACAACTTCCTGAACAGAACACCAACGGCCCAGGCCTTAATGTCAACCATTAATAAATGGGACCTCATGAGGCTGAGAAGCTTCTGTAAGGCAGGAGACACTGTCAAGAGAACAAAGCGACAGCCTACAGACTGGGAAAAAAATCTTCACCAACCCTACATCTGACAAAGGTCTAATATCCAAAATATATAAAGAACTCAAGAAATTAAACACCACCAAACCGAATAACCCAATTGAGAAATGGGGCTTGGAACTAAACAGAGGATTCTCAACAGAGGAGTATCAAATGGCTGAGAAACACTTAAAGAAATGCTCAGCCTCCTTAGTCATCAGGGAAATGCAAATCAAAACAACTCTGAGATTCCATCTTACACCCATCAGAATGGCTAAGATCAAAAACTCAAGCAACACCACATGCTGGCGAGGATGTGGGGAGAGAGGAACACTCCTTCATTGCTGGTGGGGATGCAAACTAGTACAGCCACTTTGGAAATCTATCTGGTGCTATCTCAGAAAAATGGGAATAGGGCTTCCTCAAGACCCAGCTATTCCACTCCTTGTAATATGCACAGAAGATGCTCCAGCACACAACAAGAAAATTTGCTCAACCATGTTCATAGCAGCCTTATTCATAATAGCCAGAACATGGAAACAGCCTAAGTGTCCCTCAGCAGAAGCGTGGATAAAGAAACTGTGGTACATATACACTATGGAATACTACTCAGCTACTAAAAACAAGGAATTCCCGAAATTTGTGGATAAATGGATTGAGCTAGAAATGATCATAATGAGTGAGTTAACCCAGAAGTAGAAAGAATCAAATGGTATATACTGACTTATATCTGCATACTAGCCCAAGGGGCATGTCCCATGAAAGCCTTCAGTTACCAGGAAACTGGGACAGAGGGGAAGGCATCCTATTGGGACTCTAAATGAGAGACGCATGGGAGAATAGCAAAATAAAAGGATCCAGAGGATCCTAGAAATCTACCAGTAGAACAATATGATAGGCAGATTTGGGCCCAGGGGTCCCGCTCAAACTAAGGCACCAGCCAAGGACAATACAGGAGGTAAATTTTAAACCCCTTCCCAGATCTAGCCAATGGTCAGAATATTCTTCACAGTTGAGTGGAGAGTGTGATATGACTTTCTCACGTACTATGATGCCTCACATTTGACCATGTCCCCTGGAGGGGGAGACCTGGTGGCACTCAGAGGAAGGACAGCAAGTAGCCAAGAAGAGACTTGATACCCTATGAGAATATATAGGGGGAGGTAATCCCCCTGAGAAACAGTCATAGGGGAGGGGAATAATGGGAAAATGGGGGGAAGGAATAGGAGGATACAAGGGATGGGATAACCATTGAGATGTAACAAGAATAAATTAATCAAAAAAATGTTAAAAAAAAAAAAAACAAGTGTTGTATGTCTGTCCTTTCCTTATTTGCTTGAACCCTAATCATCGCCAACGCAGAGGAGGGAGAAAAAAGCTACAGAGATAAAAGGTGATATGATCCAAAGATATGAGGAACATATTTATTCAAGACATTTTTACCAGTGATGGAAAGAATATGGCAATGTAAGCCATCACATAATTGCTGTTATCCTCTATGTCCTCTGCAGAGATATACCATGATGGAGAATATTCTTTACCTAATCTAGATACAATTTCCTCTGTATTAAACTCCTTTTTCTCTCATTTATGACCACCAATGAAATTCTAGTCCTAAAATATTAATAGCCACATACTACTACAAAGAAATAAAGAACATCATAAACTTCTGAAAGAAACTGAGAGCATATAAAATGTAGAAAGACAGCTCAATCACTGGAGTGACACACTTTCAAATCACAGAATTGTAGGAGATATATTGTCAATAACACATAAAATACCACCATAAATTTATCAGAGGAGTCTATTCACTAAAAAATGTCAATTCCACAAACAGACATTTATCTAAAGTAGCTACAGCATTATGGAAAAAATAAAACCTTTCTATCTATTCGGTTTTAATGAAGTGCAGTTATAGGCATCCTGAGTTATAATACACATTTCTAACAGGCATACTGTTAAACAGACATGTTTATTTCTAAGCAAATGTGTGTTTTTTATAAGACGAGTTACATAAAGACTTCTTTCTGGTTAGCATACCATCCCTACTAAGAAATAAATTAATATATGCATGTGTATATAATGAAATACTTTTGTTGTAGTTATTATTTTTCCTTTAAATGTAAGCTCAGCTACCATGGGACGTAGCATGATAGGATGTCTTTTAGGAAGTTTTAGTAAACAAAGTCATGTGTTGGCCACCAAGAGTTTAAAGCTAATCTTTAGTAGGCTCTACTGTGATCATTGTTGAATTATAGAGAGAATTCACAGTAAAAACAATACAAAAAATAACTTTGACAATGTCCAGGTCTCTGCCTTCACCACCTTCCTCAAGTTAACCTATCCAGTCACCTACTTTCTTCACACTTGATTCCTTAGTGTCAAGCTCCTACCTGAAATCGGATCCAACTTTTATGTTTCTCCAGTGAGTCTGGGTCCCCATATTCTTGAAGAAGAGCCTAGCAACACTCTTTGAAATACAAGAAGACATTCTTGAATCTTGCTTTCTTTCTCCAAGCTATTACAAAACAGAGCCTTTGAGCTTCACAATAAATAACACTCCCTATTTCCATCTCTTTCTCTTTGATTCCTTTTCTTTCACTTTCATCTCTATATCTACATGTATTGCAAAATACTCTCAGTTCTACTTTCTTTTGCTATCATGAATCCTTATGTAAGGCATGCAAAATTGCTTCTGTTATTTCTAATCAGTGTAGTGTTTGTATTGTTACTTGTGCTTTGCTGACTTGGCTCTATTATTTCTCAACTGACCATCACTTCTGACCCTAAATTGTTTTACTCTAAAATGATCCACAAGAAGGGAATCTTGGAGAGAGTAAAGTCACATAAGACACAGACTCTTCCACATTGTACTATCCTCCAGATACTATGTAAAAGGGCTTTGTAATTAACAGGATCAATAGTTGGACCCATACACTGATCTACAGCATAAAAACCCAAGGTAAGGACTTAAAATCTTACCAAGCCGTGGGCAAGGCCCCAAGGTCTGGAATAGAAATCTCATCAAATTAGCACTGGAAAACTTTGCCATGGAAAGTTTTGCTTGCCAAGAAACCCTATATAAACCATTTCTTCTCATTCTTGCTGAAGCAAAGGCAGTCCCCCTCCTGGGCATTTTTTTTCCCAATAAGTGTCTAGTTTAATCTTTGTTAGGTGGTGTGACTTTGTGGTATTCTATGGCTCCCAACTGCTAATATGACGTCCCTCAGAGCTGTAATACTTATATTGGTGCTGTGATTTCGATAGGTTCTCTTGGTGTCTGCATTCACTCTAACTGTCTAATCTGTACTGGGATCCTATCCTTCATCTCAAGTCCACTGGTAATAAACTCATGTTCCAGTTCGCCAATCACTCAGAACCCCATCTAGCAGTAGCAGTAGTTAACTTTCCTGTTTGGTCTGTGTAAAGATTTTCCTGAGTCCAAGGAAGTAAGTGTTGAGTGTCCAGCATCCATTTGGACTTCAAGGCTACTGCTGGATCTCTTTATCTGACTTCATCTGCCCACCTTTGGAGCTGCAATCCTGCCATTTCCTTAGGATTTCCTAATGAGACTAATTTTCTAACAACACTATTTTACCTCTTCTTGGTCTCTTCCTCCACCTTTGAGTCAGAGATATCTATAATCCCACAATTTATCTAGGCCCTTGTGACATTTTTGACTGTGTGAACCAACCCTGTCCTGTGGATGAGAAACCTTACCTAAGGTTAGGTTTTCATGGTTGCCTTCTGACCTTCAGCCAAGACTTTCCTCTAGCTTAGCGAAGATAAGCCCATAACCCTTGTTGAATGCAGTGATGACCCACTGAATGGTTTATATATTCTCCTACCTAGTCCTCCCTGAATCCTAGGGATTCCCATGACTGCTTGCTTCAGTGATATTTTTTTCTCCCAGCCCCCTATTATCCATGAGAATGATGGTTTTCATATCTTTAAATTCCCACTTGGGATGTGCTTGAGAAAACCTCAAGCCTACCACTCAGCACCTAATTTTTAAGCGATCTGAATTTATTCACTTTTGCAATGAAATTTGGCCTTACTACCCCTTAGATAATGAATTGAGATATCTGCCTTACAGAACATTAGATTCTAGTATGATTTGGGATCATTAAAAGTACTGTGAGTAATCAGGGAAATGGAAAAAGATTCCCATTCCCTGATTTTTCTTTCACCTCTAAAAGTTCTGTGTGTCTTTTCTGATTTTTTTTCCCCAAGCCCAACACAGTGTATGTCCTAACTTTTTTTTACAGAACGATTATTTGTTTTTAAATTTTAATAATTTTATTATGTTTGTTTTTTAACATATACATTTATATTATTACACATGGGCAAAACATACTACATTCATCAGGAAGAACCACAAGACAATAATGAATTTTACAAATGTTACATTCATAGTGATTTGACTATTTGTATTGGCAAACCTGAAGTAAACATCTTTCCTATCTTGTTGGGTCTAAATTTCTGAATGGAGATTAATATCTATCATATCTCATCTCTATTAATTTAAAACATCAATATTGATCTAAAAACATCTTAACCCCTAGCCTACTAATATATACCAACTACCAAAATTGAATCAAGATCAAGTAAACAAATTAAGTAGTCCTATATCTCCTAAGGAAACAGAAGCAGTCAAAAGCCTGGGGACAGATGGTTTCAGTACAGAATTCTACCAGATCTACGAAGAGGAGCTAATAAAAATTCTCTTTAAACTATTCTACAAAATAGAAACAGAAGTAACATTCTCAAACTCATTCTATAAGGCCAGAATCACCTTGATAAACCACAGAAGGACTCTACAAAGAAGTAGAATTTCCGACTAACTTCTCATATGAACATGATGAAAAAATCCTCAATCATATACTCACAAATTGAATCCAGTGTCACATCAAAATATCATCCAACATGTCCAAGTAGGCTTCATCCCAGCTATGCAGGGGTGGTTCAATGTAAGTAAATCTATCAATGTAATCCACCATATAAATGAAATGAAAGGGAAAAAAAAGATCCTCTCCTTAGATGCCAAAAAACATTTGACAAAATCCAGCACCCATTCATGTCTTGGAGAGATCAGGTATATAAGGCACATACATAAACATAATAAAGACAATATAGAGCAAATCTATAGCCAACATTTACCTAAACAGAAAGAAACTCAAATCAATTTCATTGAAATCAGGGACAAGACAAGGCTCTCCACTCTCTCCATATCTCTTCAATATAGTAGAAGAAGTCCTACCTAGGGCAAAGAGACATCTAAATGAGCTCAAAGGGATGCACTTTGTAAAGGAAGTACTCAAAGAGTCACTATTCATGGATGATATGGTAGCATATGTAAGTGATCCCACAATTTCTACCAAGGAACTCTTACCACTTATAAGAAAATGAAATTTTATGAGGACTCAAAATTTACATGTAATTGCAACACTAGTCCTTTGGCTGTTTCTTTAAGGCTAGTGCAAAAGTGAATAGGCAAGTCTGAAAATTTGTTATACTTTGAAACATAGCTTTTGTGTAAGGCCTGAGTTAATTAATACTATGGTTTATGTTCCACTAGATTGTCTTGCTGTTTCAAAGATTTGAAAGCATGTCTTACATCTAGCATATTTATTATCTCTCTCATTAGGCTCCATATTCACTGTTACTGTAATAGTTTTCATACAACATAAGAATACAACAAAGCTAATATCCAGTAGCATCCAGAATAAAGTGGCATGTCTAGTTAACAATATGCCTATTGGATTTCAGTAGTCTGTCTCAAAGTTGTATAGATGTGTCTTTCACTAGGAATTAAAATATTTAATTATTTATTTATTTTTCTCACATGCTGTTAAAGTTAGTTTGGAGAAATGTATATTCATGTAAATCATTGTATAGAGGATACATTCTTCTGATAATTTATCATTGAGTTTTATGTATACTGGACAGTATAGACTGATGAGTTGTGTGATTTGAAAATATGTTACTCAATTGATTGAGATTTCTTTCTAAATGTTGTGGTTTCTGAATTTCCCTGATTTCCATTTTGTATCATTTTGTTACTACTATATGCTGGTTGTAATTGTAGGCATAAGATTTTATTGGTAATCCAATGAAATTTATGAATACTTCAGGTGAGCAATTTATTTTTATTGGTATCTATGCAGAATTATTTAAGAATAATATTGTCTGGGAAAGGAGTAAGTCAAATTATCCCTATTTGCAGATGTGATAGTGTACATAAGTGACCCACAAAATTCCACCAGAGAAGTCCTACAGCTGATAAAAACCTTCAGCAAATTGGATGGATACAAAATTAACTCAAAAATGTCAGTAGCCTTCCTATATACAAATTACAATCATGCAGCAGAAGAAATTAGGAAAACTACAACTTTCCCTTCAGCCACAAACAATATAAAATATCTAGAAGTTACTTTAACCAAGCAAGTGAAGGACGTGTTTGAAAAAATTTCAAAACTTTGAAGAAAAAGCTTGAAGGTGTCATGAGAAGATGGAATGATCTCCCTTGTTCATGGATCAGGAGAATTAACAAAGTAAAAATGACCATCTTACCAAAAGCAACTTACAGATTCAGTGCAATCCCTATCAAAAATACCTACACATTTTTTACAGACATTGAAAGTTCGATTCTCAACTTCATATGGAAAAACAAACAAAAACACAAAAAATTAAAAAAAAAACAGAATAGCTAAAACAATCTTGTACAATAAAAGATCCTCCAGAGAAATCTCCATACCTGATCTTAAGCTGTACCATAAAGCAATAGTACTTAAAACAGCATGCTACTGACACAGCAATAGGCTTGTTGATGAATGGAATCGAATCAAAGACACAGAAATGAATCCATAAACATATGGTCACTTGATCTTTGACAAAGAAGCCAAATCTATTCAATGGAAAAAGGATAGCATCTCCAACAAATGGTGCTGGTCTAACTGGATGTCTACATGTAAAAAATGCAATTAGACCCATATTTGCCACCATGCACAAACCTCAAATCCAAGTGGATCAAAGACTTCAACATAGAACCAGAGACACTAAATTGGTTAGAAAAAAAAAGTGGCAAAGAACCTGGAACACATTGGCACAGGAGACAACTTCCTGAACCAAACACCAACAGCACAGGCCTTAAGGTCAACAAATAATAAATGGAACCTTATGTGGCTGAGAAGCTTCTGTAAGGCAGGAAACACTGTCAACAGAACAAAGCAACAGCCTACAAACTTGGAAACGATCTTCACCAACCATGCATCTGACAAAGGTCTAATATCCAAAATATATAAAGAACTCAAGAAATTAAACACCACCAAACCAAATAACACAACTGAGAAATGGGCCTCAGTACTAAACAGAAACTTCTCAACAGAGGAATACCGAATAGCTGAGAATCACTTAAAGAAATGAACAATGTCTTTAGTCATCAAAGAAATGCAAATCAAAACAACTCTGAGATTCCATCTTATACCCATCAGAATGGCTAAGATGAAAAGTTCAAGTGATACCATATGCTGGCTAGGATGTGGAGAAAGAGGAACACTCCTTCATTGCTGGTGGGAATGCAAACTGGTACAGCCATTTTGGAAATCTATCTGGCACTATCTCAGAAAACTGGGCATAGGGCTTCCTCAAGACCCAGCTATTCCACTCCTGGGAATATACCCAGAAGATGCTCCAGTACACAGCAAGGACATATGCTCAATCATGTTCATAGCTGTCTTATTCATAATAGCCAGAACCTGGAAACAGCCTAAGTGTCCCTCAGTAGAAGAATGAATAAAGAAACAATGGTATATTTACACTATGGAATAGTACTCTGCTATTAAAAACAAGGAATTTCTGAAATTTGTGGACAAATGGATTGAACTAGAAATGATCATAATGAGTGAGTTAACCTAGAAGCAGAAAGAGTGAAATGGTATATACTCACTTACATCTGGACACTAGCCCAACGGGCATGTCCCCTGAAAATCTTCACTTACCTGGAAAGTGGGAAAGTGAGGAGGACATACTATTTGGACTCTAGGTGAGACAAGAATGGGAGAATGGAGAAATAGAAGGATTCAGAGGGTCCTAGAGACCTACAAGAAGAACATTATGACTGGTGGATCTGGGGCCAGGGGTCCTGCTCATACTATGGCACCAGCCAAGGACAATACATGCAGTAAATTTCGAACCCCTACTCAGATCTATCTAATGGACAGAACATTCTCCACAGTTGAGTGGAGAATGGGGACTGATGTTCATACGAACTCTGGTGCCTCATATTTGACCATGTCTCCTGGATGGGGAGGCCTAGTGGCACTGAGAGGAAGGATAGCAGCCTACAAGAAGAGACTTGATGCCCTATGAGCATATACGAAGGGAGGCGGTCCCCCTCAGTCACAGTCATAGGGGAGGGGAGTAATGATATTGTCTACATGATGGATTTCATGCCTATAGTTGGCCTCCCCTGGGTGATTTTTTGTAATAAACATCCTCTTTATATTTTAGAATCATATCAACACACACACACACACACACACACACACACACACACACACTAAGACACACACATATATAAAATAGCTGGGAGAAAGAGGAAATGACATATATTTGTTATAAAAGTTTGGATTGGATGGGCTATGCTCATTTTACTGTTGACGGTCAACTGTGCCTGTAACATTAGTGCATTTATTTTAAACATATGGATCAGTGAGTGTTTATTATATGCTTATCAACAAAGATTATGCTGAGCTAACCTAGTCTTAACTTTTAAGTTACATTGATGTGTCTCTAAGTTAGTTGCAAAGTGGGAGGCTTGGAGCTAGATATAGCAGGAGGGCAAGAAAACAAAGGAGACGGCCAGCTTCAACATACATACACCCTCATGTATTCTTCTCTGGCTTGTGCACCTCTGAGTTCCCTCCTGCAGCATCCTGTCTATAACCAGAGCTGAAAATTTTCCTATTATCTATGTCTTCTTTTTTAGCAACTTACTGGATTTAGTTTTACTGGTATTTTCTGTGTTTTGTTATGGGTGGTGTTTTTTGTTGTTTTATGCTCTCACATTCTAGCTAAAAGCTGACTCTGGAGTTGAGGTATATCTACCTCATCTCTAGACCCAAGCATGATTGTTTAATTGTTTTCTCCAAAATGTCTTTCTCATATCAGGCAAGCCATCTAACTACATGACAGAGAAAGGAGAGCTAAATAAAATATTGGGATAGTCTATTTCCAATTGGGACTAATGCCACCATCTCATATTAATTTGGTTTTAGTTTAACACTTTAATACTTTTGATAATGTAGCAATCTTATCTAGAGATTGTAAGCATTTTGTGTGTGATTAAAATCCTGTAAAATCTGTAACAAAACAGTTAATGTAAAATTTTTAACACAATGCTTGATAGTTAATAATCTATGCATAGGTAATCTTAAAGGAAACATGTGGCTTTCTGCCATCTCAGCTTATGTATCCTCACAGTGGAATGGAGGCAGCCAGCTTGCTGCCAGCCTTCTCTGCTGAGGTTGGCAAGGATGGCTTTCCCATGTGTCTTCACCCCTATCTTGATTAAAAAGTGACTACCAGGTATAAGCCAACCAAGAGAAAAATAACTCCTTCTAGTTAAGAATACAAAACCAGATGATTCCTTTACTATTTTATAGAACATTATCAAGACTCTTCCTTATTAGCCTCAACCCACAGTCCCTTCTTTCCCTCTCTGGCTTCTTCAGTATTCCTTTCTCCCTCATCAGCAATAGATTGCCCAAATCAACCCTCTCAGATGCCCACTTTCAGGCCTCTGGAAGCCCTTAGTTTTTCAGCTACTTACTCCACACCAACATTGGACCCTTTAACCTCCTCCTACCTGCCCACAGTTCTTACTGTGGGAGGTTGTTAATGCTGATGGCTTGATCATGGTACACACTCCCTTTTCATTAAGTGAACTCTCAAATTGAAAACAGATTGGAGTTCTACACTGATAATTTGTCCACCTTAACTAAAGAATTCCAGTATATTGCCCGTATTACAACCTTGCGTTCCATGATGTTTACGATTCTTACAAACAATCTTTTCCTCAATGAGTTCAGGTGAGTCTTTATTCCAGGCCAGGGTATGTGCAATGAAACCCATAAAACTATTGCTACTAACCCAAATGGGACTGAGGCCATCCCTTACCAAGACTCTGAATGAAATAACATTACCCCAGAGGCATCCTTAGTAGAGATTAACCATCTCTGCTAGGCCAAACAGGAAAAATCAAAGAGGTCATCCAGGACAAACATGGAAATGCATCTCAATTCCTGGCCCAACTTACAAAGGCCCTTTTGCAATATGTCAAACTGGATGCTAAGTCTCCAGATAGAAAACTCCTTATGACTTACTTCTTCTCCCAGAGTTTTTCTGATAATAGTGCCAAAATTAAATGTCTCGATAAAACACCCATGATTCTACTAGCAGAATTCTTAACTATGGCCTTCAATGTGTACCAGAGGGAAAATGAAAAAACCAAAACCCAAAAGTGTCTATTGCTGGCTAAGTCTTTTCACCTAGCCAGAGCAACTGCCCAGGCTCCCAAATCTGGGTACTATCTGGGTCCCTGTTTCCAATGGTCTCAGAAGGGTCATTAGGACTAGGTCTGTCCAAACGCTCACAAAACATTCTACCCATGCATTAAGGGGACCACTGTGCCACTGTCTATCCTCATGCCCTTCATAACATGAGGGCATCAGTCCCATAGCACCTTTCATCTAACATCCTAATGTGAGGTGTTAGAGGATCCCCTATTCAAGGCTAATGAGGAACACTGAGGCTCCAAAAGGCTTGGTCTAAGGGCCAAGATGACTCCACAACAGGCTTCAGTTTCCGTGGGGTCAGAGAAGACCTGGGCCTCCATTCCTAGGACTCCATTCAGCAGTCACTTGAACGGGCGTAAAAAGTGGACAGCCAACCAGATAAGGCTTAGCCACCTGGCAGGAGGAAGATTTACTGCTGGTCTGGAAATCTGCCTTACTATTAACTCATGACCTGGTCAAAGTTGCCTGCATTTACTCAGCTTTCCTAATCTTTTTAGGTAAATGGTTACTTAACCCCTTTTGGAATTTAAAAGCTTTTAAGTGGAACCTTTGGGCTCAGCTGAAGTCACCATTGTGTCTAAGTGATAATCCCAGTATGCTAATGACTACCTAACATATACACACACACACACACACACACACACACACAAAAACAAAAAAAAAAAAAAAAAAAAAAAAAAAAAAAACCTCACACCATGCAGCTCTTTGTTGCTTGCATACTATTTGAGGCTGGTGTTTTTTCTTCAGAAACCTAACATATGCCATATTGGCCAGGAATGTGCTGAAGCACCTTCCTCAAATTCTGGAGCATTTAAAGGTAACTTTTGAACTGTCCTGCCAATCATTGATTGGGTCTGAGTCTGAGTATCTGCTTGAGTTTTGATCTTTATCTTGTTTTAGACTGGCTACTTTCTTTAGTCTGTGTATGTTGGGCGCTCCATTTATATTGTTGTCTGTTTGGTTTTTATCTGCTTTTACCCTGGCTGTTTGATTTGGCCACTGGGAATTAAGTTGGCTTGCTTTTTATCCCTCCAGCTGGGGTGTCTGAAGAAGTTTAGCATACCTTTCTGTGAGAAATAAAGGATGTTCTCATCTGATTCCTCTTGTTTTTCTGTAAAACAAAGGAAGTTCTTGTCTTGTTTTCTACTCTGGCATATGGTCATTTTTCACACTGCAGGCAACATGGTCCAGTTGACTTAGCCATTGGGTTTTGCTTTCGCTTCCTTGGAACATTTACCTCTGTGTCTGTTTATTTGTTGTCCTGTTGTTCTGCTTCCTGGAATATCAGCACTCTCCTCTGAGCATGAGTTGCACTGAGAATTGCCCCTCACAGTTAGCCACTGGGAAGTGCAATGGCAGGGACCTGTCTTAACTCACTTCCTTTCCCCACTTGGCCCTCTGGAAACTATGTCCCAGGATCTAGTTTAATTAACAGCTAGTTCATTTGTGTGTATATGTGTGTATGTATGGGTGTATGTCTGTCTTTTTGCATTTACATCTTGGTTATAAATTAATGGCTATTGGCAATGGCTAAAAATCTTTACATACTGATTTTGAAAAAAAGCATTAACTTAAACTTATAAATTAGTGTTGGAGACATTCTATACAACACATGAAATGAGCCATCTAAGAAAAAGGCCTTCAAAGGTACTTTTAAATATAGATAAGATTTTCATGTAATTCTTGTCCTATATAAGAACAATCCTTATAGAAGACAAGATTTAAAACCAATGTTTCTTTCATGAGGTATTAAAGATACACCTCTAGCCTATATATCTTAAGACCACACACACACACACACACACAAACACACACACACACACACACACACATATAACATCTACAAGAAACACAGATGTTATGTGATTTAAAGGGGAGACCTGGTGGCACTCAGAGGAAGGGCAGCAGGTTACCAAGAAGAGACTTGATACCCTATGAGCATATACAGAGGGAGGAAATCCCCTTCAGGAACAGTCATAGGGGAGGGGAGTAAGGGGAAAATGGGAGGGAGGAAAGAATGGGAGGATACAAGGGATTCAATAACCATTGACATGTAACAAGAATAAATTAATACAAAGAAAAAAAAAGAAAAAACAAAATATTCATTTGATGGTAAAATTATAAGGTTATAAAGGTTGATTCAGATTAAGAAAATGCTAATATTGCACACTTTGGAAATAGGTGATTCTAAAGGTACTTTTAATTTGGGATATAATAATTTTACAGACATTCAATTGTTCACACTGTTAAAATTTTGAGTTTTGACTTCTAGAAATTATTGTTATATTTTATGACATAATTCACAAAAAGGTTAAAATATCATGCTTTAGGAATATGTTTAGAAAAAAATGCCTTGATAAATTGTTCATTTTATGTTTTTACTAATTGTATTAATTTCTCTTTAAAAATATTTGGACTTACTGGCTCATACGATTTTTTTTCAGGCTAACAAAGATAGAGTTAAAAATTTAGATCTAACCTCCTTTTTTAAATAGCAATGTTAAAGAGATAGCTATTTTTTATAAACTGGGTCATACAAGAAATTGTTGTGTTCTGTAATGATATGTCATATGGGTGTCAGGAGAGTTCTCAGTCCCTTTATTTAGAGATCTTGATGATGAAGAATCTTCAATTTAATGGCTTTCCTATTATTATGATTGTTGGTTGCCTTAAAATAGCCACGACTGTACTTATGGTCATGATTGATTCCCAGGGTAGGCTTTATTGGGCCTCCTATATTTGTTTCAAAATTAAACAAAAGTAAATAACTAAATCATTACATATTAAAGACCCCTGAGGAACACTGAGGCGACAAAAGGCTTGACCTAGGGTCCAAGATAACTCCACAACAGGCTTCAGTTTCCATTGGTTCAGAGAAGTCTTGGGCCTCATTCCTTGGAGGTGGATTCAGCAACAACTGGAAATGGTGCAAAAAGTGGACAGCCAAACAGAGATGGCTTAGCCTCCTGGCAGGAGGAAGATTTACTGCTGGTCTGGAAATTTTCTGATTTATGATTAACTTATGACCTGGTCAGAGTTGCCTGAATTTACTCAGCTTGACTGAGATTTCTACTTTAAGTGATTACTTAACCTCCTTTGGAATTTAAAAGCTTGTAAAGGAGGTCTTGGAGCTCACCTGAGGTCACCATTGTGTCTAAGTTTTTATACCAGTATGTTAACGATTACTTAACTCTGCTCCTCTGCCTTGGAATGCCCCAAGGTGTCTTTAAGAATAGCCTACAAGCTCACCTTCAGATCACCATGGTGCCTAAGTGGTGACCATAGCATGGTGGATTTCTGTGGAATAAATGTTCTTTGTTGCTTTTATATAATTTGAGTTTGGGGTCTTTTTTTTAGATCATTTATGACCTCAACCCTAGGTCTGGTCATAAATCACTGAAGAGACCCATGTTCTCCCAGACTGACTACCCACCACCATCTCCAACATTGAGCCTCAGGTAGTCATCACAGTATCAAGACAATCAATTTCTGTCCTGAATATCATGGCCACTTTTTTCAGTCCTAATGGAGTTTTGAGACCCAGCTCTCCTCCTCATTTTTCTATTGTTAAACTAGGAAGACAGTCTTCCCAACCTCACAAAGCACCACCACTTAGCTGTATTTTAGGGATATTTCCCTTACTCACTCCTTTCTGTGGTAACAACCTGTCATTCCCACTGATTGTAAGGGACCTCTTAAATAAAGTAGGAGCCTTAGGTTATTTTGTTTGTTCCATCTGGCTAAGCTCAGCTTCATAAACCATCATCTTCATACTTCTCCTGTAAATCACACAATATGACACACACTTTCCCTTACTAGCTTCCCAGATGGATCTCAATGTATGGGTCATCCAAAATCCCTTCATAATCAAACATCATTTCCTTCTCACTCAATTTCAAAACCCTTTTACTCCCATCCAGGACAAAAGGCAAGACATAGCCTGCCTGTCTGAATATAGTCATTCGGAAACTTCTGTCCAATTTCTGTGTGAAGATTGGTCTAGATGTTTAGATCTGTTTGTAAGTTTCATTGTCCACATGGAAACTGAGACTCTGAGATTGAAATTTGTGAGGCCCAGTTGAGTATACAAATAGTCTTCATTGAGTATGTGAGATTCCTTGGCCTGTGATTTTTTTTTTTTCTTTCTCTCCTGTCATTGGCCAAGCTCTACAGCTAATGTTGCTTGCTATAGGTGCTGTCATGCCCAGAGGTCAGAATTTATCTTTGGGCATTCTGGTCACTGGATTCAGATTTAAAACAACGTTATTTAGTAAGGTATTACAGTTACACCTCAATGGCCTCATTTACAGGAATGTACTCTTACTGCAGACAAATTTTTTGTACACAAAAGAAATTTATCTTCAGGTAACTGTTTTCTCTCCTCACTTTCTCATGTACAGGGGTCTGCAAACACTAATCTTTTCCCAGGTTTCTCTCTTTGGGTAACACTGGTGTGTACAGACCATTTGTTTCTGTTGACTTATGCCACCTATTATATTTGCTTCCAAATTCTATAGTCTGCCTCTTCAGTAATCACTTCCCTCACTTGCTTTAACCTTGCATCCCTTCTCACCTACTCAGTATGCATTCTCTTTATTTCTCCTCATGCTTTCAACACCCTCTAAAGCCTCACCATGTGAGATATGTGCTAGTTATTAAGACACTTGATTTTGTTCCTCTATTGGAATTAGTCTCCCTGTGTCATTGACTTTTCACTCTAGTAGCTTCCTGCTAAGCTCCACATCTTCCTTAAGCTATCTGCAACATTGGGCCTCACCATTGGACTTCTATATACTTCATCTCACCTCTAATTAACTGCTCTAAGTGAAATATCACTACAATACTTATATCCCCCCACCTCCCTCTCTCTCTCTTTGGTATTCCTAGTATGCTTTAACTCCTCAGGGACACATTTTATGGACACATTGGATTCATCAGTCTGTAATACTTTGAATATGAGCACTTCCACCAGATGTTATGTCTAAATATTCAAAACAGCTTGGTCCTATGCAACACTCAAGTTTACTTTTGTCTACCTACTTAGTGGTCTGGGAATTATACTAAGGGAATGGACAAAGTCTAGCATGTAATTCAGATTTTTATTCTTTCTAGTTCTCATCAATATAGTGTGTTATTGAAATATTGGAAACAGGCAGTACTACAAAATTTCAAGTTTAACTTACAATTTCACTAACGTTTTCAAGTTGATAATTTGCTATGCCTTACCTCTTACAAGGATTTCAGTTGCATGGTGCTCAAAGCCACATCTGAATTTTTCCCCATCCTTACAGTGAATAACACAGACATATATCATAGCCAAAGAGAGAATTTATGCCTGATACAGGAAATGTCGCCCACTGAAAAGACTGGTAAGATCATGAATAGATAAAAGAAGTTTCATCTTCTAATTTCTTCAAACATTTTATTTCTAAATGTGTTCCACTTATCTATCCTTATACCCACATAAAAGATCAGTTTTCACGCTTAGCAAAAAGATTTCTTTACAGAATTAAAGAACCATTAGAGAACCCCACAACTGCTCAAAATACAAAGAACAAGTAATAGTACTGTGCCTAACACAAATTAATACACCCACAAAATCATCCATATTCAAACAATATTACCAAAAGTGGTCAGAATAATTATGATATCCAGAGTAACAAGAATTTTGTTGTGAGGAACAACAATAGAGAAACCACACGCCTAAAATTTCAAACACATGCATACCAAAAAAGATTAACACAGACACCACGAGTTGTCATGCAAAACTAAATAGGTAAAATACTCAAAATCCAAAACTTAGTTGTAAAACTACAGGCAAGTAATGGATGTTAAGACAAGGAGAACTGGTGTTCTTGAGGTGCAAAAATTTAATTGGCTACTCAATATAAAAAATTTTGTCCCAACACACACACATATCATATAAATATGATCACCTCACAATTACACAACAGAAAACATATATGTATACTTAAAAACAATAATAATAAGTGGTAATCATTTTGATAATGAATTATGCTGCCGTGGTATTGGCTGGGGTAAGAGAAGGGAAGATGAAAACAGACTAATTTTTACAGTTTTTATTAATTTATATAGATTACATCTCAATTGTTGTCTTCTCATTTGTATCCTGCCATTGCTTACTCCCTCCTTCTTTCATTCTCCCCTAGATCTTTGACAGAAGGGCATCACCTCCTCCTTAATATGGTCACAGCTTATCAAGTCTCATCCTGGTAGCTTACCTATCATTTTTCTGTGTGCCACCAGGTCTCCCCAACAAGGAGAAGTTGTCAAATATGAAGCACCAGAGTTCATGTCTGAGTCAGTCCCTGCTCTCCACACAACTGTGGAGAATGTCCTGACCATTGGCTAGATCTGAGTATGGGTTCAATGTTTACTGTATGTATTGTCCTTGATTGGTACAGTAGGTTGAGCATACCCTCCACGTCCAGATCTGCCTGTCATGAAGTTCTTCTTGTGGGTTTCTAGAACCCTCTGGATCCTTCAATTTCCTTATTCTCCAATATACAGATTCAACACAATCCCTATCAAAATACCTAAAAATATTTTTAAAGACATTGAAAAATCAATTCTCAATTTCCTATGGAAAAATTAAAAACCCAGAATAGCTAAAGCAATCCTATAGAACAAAAGATCCTCTGGAGAAATCTCCATATGTGATCTCAAGCTGTACTATAGAGCAACAGTAATTAGAACAGCATGGTATTGGCATATCAACAGGCTGGTGGACCAATGGAATCGAATTGAAGACCCAAAAATAAATCTTCATACATTTGGACACTTGATTTTTGACAAAGAAGCCAAATTTATTTAATAGAAAAAGGATAGCATCTTCAACAAATGTTTTTGGTCTACATGGATGACTACATGTAGAAAGATGAAAGTAGACCAATATTTATCACCTTGCACAAAACTCAAGTCCAAGTGGATTAAAGACCTCAATATAAACCCAGACACACTAAGACTGTTAGAGGCAACAGCCTTAATGTATTACTCACGTGTAACATTTTCAATTAAGTACAAATAATTTACATATATTATTATGTATTGTATTGTAATATATTAAATATATTATTGTGGTATTTTTCATTATTGTTTGTGTTTTTCTGATTATTTTGATTATTATTCTTTGTTTTATTCTTATTAATTTCTCATGCTAGATGAATTGGCAGATACAGGGATAGAGGAATCATGCATACAAGCAATACTTAATGAAGTTATGCTCTTAGGAAGGTAGGGAGAATGTTGAAGAAGCTGGAGAAGGTGAAAATATGTGGTCAGTGTTTATACATATACATATATATTTATATATATACATATACATATTTAAATATATATAATCCTAAATACATAAATATACATATATATTTATTTATAGTATGGTGGAACAAAAATGGCTTCAATATAAAGGATTCGTTTAACATACAAAAAAGATCACATAAGGTGCCACATTAAGACAAAGTACAAAGAATGATAAAACTATCTATTCATGAAAAGGTGCAGAGAAAAATATCTTTGAGAATTCCTAGCAACATTCTTGATTTGAAGAAAACCAAAAAGATATTAGTTATAAAATGGAATTTCATAATATTAAGTGGAAATACCATATGCATAGGTCTTACATGCTTTAGCATATCCACAATTTTTAAAAATTCTAGAATGTCAATAATTGCTACATCCATTGGACATTGTCTAACAGTGCATCCTCAGGGAAGGGAATGCTGTACTCACCATAATTTATATTACTATCAACTCCTCTCTTTTTGTTGTTTTTTCCATCTACTTCTCACTTCCAGCTCACTATCTGTCTCTATATTATCATACCATCAACTTTACCAGACTTTGTTATCAGTGCATCTTTCTAAGAGTCAAAAAAAACTTCTTCCTCTGATACTTCCCAGTTATGTGATACTTGCATTGATTGCTGCTTGCTATTTGTTTAGTTGTCTCTACTGTATCTTAGCTGAACATCAATACTGTCCCAAAGTTCACTCTTTCTCAGATGTTCCAAAAGAAGGTAGGCTTTGGGAGAATTACATTAACTTAGATCACAAAAGATCACCAGGTAATATCTAAAGTATGCAACTGAAAATGTTTTGTGATTGTGAGGAGCACTGCAGACAAAGTAGTATAATTGCATAAATACAAATGACACAGCATACAGAAGTGAATGTTGGAAACAGAATGCTTATGAAAAGACATTGGTTAGTGAGTGGAAATTCGAAGTCAAAGTGATACAAGGAAATGTAGTCTGTAAGTTTTACTGATAGAAGTATGTAATACCAGTCTGACACTCTTAAGACAAATTATTTTTCCCAAAAGGATAATTTTTGCTTTAATTTATAGAAAAAAAATGTGTAGAAAAGGAAGAGAGAGGACACCATGAAGACTTTTATTTGCCAAAGCATAATAGCAATTTAAACCTAATTGTAGGACATGGAGTGAAAAGTTGAACTTCTGAGACTTGGCAAGAGGATGATAATAAAAAAGACTGACAGTGATGTATGTCCTTGCCCTCAAAGGGCCTTGGATGCCATGTAAGTCAGTATCTTCAAATGTTACAACTTTAGGATCTCAGAGAGTCTAAGAGTTCCAGGATAAAACTTTCCCTGCCATAGTAATTCCTAACAATGGATACCCAAGAAGCAGCACTTCTTCATCTCTGTCAGTTGCTAATTCCTGAAGAGAATAATCCTTTTAGATGAAACATGGCTCCAAGACTAGGGCAGGAATGACAGATTTTAAAGCAGAAACAAACACATCTCCAGTACAGGAAACAGGAGCATCTGACTCAATGTATGTATATATAGAATCCTAGGAAGTTCCTATTTATGCAGGGTTTCATTGCCTCAGTTTCTTGAAGGTCTCAAGAGAAGGTCTCCATCACTGAGGAGCAGCATGTAGTTAGGTCTTGGCTAGAGCCTGAGACCAGCTTTACAACAACTAGCAGGCTGAATTTCAAAAATATCACACACAAGTATATGTCATCTCTCTGGCTGCCTCTGGTTGAGTATATACAAATAAAAATATAATGGATTTGTTAACAGTCATAAGATAGATGTTATACTTCAGGATAAAAAAATCAAAGCCTCACTAATCTGAGAGATTTCCATTAGAGCTGCTACTTAATCAAAATCATGTCTTCTCTATATATTGCAATAGGAATAGGGAAAGTGAATGGGAAAAGAAGGGAAAACTGTAATTTTCCCTGCGCTCTAGCTCCAACTGACTGGGAAAATGTAGGCAATGGTGCCTGGGACTGAGTATCGTGTATGTATCTGTTTGGATCTAGACCTGGCTATCTGAAAGAACACTTATATTTTCTTCTGGGCTTTTCTGAATATGACTCTGAGCTGCCAAGTGCAAATGAGGCCTAGCGCTGTTCAAGCAATATAGTTCAGGAGCATACTGCCCATCAAGTGTGATATAGTAAATCAAATTTAAGTAGTATTTATTTAGAATATAAATGGTTAAAATAAATACACATTTTCACAATTTCTTGCTGTATGTGAATACATATACATCTTCTGGGGTTTTTTTTCACACATGTGTATATGTAGGTAACTAACTAAAATTAATTTCTAGTATTTTCTTATATCAATCAATTTATTAAATATAAATTAATGAGTATTATATATTTAGAAAATTTACTTCATTACCTACACTGGAATTTCTCTCCTATCCCTACTATCACTGTTCCTCCCAACTTCATGTTTTTTCTCTGTCATTAATAAAAATTAAGTTTACTGAAGGCACCTATGTGTGCATGGATATAGCTCCATCTACTAAAACTTGGATAGAATCAGAGTGGACTCATATTTGAAGAAAACTGTCCATCCATTCTCTATCAATCCACCAAATGTCAATAGCTATAGTAGGAGGGAAGAATGAGTTCTGTCTCCAGCTACACAGGAATATTGGCTGGCTCAATCTGATATGAGAATTATACACACTCCTGGTACATACCTTGTTTACGTCTGTAATTGTAATGGGGTTGTCCTGTATTATGGCTAGTATCATCTTAAACGTGAGTATATACCATTGTATCCTTCTTTCTGGTTACCTCACTCGGGGTGATCTTTTCCATATCCATCCATTTGCCTTCATATTTCATAACATCTCTGTTTTTAGTAGCTGAGTGGTATTCCATTATGTATATGTCCCAGAGTTTCTTTATCAATTTTTTGGTTGAGGTACATTTGAGCTCTTACCAGTTTCTGGTTTGTAGGAATAGCACTGCTATAAATAAAATTGAGCAAATTTTCTTGTTGAAGAGAGAAGCATTTTTGAGTATATGCCCATGAGTGTTATAGCTGGGTCTTGAGGTTCCTGCATTTCTGAGAAAGTGCCAGATTGTAGGGACTGTCTCTGACATGGTCTCTGTTGCTTGCTCATTGATCACTTTCTCCTGGCTAGGAAGCCTTGCCAGACCAGAAAGGTAGAGAACACAGACAGTCCTGATGAGACTTGATAGTCAAGGGTCAGTTGGTAAGGAAAGGAGGGCTCCCCCTCTCTGAGGATTAGGGCAGGTGGATTTGGGGAAAAGGGAGGAAGGGTGAGACCAAGAGGAGATGAAAGAATAGGCTACAATGAGGATGTAAATAATAATAAAATAACTATAGTACAACCTCAGCTGTTAGGAGTTTGTCTGTATAATTGTGCTGATAGAGTTAACAAATAATTTTTGATAAAGATGCCCACTAACTCTGTGTCCACTAGGAAAATGTTTTTTTTTCTGGAACGGAATTTTCCAAGTAGAGAGAGTCTTCCATGTAATTCAGATTTGTATTTTGTCAATATTTTTTTCTTTTTTCTTTTTTTTAAATTTTTTTATTAATTTATTCTTGTTACATCTCAATGTTTATCCCATCCCTTGTATCCTCCCATTCTTCCCTCCCTCCCATTTTCCCATTATTCCCCTCCCCTATGACTGTTCCTTAGGGTGATTACCTCCCCCTGTATATGCTCATAGGGTATCAAGTCTCTTCTTGGTAACCTGCTGTCCTTCCTCTGAGTGCCACCAGGTCTCCCCCTCCAGGGGACATGGTCAAATGTGAGGCACCAGAGTACGTGAGAAAGTCATATCACACTCTCCACTCAACTGTGGAGAATGTTCTGCCCGTTGGCTAGATCTGGGTAGGGGTTTAAAGTTTACCTCCTGTATTGTCCTTGGCTGGTGCCTTAGTTTGAGCGGGACCCCTGGGCCCAAATCTGCCTATCATAATGTTCTACTTGTAGGTTTCTACGACCCTCTGGATCCTTCTACTTTGTTATTCTCCCATGCTTCTCTCATCTAGAGTCCCAATAGGATGTCCTCCCCTCTGTCCCAGTTTTCTGGTAAGTGAAGGCTTTCGTGGGATGTGCCCCTTGGGCTAGTATGCAGATATAAGTGAGTATATACCATTTGATTCTTTCTGCTTCTGGGTTAACTCACTCATTATGATCATTTCTAGCTCAATTCATTTATCCACACATTTCGGGAATTACTTGTTTTTAATAGCTGAGTAGTATTCCATAGTGTATCTGTACCACAATTTCTTTATCCATTTTTCTACTGAAGGACACTTAGGCTGTTTCCATGTTCTGGCTATTATGAATAAGGCTGCTATGGTCATGGTTGAGCAAATTTTCTTGTTGTGTGCTGGAGCATCATCTGGGTATATTCCAAGGAGTGGAATAGCTGGGTCTTGAGGAAGCCCTATTCCCATTTTTCTGAGATAGCACCAGATATATTTCCAAAGTGGCTGTACTCAATAATTTTGATCATAGCATGTTGACATGAACACGGAAACAACACTGCTCCAGAATTTCTGGGTAAACTTTATGAATTTATGGACTTTCTCAAGTATCATAATTCCCCATATCTTAGTCATTATTAGTGTATTATTGGCTTAGTGTCACAAAGTTACACATAAGTTTTTTTAGTGATATCTTTGTTGAGTAATTCAGAACTATATCATGGTCAAAGAGAGAACTTTTGTCTGGAGTCCTTAAGCATTATCAACTACCTGTAGTTGCTGTAGTAATGGAACATGGACTAGGACTTTCCCTGAAAGTATCATGGAACAATACAACTTCTAACTATACTCTAAATATGTTCCTTCTATCAATAGACTCATTGACCTGTCACCATCATCAAAAAAATCTTTGTTTTGCATCAGACAGAAATCATTACAGAATTCCACAACAGATCAAAATCCAAAGAACAACTGACATTAGTGTGTCCACCTCTACCTAACTGATGAATCTAAAAGTTTCAATATTGATCTTAAACTCAAAGAACATTAAAGAAGTGCAGCTGAAAGTTTAGAAGTACAGAGGAACAGTGTGCCTGCTGTACGAAAATCTTCGGTATGAGATAGGGAAGTTGTACTGATGAAACTTAACAACATACCTAAAGAAGATTAGCCAAATGACATCAAAAGTCACGTGCCATTTCAGATGGAAAACTATTACAGTTCTCATCTATAGCTGAAAAGCTACTATCAATTAATGAATGTTAACAGAGGGAGAATCAGTATTATGCAGGGATAAGCTCTCTGATAAGCTATTCCATACCATGATGTAAACCTAAATATTTATATATGTGATCAGCACCTCATTTACACAACAGCAAGTAGTTATGTATACATATGTATTTGTAAGCAACAATAATAATCACTAGGAAGAGGTAATAAAATTGAGAGTGACTGAAGCAGACATGGGTAGTTCTGAAAGTAGAAGGAAGAATGAGCATATACAGGGGGAGGTAATCCCCCTCAGGAACAGTCATAGGGGAGGGGAATAATGGGAAAATGGGAGGGAGGGAAGGATGGGAGGATACAAGGGATGGGATAACCATTGAGATGTAACGAGAATAAATTAATAAAAAAAACAATATATTACTAATATAAAATCATCAAATACATTATAAAACTCTGTGTGTGTGTGTGTGTGTGTGTGTGTGTGTGTGTGTGTGTGTGTGTCTGTCTGTCTGTCTGTCTGAAAAAATTTTACATGGAATCACCATACACTTTGAGAGACAATGCCCAAGCTGATGCCATCAAGTTTTCTTATTAACACATTGGCAAAGCTGTCTTCTAGCCTTCTGAAAATACAACACAGTCTTTCTAGAAGGCTATGGTTGAATACCCACAACCAGATGGTGAGGTATAATTTCAAAGAATATTATTGCTTATATAACAAAAAGGAAATAAGTAAACCTTGTTCTCCAAAGAAGCTTGACAAACACTGTTTAGTGATTATGATGCTGGAAGGTTAATTTCCTGGGACTAGCAGAGAAAGAACACTTCGATATTACTAGCTACAAACACTTCACAGCAAACTTGATTGTACTAGAAACACTGAGAGCAATATAATGAATTAATGTTTTACATTATTATTTAAAGAAGGTGCATTGTTAACAGACAAAAATTTGATGAAATGTTAGAAGAGAGGCTTCACAATATTTTCAATGATAGCTTTATTTTAAATATAATACAGAAAAATAAAGGATTAACTAAGGGTCAGGAAGACAAGTTTAGGGTACCAGGTGGATGGATTGATCTTTGATCTATTAACTATATGCCAAACTAAAACAAAATCAAATACAGTTGATTTGTTTAATGTCTTTTGTAACTCAAGGCTTTATGATATCAATCATAAGGAATAAAGTTTTAAGTTAAAAGAAAGCTGATTTTATCCTAAAGGTAATTTTTAGTTGTCAGGAAATTTGCTATTTGCTTGCTTTGTTCCCTTTGTTCCTTACGTATATGTATATGTATAGGGTATACTTATGTAACCAAAAAGGTTTAAAGTGGGTAATCAATGATTAAAGTTTTTAAGGAAGTGATATTTGTTTATAAATAAAGCTTATAAGAGACACAAGTTGTCACATCAGGTAAAGCCACTAAAGCTTCCTCTCTGTCCTGTCTCTCATCAAAAGAATTGAATGGTGTTCTGTTTCGGATTCTTTCTTCCCTCTTTACTCTTACATACATCCTTCTTTAGGGTTTGACCCTTATCTGAAGCTGGACTCTGGATGACTAATTATATATTCAAGGTCAATCATAGAATGAGATAACATTCTATTTTATTTTTAAAAAGTATACTTTAGAGCAGATAAATAGATACAAAAAAATTTAACTCTAATATGGCAACTTTCAAACTTGTCAGAGATCTGCTGAATATGACATTTAACATGTGTAAATTTATTATAAAAAGGAGAGATTCCCATATCATAACAGTAGTTCCCTCAAAGTCTCAGAAGTTTTGGACACAATGGCAGGCAACTTCAACCCTAGATTGTGGTTCCTGGCCACTGAGCAAAACTGCTCACAACATCTTGCCCTCTACAATAGACCAACCTGTGGACAAACTGGATACCCTGAGAGTAATTGTCTTATGTTGCT
This sequence comes from Acomys russatus, assembly GCF_903995435.1. Classification (NCBI taxonomy): domain Eukaryota; kingdom Metazoa; phylum Chordata; class Mammalia; order Rodentia; family Muridae; genus Acomys; species Acomys russatus. The sequence goes on from NC_067143.1 coordinate 17,665,139, forward strand.
TAAAATAAAGTGAGGTTAGTCTCTTCCATGTTCACCTTCCACATAAATAGCCTCTTGTCCTCTGTGCCTGATGCTAGACTGCCTCTGCCCATGGTGCCATGCTGCTACTGGAGAAAACTGGGACAACTGTCTATTTACTGGGATATGACTAATTAGTCATCTGTGTCATTTTTATTAATACATGGATTCCTTTAGGTTACAATTTATCTTTCTCAGGTCTCTGATTATATCGATGGCTAAGCTGATGTTAGCTTGATAGCTAACAAACAGACAATTAGCTTGTTACCTCAAAGTAATCTGCCACATTAGTTCATTGGTCAACTCATTAGCTAGTTAAGATTATTAGGTACTAGGTCTATTATTTAGGACACACAGGTGTCTCTTACTCATAGACTTCATGTTAAAGATATACAGGCTTCAGGTACCTTCCCATTCTTTTACCTAAAGGACAGTGACTGCTTATAGCAATTTCATTTATGTCTTAAAGTTCCAAGAAGGTATTTTGTGAATGTTGAAAGGTCTAAGAATGTTTAAGTTGATAAATGCAAGTTATGAATATCAACATATGTAAAAAGATGCTTCATTTCTTCCTGTTGCTATCCTGCTGCTATTCTATTGTTGTATTAACTGTTCAGAGTGTTGACACTGATCCATGGAGCACTGGATTTATTAGTCAAACTCTGGAAAACATTCCACTATAGGATCCTATCATAGTTCAAAGCTCAAAAATTAAATTTCCTTTTCTTTTTCTTTCTTTCTTTCCTTCTTTTTCTTTTTCTTTCTTTCTTTTTTTTTTTTTTTTTTTTTTTTTGTCTTTTTCTTAAAATGTCTTTCAGTGTGCTTAAATTATATACCTCGGGTCTTCTAAACAGAGGGAAGAAGCCCCTCTTTCATGATGTGTACTGATGCTAACATATCAAGATCAAGTAAGCCTTTTCTCTTTTGCTCTACAGGAGATTTCTGTCCTCCCATGCTAGCATTTCACAGATGTTAGGAAAAGTTCCACAAGGCTTTTGCCTTTCTTTAGCTTGCTTAAAAGAGCATTTGTATATTTAACAGAAAGTTATTTTCCCAAGCCTCTACTATGATATATGTCTACCGCCTTTTCTTACAATGTGTACATGTCTAGAATGTGTATTTCATTACAGATTTCAAACAATGATGATGCTAAGATGTCTAAAATTTATCTCCCTTTATGAACTTAAAAGGATTATTGTAAGCTATAGGAAATCCACCTCTCAGATCAAATGAAATCCACTTAAATACTGCCAATGCAAAGCCTAAGTTTCTCACCTGTTGGGTACCTCTGAGGATGAGAATCCTTATCCTTTTCACTGGTTTGGGATTCCCTGAACTATACAGTTGCTATCTTTCTACACCCAACACCAGCTGAATTCTTCCTTTCTATTCACATAAACACTTCCTTTTGTTCCAGAGACTGTTGACACATTTCCAGTTCATGGGGAGCATAGGTGACCCAAAACCAGTATTCACAACTGAGTCTGTGACTCATTGACCTATAACTAGGGCAATTTCCACTGGGTGAGAACTGACTCAGTCACTCCTGCCACCATTTGGCCTCTGAAAAGTCCTAGTGCACTAGATAGGTGGCTGTATCCCCAGGCCAGCTCAGCTGCAGAGCTGTGTTTATTTGGTCACTGTCTAGTACTGACAAGTTGCTGGAACAGTCTGTGCATCTGTTTTTTAGTCACTATCTGTTCTGCAGATGCCCTAATGGATTATTGTCTTCACCTCCCCATGGAAAATGTTCAGACACCTGTTCCTTCTATCACACCTTTGGGACATCTTTTAGAGAATTTCAAATCCCTCCACCCACATTAAGGGCTGCTAATCTTACACGCCTCTGCAACCAAACTTACACATAACCCTTACTAAAGACTTTTAATCATTTCCAGCAATTGGGTAAAATGGAAGGAAGTTCCCACGTACAAACCTTTGCTTTGCTCTCCCAAAATTTTCTATCATTTTCAGCATTGTCTCAAACTTTTGCTCCCCAAAGAGTTTCACAGTACACCTAAAGGGAATGTTCTTCCTAACCTACTAATTTTATCTTCTGCCCACATATATGTTCTAATATCCTGCCAGACTTCCTACATTCAGGACACTGTCGTAGCAGCTACCCACAGTTGCTCCAGTCCAATTTACAGATCCTGTCATCTGGACCTGCATTACCCCTCCCAGCTGCAGATGTTGCCTAACCCTGGACAGTAAATCAACAGCCTGTTCTTCTGTAACCTGACCAAAATTTCAGCCTTTTAAACGCACTATCTCCACCCTACTGTCAGAAGGAAGTAGTTAAAATGATCACTTTACCCCCTATCCATTTACAAAAGGCAGAAATAGTGTGCTCTAGGTCCAGGACAAACAGTTTCAGGTTGTCTCCAGCACTCCTCGGTCGCTATCTGCTTCAAGATATGGCTGATATACCCCACCTTCTACCCTAAACTTTTAGGACAGAGTTTTTCCTTTCTCTTCGCTATATAATTTGAACATTTGTTTCTATTGTTTTTCTTTCTTTTTCTTACCTACATTTATATACTTTAATCTACTTTATATAAAAACGGTCCAGTGTTTCTCATTGTTTTAATTGTAGGGAAATGGAGGAATGTTGTGATTCTGATTCTGCTTCAGTCTGCCTACCTATGATGTCATTGCCTACCTGCCAAGGGGGCATGGCCTGCCCAGTACATAAAAAGACAGACCTACCTCGTCCCTCCCTGTCTTACCTCTTACACCCTTTCCCTCTTTCTCTGTCTCTGTCTCTGTCTGTCAGTCTTTCTGTCTGTCTGTCTGTCTCTTTCTCTCTCTGGAGTACCCTTTCTCCTAGTCCTTCTCTCCCCATGCTCATTTAATAAACTTCATATATTCTAATTCATATTTGGCATCTGGTATTTTATTATCTTCTTATCATTTTTTATCTTAATCATAAAAGTCACTACATACAAGTATTTCAAAGGAGAATTACCCCAGGTTCTCAGAACCTAGAAGTCTTCCATAAGAGTCCTAGGCCTTAACTTCTTCTGGTATCCCTGACAGTGCAAGACTGAGTTGTATCTACACACGAAGTACCTATATGTTGCATATATGAGATATTTGAAAATAATTTCTTCATCACACTGTTGTGACATTTAATGAATCCTAAGAGGCTTTTCTGGCCTGTTTCGGAGCTATATTACTTATCAAAAATCAATCTACAGTAAGTTTGTCTTTGAATATTTTTTCCATAAAATTCATAGTCTGTAAGCAAACAAATAAGTAATGGTCAATAATTTACTTCATGTTCCTAGATTATTTAGATAGTGGAATGTTCATCTTGTTTGTATGACCCCAAATAGAAAATAAAAGCAAAACTATACATTCCTATCTCATGAAGGAATATAAATTAAAGAAGGCATCATCCAGAAGAATAATATCATCTCATATAGATTTTTAAAATGGTAATCTGGATATAGACTTTTGAAAGGAAAGGTAAACATTAAGAACCATTAAGTCAATAACTTTTCTAATCTCCCATCCAAGCTGGAAGACTATCTTTTCCTGTAGTCATTACTGGCAGTAGCTTGTCTAGGACATGGATCTGATATGTTGCAAGTTTTAGCTGTCTTAAAGATAGAGAAACAAAGTTGAGAATATGGTTAAGTCTCTTTTAGACAAAGATGATACAATTTTCTCTTGGATTATTCTGAACATCAGAGAGAACCCAGTGCATCAGGTATTCAGTCAAGCATCGTACCACTGAGGCACATCTTTGGATCATACAGTTATTCTCCTTATTATTTCCTTCCTTTCTCACATACCATTGTGTATCACTCTAGAACTATTGTCTTTGGCAAAGCCAGGAGAGTGTTCATGCACACACTAAAAGGAAATGAGGAAACCTATGCTCGAGAAGAGGAACATTTATAGAGATGAAATATGCAAGGTCATAATTGCCATTTGTCAGAACAAACAAACAAACCCTGCCCATCCTATACCACTGTTTCCCTGTCTCAGATAATATATCATATGACATATTGTGACCACAAGAAAGTAAAGGTACAGGTTCTAAACTACACAAAGCAATGTGGTAGAAAAAAAACTTTAAAGCAGCACTTTCATGCTTTTCTTCTCAATGAAAGTTTAAGGACTATCATCTAGTAGACCCTTGACTTCTGGACATACATTATATCACCTCTGGCTTTTAAGGCCCACTAAAATGTTCACTATACAATTTCAGAACATTTCCTTCTAACTTATTCAAGATACCTCCCATTGAATTCCAGGTCCTGGCCAAATCTTGAACTCAAAGTAAACTTGATATTATTTATTTTGGTACTTCAAAAAATTTAAAAACTACTTCAGGCTGAAGAAACAGAAATCTTATCATATGCCTTTGCCCAGAATATCTATCCTTAGATGGCCAAGCTTAGCTATTCATAACCAAGGGCCCTAGATTTGTAAAGGGTATTAGAAGAGACTGAGCACTGGGCTGACTGTTCATTTTGACAATTCCAAAATATGTATAAGAGGAATCTGTATACTGTTCTCCAACCTAAGAAAAGTACTGATTCCTGCTTTCCATTTCCAGGCATATGCCTCATTGCTAAGCCGAACCTTGCAAATCCATGTAAGCAGAATCTCTGCCCCCTCTTTACTCCTGCTGGAAGTGGAAATGACTGGGGGTTACAAATGTACTAGTCATGGTGGTGAAATTCCCCTCACTCAGTGGGGGCTATCAAGAAACATGACAGTCAGGGGAACATCCAAGAGTTTCCCCAAAATTGTCCTCAAGGTATTAACAAGAGTAGAGATCTAAACTGCTGAATGAGAGTCCCCAAGAAAGGTAACTTGGAAATGTTGTTCATCTGAATAATTGCTGAGACTGATCCTTGGTAAAAAATATTTAAGGAAAGGACAAGAGTCTTAAAGAAAGTCAAGTTAACAAGGTTTTCAGTGTTAGTTAGGGAAGGAATGGCCCCAATTCTAGGATTCTCTTTAGTGAACTTCAGAATAAATATCCAAAAGGCCTCCTGGACATTCCATTTCCCTTATTGTTCCTATTAAAAAACCGGGTCCCAATCTATATATTCTAGTAATAGGAACCCCCATCCCTCCCCATCAGTGAGCTCACTTCTGCTGTTCTTCTCTACTTATGGCTCTGAAAGTATCCTTCATTCTGCCATGGCTGGAATATCTTTTTGTTTTTGTTGGTTTGTTTGTTTTTTCTTTTTTTTTGTATCAAAGTACTGAGTGGAGAAAAAAGTAGGAGCAGAAACCTTGGGAGGATGCAAGATCAGGAAAATGTGGAAGAGGTTGGAAAGTATGTCTTCTGGACCTGCCGTGGCTATTAATAAAAAGTCACAGCAAAAAATGGTTAGCTGACCAAGGCATGAACAATTTCAAGAAACTTAAAATTCCAGAAAGAAAGGAAAAATATAAAAAGGGTCCCTGCTACATGCTGAGGAAATATTTATAGTGAATAACTTCATAAAAGAAAGTCACATTTCTTGAAGTCTGAACCAGTCTCCTTATGTTGCTAATACCCCAATAAATAACCTCACTCTAATATTCCTATAGACAACATTAATTGTACTCAGTCAGCTTAAAGTAAACAAATAGATATCACAAAACAACTCACTAAAATAGAGATACAACGAATATGTCAGATCTGCTGGACCTGGTAGAAGATGTGAGTCTCTGAATTATGATGACATGACCTGGTGCCTTGTATTAACTATTTTGCTCCCTGCGGTCTGATTGATATTTTTATGAGCACATGTATGTTCCCCAAATATTTCTGCATAACGTTGCCTCCAAACAATCCCTGTTTGACCAATAAAATGCCTAAACACCTGGGCAGGGAAGAAGCAAGATAGGCAGAGCCAAAGTACATGGGCTTGGTGGACAGACAGATCATGAGAAAGGGAGAGAGTGGCACAGGAAGGAAAAGAGAAGAGAAAGATACCACTATGGATTTTCATAAAAAAGGCACATGGCCAGGAGTGATTTACTCTGAGGATTGGCATGGATGGAGAGAAGCATCCCAGATGGAAACCATGTGCACGTGTTTATATGATTTTGGATGGGAATTAGCCCAGATAGGAATGATTAAAGCAAATGGCATCGGAGGAGGTAGAACTGGAAGATAACAAGGTAGGGAGTTAAAATCTGCCTAGCCCCAAGTGAAATAAAGATTATTAAAAATGTATAAAGTCACTGTGTCTTTTATTGGCATGGTAGTAAATTTGTAATAAACACCACAATAAATATAGACTATTAATAGTAAATATTTATAGCTTTTAAAAATTTCCTGCAACATGTTGCTGTCCAATAAATTTCACGTTATCCACACACTTCAAAATCATATTTAAAATTGTTTTGAGAAATTTCAAAAAATTACCCATGGCCCTAAAAACTGAGCTTCCCTGCCCAGCCCTTTGCTCTCTGTACTGCACTGCTGGATTCAGCTGCATGCAATTCAGATCCCATGGAGACAAGCTCACTCTTACTGGCAGTTGATTAGCCCATACTACCTGCATTTGCACTACAGCAGTTAAGGACCAGACATATTGGGTCAACTATTAATTCGATAGTTACAAACATATACCAAGGAGTGAAAAAATATTTAAGAAGGTATTTTTGGAGTCTCTAAGCATATTTAGTTTGTGAATTCTTTCTACATAACAAATCATTCTTATGAAGGTAAAAATCTAATGTCTTTAGTAGAATGAATTAATTTTCTCTGAAAATTTTATAAAACAAATATATCAAGTTTCATTTGTAAACCAAGAAGGATCAACTATAATCTTCTCTAGCAAAATAAAATATTTTAAATACTCTTTCATCTAGCGATTGGTGCATTTAAATTATTATCCGACTATCACAATAACTATGTGAATGACATTAAGAATTCTTGCTATTTTATTGAGTGAGTATCCATTTACATGTGAGATTAAAAGTTACAGAACATTCCACCTGGGCAGTTTTCAGGTTTCTGCCCACTATAATTTCTTCAAAGACTTTATTTAACATATTTAGTTTATTCTGTCTCCCTTTTGTCTGGCATTCAAGCATCCTTCTTTGGAGCCTCCTTGTTACTTAGCTTCATCAGCTCTGTGGGTTGTAGTATGGCTATCCTGTACTATATGGCTAATATCTGCCTAAGTGAGTACATATCATGTATGTATTTCTGGGACTGGGCTACTTCACTCATGATAATACTTTATAGTTCCAACCATTTGCCTAAAAAATCTCATGATTTCCCTGTTTTTAATAGCTGAATAGCATTTAATTGTATAAATATACCACATTTTCTTTATCTATTTTTTCAGTTGAATGATATCTAGGTGGTTTCCAGTTTCTGATTATTACCAACATAGGTGAGCAAATGTCCTTGTGATATTGTAGATGATCTTTTGGGTATATTCTCAGGAGTGGTAAAGCTGAGTCTTGAATTAGAAATATTTCCAATTGTCAGAGTAAGCACAAACAAAGTAAGATTGTTTTTCAAAGTGGTTGTCCAAGTTTACACTCTATCAAAATTGGTTGAAGTGAGGTAAATAGTTGGCAGAGCATGTGGGGAGGGGAACGAGGGTGGGAATCTGATGTGGGGAGAGTGAGGATCGGAGATGAGAGGTTTGGATGAGAGAAGAGAGAGGGTGGGGTACATCTCTGGGACAAGCTGGAGACAGGGTAGGCTCCTGGGAGGAAATGGGGTTGATTCTAGTTGAGACATGTAGAATTGAGGGACCTGTAGAACAAAGTGCCTACTCCTAGCCAGGCAGGACTTCCAGTGGAGGAAGGGGAACACCAACCTACCCACAAAACCTTCAACCGAATATATACTTTGCCTACAAGATGTAAAGGTTAAAGATGGAGCAGAGACTGAGGGAATGGCCCAAGCTGAGTCCTATTCCATAGGCAGGAGCCAATCCATGACACTATTAATGATACTCTCCTCTGCTTGCAAACAGAAGCATGCATACATGTTCTCTGAAAGATTATACAAAGCAGTAGATTGAAATAAGTGCTGAGATACACAGCCAAACAGTAGTTTGAACTCAGTGAGTCTTATGGAGGTGTGGGTGGGCAGAGATGGATAAAAGAACCTGGAGGGAACTAGATCTCCACAAAAAGAATAATAGAATCAATTAACCTATTCCAGTTTGGATTACAGAGACTGAAGCACCAACCAAAGAGTAGCCTGGATTGGATATAGGACTCAGAATCATATGTAACTGATGGGAAACTTTGTTTTACATGTGTCCACTAGCAAGTGGAATGGGGGCTGTCTCTGACATGTACTCTGTTGCCTGCATTTGGATTAGTTCCCCAGAGCTGGACTGCCTTGTTTGGCCACAGTGGAAGTCAATGCACTTTTTCTAATGTGATCTGAAGTGCCTGGCTAGATTGTATGTGGGTCAGGGGGGCTCAAACATTCTGAGGAAAAGGAGAGAAGGGTGAGGTGAGAGTGTGATGAAGAAGAGAGAAGGGAGGGTGCTGTGATCAGGACTTAAAGTGAATAAATAAATAAATAAATTTAATTTAAAAAGATATTTAGGTTATTCAACTTTTATCACATGATATGCTCCCTAGAAAAATATAAAACACAACATTTGTGATATTTCTTTTTTCAACAACCGTCATAAAGAAATACACATCATCCAGCATCTTCTTTGTTGCCATGGGACCTCCTGGAACATTTTGAATTCATTCAAGCTCATGTTCCAAATGAAGGGCCAAGAAATCTCAGCAAAGTATTTGGCACTCACCTCTTACACACCTAATCTCTTTTTAATTTGTCCTTTCTATATATCCTGGATTATTTTATTCTGTTGCTGTGATAATATATGGACCTGCAGCAATTTTAGAGGTATAAATTTAATTATTTCACAACTCTCAGTCTGTCAACATGAAAACTCAAGATTGGTACAAAAGAAATGGAGCTGATGGCAGGAAAAGAACAGGAGATCATGGTATGCCCCGCATAGATTGCTTTTTTAAAAAAAATGAAACCCATGGCCCCCTCTTCAGGGGTGTTCCTATTCAAATTGAAATGGCTCTTAATCATCAATCATCAATCACAGGCTAATCTGATGATGGCAATTTGTTAATTAAGGATCCTTTTACCCAGTTGACTCTAGTTTGTATATAGTTGACTAAAAGGAACCAGCAGAGTCTTCCATTTCTTCATTTTTCACCACCTTACTATCTCCCTCTATTTTGATCTCCATCTCTTCCCTTATCTATCACATTTCTCCTCCCACATCACACACACATGCACACTCATACACACACACACAAGTACAGACACCCACAGCCACACACACTCATACGTACACCCCTCCACATATTACACAGGCCAACATAACCTGTTTCATTGTTCATCTCCTTCTATTATACATTTATTCCACCACCCTGTAGTGTTTGGTCCCACATGACTCAGATGTAGTTAGTCATAAAGGACTAAAGATGTTAGTTCTTTATTGAGACGTTCTTCTGATTCCCACATGTCCACCATTCTGACAATTTATTCCTAGACTCTCAATGCAACTATTAATATGCAAAACTTAGACAGATTAAAATTGGCACTAATAACACAGGAAACACAGTTCAGTTGACACAAATTGGGAGACTGTCTGAAAGAGCAATAAGTCACTAAGACTTTCATCAAGTCAAAGAATTCTCACAAGTGCTATGAACACCAACAAACATTCCTAAACGTCTATTTACATACAGGCTTGTGTTCTTGCAAGAGCACTAATACACAGAAAAATTGACAACAATACAATATGTAGAGAACTCATAGTAAATCTATGATTCAGAGAGAGAGAGACAAAGAGAGAGACAGAGAGGGAGAAGAAAATATGGAGAAAGACAACAAAGTATTATGTGAAAATAAACAAAAATAGGAAGTGGTGTAAAGATTTAAAAATCATGTGATTTTTCTGCCTCTTACTAGAAATAAGATCAATGATCCTAGGAGGTCTATTACAAATTTGAGTATTAAGCAAACAGCAGCTACTGCATATAACTCATATTGTTCCAAGATTATCATTATAATTAAATCAACTCTGATTACAAAATCATTATACAATAGGCATGTGCTTCAGAAAATAATTCTCCTACGATCATTTATTGTACTGTCTTTCTCTACATGAATAGAGAGTGATATTTTATGCTCCCCGATGTTAAAAAAAAATGAAACAAAATATAGTTATCATTTCATAATTGTCAATTTTGTTCTCATATTTTTGAGCTTTGCATCAAACATATACTCAGATCCATTTTAGGTCCTGCAGGGAGAATTGATATTGCTCGATGATGTGGTGCTAATTTGCATTACTCTAATATATATTTAATTGAATTATGGAGTCCAGCTTCTGTGACATCTCAAGGATGGTTCCCAGTGTCCTCTGTAAGTCTTATCTGGGCACATTGTGAAACAGGACCCCATGTGCCAATGCTATCATATTATGATAAGTATATGTCAAGTATGACCAACTGCCTCCTATTAGTCACTAACAAATTCTGATTCCTTGTTCCATGTGTACCTCTTTCTGAAAGTTCACCTTGCCACAGTTTTGTGTGAAGTACTTAATATAAGAATAAATTTGTGTTATACAGTATGCCAAAATTTTTATAAAAGTAAAAAGAGATGAATGGAATCATATACTTTTAAAAGATCTCACATACATGTTAAAGGGTATAATAATCTTGTTGATTTATATACAATGCTATTCTACCCCCTGTGCAGAACATGTTCCTAATTGTTAATTTTCTTCCTTGTCAAAAATCTGCTGTTCAAATATTTGTTTTCATATGTTGTAAGTAATTGTTTACCTAAGATCCTATGTAAAAATTCCTTGGTTTTGTTGTGTGCTGGAGCATCTTCTGGGTATATTCCAAGGAGTGGAATAGCTGGGTCTTGAGGAAGCCTTATTCCCATTTTTCTGAGATAGCACCAGATAGATTTCCAAAGTGGCTGTACTAGTTTGCATTCCCACCAGCAATGAAGGAGTGCTCCTCTCTCCCCACATCCTCGCCAGCATGTGGTGTCGCTTGAATTTTTGATCTTAGCCATTCTGATGGGTGTAAGATGGAATCTCAGAGTTGTTTTGATTTGCATTTCCCTGATGACTAAGGAGGTTGAGCATTTCTTTGTTTCTCAGCCATTTGGTACTCCTCTGTTGAGAATTCTGACTTTCTCAAGTATTCTGGTGCCTCACATTTGACCATGTCCCCTGGAGGGGGAGACCTGGTGGCACTCAGAGGAAGGACAGCATGTTCCCAAGAAGAGACTTGATACCCTATGAGAATATACAGGGGGAGGCAATCCCCCTCAGGAACAGTCATAGGGGAGGGGAATAATGGGGAAATGGGGGGGAGGGAGGAATGGGAGGATACAAGGGATGGGATAAACATTGAGATGTAACAAGAATAAATTAGTAAAAAAAATTCCTTGGTTTTTATGATAATGTTTTGAAGATTGAAATCATCTTCCCAGGATTCTAAGATATCAGCACCCAGTGTGTACAGTGTATAAGGATCAGAGGATCAGAGGTTATGAACCTGACTGTAGGGAAGGTGTTGGATAGAATCAGAACATTCACTTCTCAATCCTGGCCAGATGTCCCCCAGGTTTGGGAGTCACAAGCTTGAGCACCCTCACTCCTCCAAATACTCAAGCAGTGAGCATATACACAGAAGATTGGTGCAGCTAAACTGAGTTTGGAAAGCTGACTTAGGTGCAGGCCACAACCCACATTAGATGTTATCCTAATGAGGCTTATGGAAATGCCAAACAGCTTTGGGCATGGATCTCTCTCTGCCAGCCCTTACTTACTGGCCTGGGCAATCTGGGACACAGACAACAAACAGGCAGAGCTGAGTTGGGCTGAGCATAGGCTACAACCTGCATTAACTGCCATCCTGACAAGGCCTGTGGGACACCTGAGAGCTTTAGACATGGGCCTCTGTTTGTCCACTGCTTATGGGCCTGGCCCATATGGGTCATAGAAAGTGAAACAGCAGAGGCAAGTTGAGCTGCAGCCACACACACATTATCCACCATACCAAAAGGCCTGAGATGACCTGAGCAGCTTTCAGCTATCAGCTCTCTTAGGCTGCTCCTCTCCTTCCTGACAAAACTGGGACAGAGCAGGGAACTCAGTAGACCTAAGCTGGGTGAAGCCTCCAAATCCCATTGTAGACCATCCTGAGAGGGCCTCTATGGCATTCTAACAAACAGCCTATTGCCCTAGGTTCATGTCTTACTCTGGTTGTCCATTATTTTATCTTATTCAGATTGCATTCAAATTTACAGCCATTCTTTGCATACTAGACATTTAATCTACCAAGGGGTTTAACCTTTATAAATACACTGCCAAATTCAGAGACTCTAACACGTAATACTTCCATTATTCAAATACCAAAACTCCTTCTTTAATTCTAAGTACATTTATTGACATGGAAACGGTCTCTCCTTGAAAACTATGAGATAGCACCTAACCATCCCAGATGGCTTTACTATGGAATTAATCCTTCAAATAAAACATAAAATATTGTTTAAAAAATTCTGAGCAAAGCCTATAGTTTTCCATGCTAGGCTAGAGATCCTGACTGAATTCAGTTCTTTCATAAATCTTTGTTGCATACTATGCTATTATCCATAATGCCCAAGGCATCAATTATTGCTTTTCTCCTTCATGGTTCCTTCAGTCATTCCTATCACATCCTTAATATCTTTCTCCAGTCCTTTACTTCCATTGTACCTTCTTTGATTGTGGGCCTTTGTCTGTAGACTGAGGAGACATTCCCTCCAGGTAAGCTTTGTGCTTGGATATAGGTGAGACAGTGTACACCACTAAGCTCCAAATGAATTAAAATGTTAGTTCCTTGCAGGGACACTTCAAAAGCAAACCCTGAGCCAAAAGGTGTCAAAAACTGCCTCAATGAGAAAAAACATACGAAAGGTGCCCTGGAGAAAAGCCCCAAGAAGTGTCTTGAGAGTGTCTCCTGCTATTTAGGTACCCTTGGTTTAAAAACCCAGAGGTTGTGGGGTTGACAAGTGCACTCCCCATTTCCCCCCCCTCAGTGACTCTCTGTCCTTGTCTTCCTTTTACCCTAAAGCATAGTGAATTAAAATCTAGCTCTTAAACTCTTGACTGTCTTTATTTTAATCAAGTGTGGTAGGTTATCTGGCTTTTCACAAGTCAGGTGCTCCATTTTCCCAATGGAAGGGGCACAGATTGCCAGTGCCTCAACCCTGGCTGAGCATGGCATCCCTGCACTCCCTCAATCTATGGAATCTGGCCAGAAAGCTCCCTCCCTGCCTGGAAAGTCTCCTACATGACCAGTTCTCAGGACAGAGCCTTTTTCAGCTAGCATCCAGAAGGCTTAAGAAAACTCTGTGACCAGATTCTCTGCCCAGACTCTTGGAGAAAAGAACCCACATCTCATCATGCCTAATAGCATTAAAGGCTGGTATAAACAATATGTTAAGGACTTATTCCATTGAGCAATCTCAGCTTACTTCAAGTTGAGTAGTGTGGTTATATTACTCAGTTTCCCTGCCTCCAGAACTTTCAGACTGGTTCTTTCTTCCTAAAGGTCCCACAGCCTAAAAAGACAGTCAGTGAAAAAGTGTTTGTTTGCTGGGTTAAAGGAGTTTTATGTGTCCAGATATTTCAGTGTTCAATTGTTTTTTCTAATTTGTCTCTTGAAAATTACCAGAATTAAGACTGAGTTCCACATTATGGCTCATTGATAATCCCTTATCTGTGTCACCATGAGAATCAAGGAATATAATTTTATTTTTCTAGGTCATTCGCTCACCTAATGACACACAATACCGTCCACGGCAGAATATTAAGTTTCTAGCTTTTGGGTAACACGATGTGATGTTTATTATTTTCCGATTTGATCACTATCATATTTTATTCATCTTGAAATTTAAAAACTAATCAGAGAATACATTAATTTATCCCCTTTTATGAAAAACAACCACATTGTCAGAAATATCAGTGTATTATCCCATCTTAAAATAATTTCTATTGTCCAAGTTTTACCCTCCAGGGTTGCCAGCTTACACAGAGAGAGAGAGAGACTGTAAGTGCACACATCAGGAGCCATGAGGCCTTTCTAGCTTATAAGTAATATTTCTTCCTTGATGTGTAACTCCCAGGGCAGATTACAAACATCCTTCAGTAAGATTACCACTGCATATCATACAATAACATAGATGCTCTTGGATTTACACTAGTGACTTCAACTGGGTGCAAGGTCTCACAGTAAGATGGACATGTCTCACAACCCTAATACTTGCGATAATGTAACATCATCTTCAACAGAATAGAGAAAAAAGAACAATGTAAAAAGTCCCAATGCAACCACAACTTCCTCAGTCAACAGTACTTCAGTTGTAACTGGGAAATGAAAACAAAAGTAAAAATTAGTGTGACATGATTAAGTAGAACTCAAAGCAGGCAACATGGAGAAAGAGTATTCCATGTCACAGAGATTTAAAAAATGGCAGCATGATTGGGGTTATTAGACAGAAAATGCTAATATTAAGCTAATTATTATAAAATTAGTTTTCCAATCCAATGAAGCACTAACTTTTCCAAAGTACCACCCAAGTAATCAGATTCTCTTTATTTCTGGTCATCACTCGCAGTAGCTTTTCTAGCACCTGCCTGTGAGATATTGCAAATTAACATGAGCTTCTAAGTATTAGCTATAGTAGAGTTAGAGTCACAAGCCTGAGTAAACTGTAAAGTCTCCCCTACACAAAGTAAATTTATATTCTCCCTGGACTGACTGTTCAAATACTGTGGAGAAAACCTAGGGATGCATGTATCTACACAGGCCTTGTACCACTGAGATTTACCCTTAGTCTGTACATTTATTTTTTTCATATTCTTCCTTTATCGCACAACATTACAGAAAATTGTAGAAACTAGTGCTTTTGGTATGACTGGGCGAGTTCTTTGTTTTTACAATGTTGATGGACTAAGCCTAAAGTGGAGAAGGGTTTTTTTTTTATTATTAATTTATTCTTGTTACATCTCAATGTTTATCCCATCCCTTGTATCCTCCCATTCCCTCCCCCACCCCATTTTTCCATTATTCCCCTCCCCTATGACTGTTCCTGAGGGGGATTACGTCCCCCTATATATTCTCATAGGGTATCAAGTCTCTTCTTGGCTACTTGCTGTCCTTCCTCTGAGTGCCACCAGGTCTCCCCCTCCAGGGGACATGGTCAAATGTGAGGCACCAGAGTACGAGAGAAAGTCGTATCACACTCTCCACTCAACTGTGGAGAATATTCTGACCATTGGCTAGATCTGGGAAGGGGTTTAAAGTTTACCTCCTGTATTGTCCTTGGCTGGTGCCTTAGTTTGAGCGGAACCCCTGGGCCCAAATCTGCCTATCATATTGTTCTACTTGTAGATTTCTAGGACCCTCTGGATCCTTTTATTTTGCTGTTCTCCCATGCGTCTCTCATTTAGGGCTTGGAACTAAACAGAGAATTCTCAACAGAGGAGTATCAAATGGCTAAGAAACACTTAAAGAAATGCTCAACCTCCTTAGTCATCAGGGAAATGCAAATCAAAACAACTCTGAGATTCCATCTTACACCCATCAGAATGGCTAAGATCAAAAATTCAAGCGACACCACATGCTGGCAAGGATGTGGGGAGAGAGGAACACTCCTTCATTGCTGGTGGGAATGCAAACTAGTACAGCCACTTTGGAAATCTATCTGGTGCTATCTCAGAAAAATGGGAATAGGGCTTCCTCAAGACCCAGCTATTCCACTCCTTGGAATATACCCAGAAGATGCTCCAACACACAACAAGAAAATTTGCTCAACCATGTTCATAGCAGCCTTATTCATAATAGCCTGAACATGGAAACAGCCTAAGTGTCTCTCAGTAGAAGAGTGGATAAAGAAACTGTGGTACATATACACTATGGAATACTACTCAGCTATTAAAAACAAGGAATTCCCGAAATTTGTGGATAAATGGATTGAGCTAGAAATGATTATAATGAGTGAGTTAACCCAGAAGCAGAAAGAAACAAATGGTATATACTCACTTATATCTGCATACTAGCCCAAGGGGCATGTCCCACGAAAGCCTTCACTTACCAGGAAACTGGAACAGAGGAGAAGGGTTTTAAAATATATAGTGATGACATCTGCAAAGCACGGCTGTTATCTGCCCAATAGGACAGTCAATCAGACCTTGCTTCTAATTTTTACTTCCCACTCCCTCAGATTATACATCACATGCTATAAGGAGCACACAGGGTAGCAAATCATAGGTTATCAACAGAGAAATATGGACATATCCATTTTGTCAGACAGCCTATTCATAGGTAGCTATACTTAGCTATTCACAGTTAATGTGCTAGAACCTGAGTGTGGGATAAGAGAGATTGTGCCAATGAGTGCCTATCAACATTGACACTTTCAATTGTATATCTGAGAAATCTGCACTTGGTTCTTCAAGCCAGGAAAAATATTTATTCCTTGGGTTACATTTCTAGGCATAGTATTAATTCTGCATTATTCAGATTAAGTTTCCTTGTACTTCTACAAGCTTAAACTTAAAGCTACATTGAAGCAGAATCTTCCTATGCTCTTAAATCCTTCTGAAGGTAGAAACTTAGTAGAGGTTTCAAATGTACAACTCATGATGGTACCTTCCTGCTCACTCAGAAGCGGTCATCATGATTGCATGAGATTCATAGGCACATCCAAGTCTTTCTCCATGTTTGTGAATTGGATGTATTAATTTGAATGTAGATGATTTAAATCATGGATGTGAGTTCCCAAGGAAGGTAACTTGTGAGAAGTTTATCAATTGAATATTTGCTGAGATCATTTCTTCAGCAGAAGTCCAGAAAATTTACTCTTGGAGAAAGCAAAATTACCAAGGTTGTGCAGAATGACTATGGGGTGTAATTACTCCTAATCCTAGATTTGATTAAGTGACCATTCGTTCAGATATTTAAGTAATTCCTTTGGGTTCTCCCATTCTTAGTAGCATTCCTCTTTAGAAATTTGTGTCTGTACTTTCTCTTAATGTCTCCCAGAAATATGTTCCCAGAAAAGGAATACTCAACGTCAGAATAATTTGAAGGTCTCTGCCTTCTCCATATCCCTGAAAGCAGTTCATATACTGAACTCATGGGGTTTTTTCCTAGTGCTAAGCTCACAGCTGAAATCAAATCCAAAATTGAGTTACTTCAGTGAGCATAATTCCTTATGTCCATGAAAAAGAACATGGTGATGTAATTGTTGAAAATTATTAAAAGACAAAAATCTTTGGAGAAGCCTGTGCACAATAATAAAGAGGACCTTACCTGCCGAGCCACCGCTATATCTGCCCCTATAGCAACATAATCTAAACTTTACAGGAAGTGACTATCAATGCATCACTCTGAGGTAAATAAACATCTTCCTCTGATGATTCAAACCATGCAATAATTACATTGCCAGTAATGCTTTGTGGAGCTGACTCCACTATATTTCAATTAAGTATCAGCTAAGTCCCTGAATTCTTTTCTTCTCATATATTCCATGAGAAGGGTAATATGTAAAGGATACAATTACACAGAACACACAAATCACCAGATAATGTATAATGTATGAAATTGAAAAAGGTGTTGTGATTGAAAGGAGATACTCATACAAGCATAAACACTTCTGGTATATTGTATAGAAATGATTAGTGGAAACAGAGTGCTAATGAAAAGATTCTGGTTAGGTGGTGGAGATTCATTTTTAAAGATTGACAAGGAAATCTTGTGGCTAACTTTCTTTAGACGCAAATACAGAAAACTAGTCTGGTGCTACAGACAAACAGCTGATTTTGCAATATTCATTTTGCCTGACATTATAGGAAAAAATGGGATTATAGGAATTTTAATTTTCCAAAGCATAATGACACACCACACAAAATAGGCAGGAACATGTGACTCAAAGCAGGGGAGGGAGGAATATCAGCTTTTCCTTGTCTGGGATAAGCCTCCATTGGCTCAGTCTCTTGCAGGTATCAGGGACAGGCTGCCTTCTCTGGAGCAGTTTATTGTCAGGCTTTGGCTAGATCAGCTACCAGCTGATAACTGGACTCTAGTCAGGTGCCTGACTGTTAGAAAACTTTGCCGAGGAAAATTTTATTACCTCTGTTTGCCTCTGATTGGAGGGGGATTTTATATTAAAATAGAGAATGGATTATGAAGCGATCAGGAGAAATAACTCAAAATTAGGCATAGAAAATACAAGCCTCCAATAACCTTGGTGATCTCCACTAGAGCAGCCCATTCTTTGTTCTTTTTCCCCTCCCTGTATGGTGTAGCAGATGCAGGGACATTGAAAAGGGAAGACAGAAAAAATGTAATTTATCCTGAGTTCTAGCTCCAATTAACAGTACACAAAATCAATGAGTGGGGCTGAGGGGTGGGAGTGGGGTGCTTCTACTGTATTTCACTGCTTGGGAGCATAGTGTGGGTATCTACAGGAGAGCTTCTATTTCTGTCTGCATTTTTCTGTCTGTGACTCTAATATTTTTCTGTATCAATTTACTCAATTGGTAGGATGATATGCTTGGGTTATAGCACTGAATAATATATTTATATCTATTAGTGTGCCATACTACAATCTGTTAACACTGAAAGAAGTTTTGCTTTAAAGACCTGATCCAAAATACTCAGTTACCATTAAAAATATCACAAAAAGTCATAGTGATAAAAAATAAATTACAATTATTTATTTTATAGAAGAAATGATTAAAATATATGTATATTCTCAACAATGCTCTGAGGGAGTATGTAAATTTTTATGTGTAGTTGCATATGTTTGAATGTAGGTGGCTTTCATTTTCATTTCTTTGATGAAGTTGATATTCATAAAAATATTCAAAGTTGATATAAAAATTCTGTATTTAGAAAAATCCACTCCATTCCCTAAATGAGATTTCCTCTCCAATCATCACTATCAGATTCCATCTGACTCTTTGTGTTCTCTCTCTCTAATAATAACTCAGTTCATTTATGGCACTTATGTGTATGTGTATATGGCACCATCTACTGGAAAATTTGTAGCTTCTCAGCTCAAGGATCACTGAGAAAAATCTTACTCTTTTCTTCCATCAGATCATTAAACACTAATAGCCAGTTTAATAATGGTTAAGATTCATAAGTCCTGCCCTTAGCCCTACTGGGATTTTGGCTAACAGTACATAATATAAGAAATGTGCTTGCAATTCCAGATGATGGATATTCATGATTAATACTGAGTGTACATGTCCATCAAATACTGGTTTGATGCAGATGTGCATTATCACAGGTTTTTTATTTTTTTGAAATAGTGTTTCACCAAGGATTGAAGTTTTCCAATCAGTTGAGTCTAGCTGGTGCATAAAACATGGAGATTTTTCTGTCACTACTCCTACCTCATGTCATGGGATTGCATGCTGATACCAGTATGCATGCTGTTTAGTCTGTGTATTCTAGAAATAAATCCAAGGTATTCTTATTTTCTAGGGAGCATGTTGTTGACAGAGCCATCTATCAGGATATGTATACAATTATCTTGAAAACAGAAATAGCATAATGAATGCAGCTGTAGAACAGGAATCACATATTCTTCCTCCGTAATTCTGATTCTGTCCTCTGTAATCCAACTTTTGGGTTTTTTTTTTTTTTGCACACTAGATACACAATTTAAGCAACATGCAACTGTCTGTGGTGTTCCCCTGTGATCCCCACACATATAGTGAAACAAGATCAGCACAGAGGAATCTCCTGTATATTCCATTGAATCTCGGAATTTAGCCAAAATCCTTACATTTCTTAACTCTACTTTCCTATAACTGCCTGTAAGAATTTCTTACAATTTTAAAACAAGTCTAGATAGGTTATAGATCTAAGTAAAAACAAACATGAACAAACAGCAGCAACAACAACAACAAACAAAAACCACCTCCAGCACAAACCGTATTACCAAGAAAATGCTGTTGCTATTACTCTGCTAAAGGAACATGAATCTGGGCAGCATTTGACTCTCATCAGATATGCTTTTTCATTAAAAAAAAAAACTCAGTAATGACATGTAAACATGCTTTGGTTTTCATCTCAGGTGTGTGATTAGGAGTTGTTTCACATTCTTCACAGCAGCAGGTTGTTTGCCTCATGAAGGCTCTGGAAGGTGTGTGATCTTTGCCATCTATAGATAGTTTAACTCTGGGAACTCAGAGAGGATGTAACTTTCAGAGCCCAGTGAAGGAGTGAGGGTGCTGCAAAGAAGGATTCTGCTGACCTCCCTGCTACCTCTGGTTGGTGTTGCAATTTGATAAGAATAAGAAATTGGAGATATGCTGAAATGAAGATTGGACTTGCCCCATGGAACCCGAGGACCCTACCCAGCAGGAAGAAGCCAAAAGAATCATATGCTTCCCCTTTCCTCTCTGACCTTTTCTCTCTTCTACATGGTGTTGGGGGATTGGAAGGCATAGGGGTGGATAAGAGTTGGAAGGGATGTGGAGATATAAGAACACCAATAAAATACCTAAAAACCACAAGGTAATATATGTGTGTAAAGTAATAAAACCAAAACACCCATTATATAGAGTATTTTAAACTATTATGAAGCACATATATACTTTACATGTAAGACTAGTTTAACATATATAATTTTTTCATGTAGCGTACTACATTAATAGAAGGAATGACAGACATGTGAGAACCTCCATTTATTGAAAATAGGCTCTTCTCTTATACAATATATCCAAACTACAGTTTCCCATTACTCTACTCCTGCTAGGCCCATCAACATCCCTTGTACTGCAGATCCATTCCTCCTCCTCTTCCTTTTCTGAAAACAATTGGCCTCCAAAACAAATAAACAAAAACAAAACAATACAAAAACCACCATCACCACCACCAACACCACCACCAATAACAAAATAGCCACCCAAAAAAGACACATGATTGTCTCAATGTATAAAGGAAAAATATCTGAGAATCTTTAATCACTTTTGTGATTTGAGGTAAGACACACTAGGTGATTGCAATAGATGGAAACCAACACAAGCAAACTCATCTGGCCTGTTCGTAGAGAATGAGAATCTTTGTACTAGTATATTATTAATGAGATTTTATCATAAAGCCTTTCCCCTGAAATATCACATATCTAATTGGAGGAGGAGACATAAAACTTGTAAGAGCCAGAGTGGGTGGATTACTTCAAGAACATAATGCTTTCTCGATACCTCAGGACTGGCATACAAAGGAACTCACAGAATATGCACCAGCAGGAATAAACTGTACAGGTTCCAACCAGACAATTTTACAGCCATGAGAAACTACACAGACACAAATGATAGCCTTATATTAAAAAACAATATGGAATTGACACTCTGGGTAGAAAAGAAAAAACAATTCAGGGATTTTTGTTTGTTTTGTTTGTTTGTTTGTTTGTTAGTCTTTTGTATGGTAGTATCACTGGTTATATCCACAACACATTAGAGCAGTCACAGGATGCAGAAGGTGTACACCACCACAAAAACTGCATTTTTTGTGTTATTTGTGAGATTTTTCTTGTTTATTTTGATATACAACTAGCACAAGTATTTGCCATATGATTTCTCTTAATCTTGAACATGTAAAGCTGACTGATTCCCATTTGTCACCGATTCTCATTCTTTTTTCATCTACTTATGGCTCACTTCTGACTATGCTTCTGAGTGAAATATCTAATATATTATTTCATTCAAGTTGTGTAGTCGAAGAAGACACTTAAGAATGACTGAGAAGATATAAATGGAACCATATCCTTGGTACAGGATCTCACATACTTGTTACAGAGTAGAAACTTCTTGTTTCTTTATATGTACCTAGATTCGTGCACTTGTGTAAAACATATTCACGATTAATAATTATATTCATATTTCAAAAGCTTGGGGTCTAAACATTAGCTTTCTTGTATAGTAAGCAACGGATTATTTACCTAAGTTCCACTGTTAATGATGTTTTATTTTTCAATTTTTCAAAATATTTTTATTATGTTTCTTTTTTAATATATACATTTATATTATCACACAATAGTAAAATAAACTACATACAGCAGGAAGAACCACAACACAATAAGGGATTGTATTAGTGTAATATTCATAGTGATTTGGCTATCTGTATTTGCAAACATGAAGTAAGCATCTCTCCTATCTTGTTGGATCTAAATTTCTGAATGGAGATTAATATCTATCATATCTCATCTCATGTGTAAATATGTACTTCTGTCTCTCTGTTTTCGTGTTCATATGTATACAAAATAATTTTGCATATATGTATATATGTATATCATTACTGTTGGAATTCTCAAATAATTTTTAAAATTATGCATTTATATCTGATATTAAATGTACAACATTTTCTCTGTCTACTACATGCAATTACACAATTGCAAAAATCACATAGAAACCTATGTTCTATATAAAGGTTGTCTTTTGTTTTATGTATAGCTTTCATGAGAGCTTGTAAAGACCTTTCATAATTTATGTGTGTAATTGCAAGTAGTAGGCATAGAAATATGTGATGCTGGAATTTCCTCCCAAAACTGCTGTTTTTGATACCATGTGAATCACTACAGTCACAGTGATTTTACTCTTTGGATCTTATATCATCTATTGCTTCCTGTCACACACTAGGCCAGCTGCATAAATGAGAAGTGGGAGTTTCATAGGATAATTTCAGACAAAATTATTTGACATGAAATTGGTAGAAAATATATACCAATTTTAAATGAAGATTTTTCTGATTATGAGCAGCAAAAGAAAATTTAATGCACATATGGTATTGATTGGTTTCTTCATAAAATTGAACACAGCAATTTGTTATGCACAGGAAATTTACAGTACATTCAGTGCAATTGCCCTCCCATATTCTATACAAGACTAATCCTACTTACTGGCCCATGCCTTGCAAAAATGATTAACATGAAACAGGAATAATTGTGCTTTTAAATATTTCTGAGGGTCTTGTGTGTGGCAGTCAACACAAAAAACATAAGAAATAATAATGATAGGAGTTGGAGCTTTTAGAAATGTCCAAAATGCAACCTATTAAATTAAATGGAACAGTGCCAAAATATTTAATTTATGTGTGTTTAAAAATAGAAGTAGATATATACTCTTCCTTTTACTTTAGTCTGTGATTATGAAAAACTCTGTGGGCCTATAAGTAAATCTGGATTCTTCTACGCTATTCCAGAATAGAAACGTCTCCAAGGATTATACTCCTATTGATAAACATCTCCATAAATTATATTTTTCTATCAGAAGTTCAAAGTTGGCTCATTCTTTGAGCTTATTCTCTACTATCTACACCAACCCATTATTTAAACTATTTTGTGGTATCCACAATAAATTGGAGGAAGAACCAGGATTAATTCTTTGCTTGTTGTTTCTCATTGCTTTACCACATTCTGAAGTTGACATGGAATCTCATAACTAGCCTATCAGTAAGGGTAGACATTATTTTCTAAATTGTTCCATGGAATGGTCAGAAGAGGTAATGCGATTTATATACCTAATTATGTCCCAGCACACTACCATCTCCCATGTTCCTTGTACAGTATTTCTGGGGACATATAACCCGATTTCCATCCCTGTACCAGATCTCTTATGTCCCCATCTGTAGCTGTGGTATCTTATGTCAGCATCTCCCCAAGCACTTGCTTTCTCTATACTACACTATCGCAGAATGACAACACATCTATAACGCTTCTCAGTCCATGCTCAGTGATGAGTGCTGACCTACTTCCGTACCAAAAAAAATTTCAAAACCAAATGTTAAGATATTTCCACTAATCAATAACTCATTCAAATCCAGAGTTATGGCCAGATGAAGAAAAGTTGAAAGCATATTTCATAACATTAACTGACTGTACAAATACCTAATGGATAACCTGGTACAATATCAGAGTCAAGACTGATTACGAATTTGTTCTTATAAGTGCACACTGTGAACTCCCATATTCTTTTACTGGTACAATTACCAATTTATATTATTCCTCGGTGTTAGTTTGTTGCTAAAATAACATCACGTAGAAATGCAAATAAAAAAAATTCAAGACTTTCAGCTCATGCCAGTATGAATGAGAAAGCCTAACAAATACTGACATCAGATGCTGTAGAGAATGTGAGAAAAAGGCAACACACATTCTTTGTTGGTAGGATTGAAAAGTTGTTTAGTCACTCAAGAAATCAGTCTGGAGATTTATAAAATGCTAAAAATAAGTTTCCCTTACTTTTCAATGATACCTCTCCATGTCACATATCTAAAAATGTCTATTTTCTACTACATAGAGACTTGTTTGACATGTTCACTATCAGTATATTCAGAATACCTAAAAATGGAAACAAAATAACAATACTTTAACTGAGGACTTGATATTAAATATTGGCAGATAGAATAATCCTTGCTTGTAAAGAAAAATGAAAATTTCAAATAAACAAGTATAACCGGCAAATATCTGAGATATCCCAGACCCTTAATGACAGGTGTCAAGTATTTTCTCCTTTCTGAAGTTCTTAGATCAAAGTCTCCATATTACATAGAATGAACTGCAGAAGCCGGAAATAACAAGGAGCCATGCCTGGGTTAATTGTTCGAAACAAAATAGGTTGGAAGATACAAATGATCTGATGGGGAAAATGGAAAAACAGGAGGAATCTATTTGTAGAATATGAAAGGGGATAAACACAGAATGAAGAAATAGGGTAAAGTTATAGTAAGAAAGTTGAAAAGCCACAGAAGGGACCATAATATCAATTTTTAAATTTTTTTTATTAATTTATTCTTGTTCCATCTCAATGGTTATCCCATGCCTTGTATCCTCCCATTCTTCCCTCCCTCCCATTTTTCCATTATTCCCTTCCCCTATGACTGTTCCTGAGGGGGATTGCCTCCCCCTGTATATGCTTATAGGGTATCAAGTCTCTTCTTGGCAACCTGCTGTCCTTCCTCTGAGTGCCACCAGGTCTCTCCCTCCAGGGGACATGGTCAAATGTGAGGCACCAGAGTATGTGAGAAAGTCATATCTCACTCTCCACTCAACTGCGGAGAATATTCTGACCATTGGCTAGATCTGAGTAGGGGTTTAAAGTTTACCGCCTGTATTGTCCTTGACTGGTGCCTTAGTTTGAGTGGGACCACTCAACAGAGGAATATCAAGTGGCTGAGAAACACTTAAAGAAATACCCACCCTCCTTAGTCATCAGGGAAATGCAAATCAAAACAACTCTGAGATTCCATCTTATACCCATCAGAATGGCTAAGATCAAAAATTCAAATGACACCTCATGCTGGCGAGGATGTGGGGAGAGAGGAACACTCCTTCATTGCTGGTGGGAATGCAAACTAGTACAGCCACTTTGGAAATCTATCTGGTGCTATCTCAGAAAAATGGGAGTAGGGCTTCTTCAAGACCCAGCTATTCCACTCCTTGGAACATAATATCAGTTATATACATAAAAATACCTATTATAAATACAAGTCATTATATAGGTCATCATATAGATTTGATGTTAAAACTAAAACAAAAAAGACAATCTAACAACAAAAAGAAACAAAAACGAAAAACAAGAGTACCATGACCAAAATACATATTGAAATACAATAAAAGAGTAATTCCTTTTTTAAAATATTCTATTTTTGATTTATTGCATTTCTTATTTATAAATTATTTATATTACACCTCAATTGTCACCCCCAGCACCTCTTGTATGCTTTCCTACCCACACGCCACCCATCACCCTGCCTTCGGCCCTATTCCCTTCCTCTAGTCCTCTGACAGTGGGTACCTCCTCCCTCACACCTGACTATAGCCTATGAGGTCTGTTCATTATAGCCTGCATCCCCTTCCCCTGTGTGCCCACAAGGCTTCCTCCCCAAGGGGAAATGATAAAGTCACAGGCACCAGAGTTAATTTCAGAGACATTCCCTTCCTTACCCCCTTCCATGTAGAGAATAAGCTGTACATCAGGAACATGTGAAGGAGGGATCTAGGTTCTCTGTATTCATTGTCCTTAGTTGGTGAATCTGTTAGTGGAGCCTCACCCTCTGGCCCAGATCCTCAGTCCTTGATTGTCTCCTGGTGGAGCTCGTGACCCCTCTGTATCCTTCCATTCCCCCTACTTTTCCATTTGACTATAGGCACTCTTCCCAGAGCCTGGCTAAAAATCGTACTATCTATCTTGATCCTCATTTAGGTGGAGTCTCTCAGGGACCAACTCTGTTGGGCTAATGTCCTGGATAAAGAAGTTGTGGTACATATAAATAATGGAATAATACTCAGCTATCAAAAAGAAGGAAGTCATGAAATTTGCAGGCTGATGGATGGACAAAAAATGATTATCCAGACTCAGAAAGATACACATGATATAAATGAGTAGTTCTCTAAAATATCCCCTTCACCTAAAACTCAGGGTTTATTGTGGAAGAGCAATAAGAAAAACATTTTATGAGCCAGGGAATCAGGAAATTTGTTGATAGATTGTGCCTTCTAGGATTCCCAAAATTACACTCATAATGTTTCTCCAAAATAATTTCCACACATGAGATGAAAAAAGAAAACAGATATTGGCATACTAAAGTGGACCTCAAAATCTCAGGCAATAAGCAGGCATGGTGGTATATGCTTCTAATCCCAGCAATTGTGGAGACAAAGGCAGATGGAACTTTCTGAGATTGAGGGCAGCTTTGTATACCAACTGAGTCCAGGACAGCCAAGGTAACGCACAGAAACATTGTCATGAACAAATCTCAGGGTTCCTAAAAACCCATATAATATATTCAAGTACCTAAGAAATGGTTAGAACATAAGATATTGCCTACACAAGAAAGAGCACACCAGTTCCTTTCCAGTACCCAAAGTTCAATCCTTAAAACGCTACATATATAATATTATACAGAATATAGAAGCTATGTTTATGTTTTAGATTACACATATTTATATATGTATACATGCATGTAACAATAATACATGTGTAGCGAAGGGAATGTTTTAAAGAGACAGTTGGTGAGACATATTCCTCACATCATGCGCAGTAGGAAGGGGTTTCTGTCTGATTGGCTAAGGCTAAAGGTGCCAGGATACTTAATTTACATGCAGTCATCCTGTGCATCATTTACATGTAGTAGTATGGTGTCCTATCAAAAGAAGGTGAACACCTTACTTAATTATCCTTTGGTGGGGAAAAACTTCCAGGTACAATTAAAGGTCATTTGCTAAAGGCTGGGGTCTCTTAGTATAGGGTGGGTTTCCCCCAAATTCCAAGGTGCTTTCTGAACAGGTTCTACCAGGAAAAGTTTGGGCCTACAAACTTCCCTGTTGGCTATGTGACACCCCTTAGAATTTCTAGGGTTCAGAGAGGCAGCTATACTGGGAATAGGAGTGCCTTCACTGTATACCTAGCTCAGAGGCTATCCTAAAGCGCCAGACTTTGACATTTCCAGCTCCACTTTCAATTATACAATCGACTAATGCAGAGTGGCACAGTTTTGAAGAAGTCATGATCTAAGTTTTGCCAAGAAGCTTCTTCACATTCTAAAATGCAGTTCTGTCTTATTTACTCCTTTGAGAAAAAAGAATGCACATTTTTCCCATTTCTCACAACTTCCTCAAACTGTCCAAGTCCTTGTGGCAGCAAAGGTTTTGTGGATTGGTAAAAGGCTCTTTCAGAGATAAATAGTCTCTTCCAAAGTCTGCCAGTTGCTGGCCACTCTTTCACAAACTCCTTTTTCTTGAAGGCAGCTGTTTCCAGACATATCCCTCCCACCACCTCCTTTTTCACAATAACTCTTCTTCTACATTACAGAAAAGAAACAGGCTCAAGGACAAGGTAAAATTGTGTACATATATAAACTAAGAATTCTCAATAAAGGAATATAAAAAGTCTGAGAAGCATTTAAAGCCATCACGGAAATATAAAAAAAAAACAAATAAACAACAAACAAACAAACAAAAACATCAGACAAACTACTTTGGGATTTCCTTTTATACATTTCAGAATGGCTAAAAACAATAAAATATATGACATCTCATGCTAGCGAGACTGTAGAGTAAGAGAAAATCTCTTATATTGGTTGTTAGAGTGCAACTTCATACAGCTACTATGGAAATCAGTGTGTCAAATTCTCAGAAAGATGGGAATCGCTCTTCTTCAAGCTCCATCTTTACCACTCTTAGGAAGATATTCAAATGGTGATTTATCCCACCACAGAGGTACTTGATAAAATATGTTCATTGCTGCTCTATTTTCAAGAGACATAAACTGGAAGCAACATAGGTGTTCCTTCACAGAAGATTTGATAAAGAAAATGTGGTATATATGCATAATTGACCATTACTCATTTATTCAAGACAATGGCCTCATAAATTTGGAAGGCAAATTGATCGACATAGAAAGTAAAATGTTCTGGGATAGGTATTCCAGATCCAGACCAAAAAATATGGTATATACTTTCTTATATGTAAATATTAGCTTATAGTGAATGAACCAAGCTACAGTTCTTAGAACTATGAAAGACCATATCCTTTTCAACTATGATTAGAGAGGTTTCTATATCCAGCAGGTAGGAACAAATATAGAGCCCCACTGCCAGACATTACACAGAAATTGGGAGACTTTAGAACACTAAACCCTAATGATATGTCTTCATCAAATCCTTGCCCTAGAGCTCAGAAAAGAGGAAGCTGAAAGAGGGCCAGAAACAGGGTGATGAAGGACACAATGAAATCAATCTTAACCAACATGATCAAGTTTAAATCAATTCACAGAGACTGAAGCCACTTGCACAAGCTTTGCACCAGTCTGTACTAGGTTCTCTGTGCTTATATTTTGGCTTCGATTTTAGTCTTATTATGGAATTCTTGAGTGTGCAAATGAATGGATCTCTTTGACTCCTTTGGACTTCTTTCATTTTCTGATTGCCTTGCCATCTTCACCATGAAAGTTTTCCCCCTTTTTATTAAATATTGTTTTATTTTTACATATATATTTATATTGTTACACATATATACAATAAACTAACTATAGCAAGAAGAACTATGACACAATAAGGAATTATATAAATGTTACATTCTTAGTGTTTTGGCTATTTGTATTTGGCATCCTTGCAGAAAACATCTTTCCTATATTGGTGTGTCTAAAATTCTTAATGTAAACCAATACCTATTATATTTCATCATTTGGGGAGAAATGTTCTCATTTCTATCACAGACAGAATTCTGTCTTAAAAAGAGAAAGATTCAATGCAAACTCTGCCAAGACAGGGTAAGTAACTCCTCAATAGTTCTTGCTTCACAAATATGTCTGACAGATATATTGGGCCAAAAGGCTGAAGATGACACTCCAACATTATAGAGTGTTTTCTGTGACTATTCACATAGCAAACTGTCTCTGTCACCATCTCATTTGGAAAGCTACTAGCCTGCACCACGAGTATACTCAGGTATCAATTTTATTCCTTCTCAAGGCTCTGAAGAGGTTGAAGACCAGATAGTTGTTTAGTTTTACAATTAAGCTTAGTTGTTTAGGGATTAAGACGTTTTTAGGTCTAGATAGATGTTTCATGTTGATAATAACTAAAGTTTTTGTTTTAACTTAATAGATTAGATAGATAGATAGATAGATAGATAGACAGACAGACAGACAGATAGATAGATAGATAGATAGACAGATAGATGGATAAATATTTTTACTATGAAAAAGGGCAACAGCTGAACTGTCAATGATACATGCTGGGGGAGGACACATCTGTTTTCTCTAATGGAAAATCATTGAGTATTTTAATCACTCAAAGACAAGTTTAATGTTCAGGAGTTGCCCATTAACATAAAACTGACTTCAGAGGTCATTGTGTGCTTTTATTTGGGAATCATTTGATGTTTGTTGTTTCTTTTGTTTGTGTGTGTGTGTTGATTTATTTTTAAAAGTAGATTTATTTGTTTTCTGATTTTGAGGCATTTTTCGTGCATTTTTCCTTTTGGGTTTTTTTTTTTTTTTAAGAAAAAAACATATAATTTATACAGTAGGAAAGGAAAGAGGATCTAGCAAGACTAGGAAGAGAAATAGAATGTTATCAAAATATACCTAAATTTAAAATATGTATAAAAATTAACAGCTGCAGGCTCGATATTCTAAGAGCATATATAGAGGGAGAAGGTCTCCCTCAATCACAGACATAGGGGAGGGGAGAAGGGGGAAGTGGGAGGGAGGGAGGAACGGGAGGAAACAGGGGAAGGGCTAACAATCGAGATGTAATATGAATAAATTAATAATAAAAAATTTTAAAAAATTAACAGCTGCTCATGGTGACACATGTCTTTAATTCCAGCACTCAGAGAGGCAGAGGCAGGCAAATCACTGAGTTCAAGACTAGCATGGTCTATAAAGTGAGTCCAGAAAAAAATAAGACTATACAGAGAAACCTCAGCTCAAAAAATTAAGACATTCAGGGTTTTAGCAGATAAAATTATTTGCATTGGTTTACTTGTGTCATATTTTCATTATGTTAATATTTTATATATTTTTGAAAATGAACTTACTAATAGACTTTTTCCAATTTTATATGTGTTGATAACATTGTTAACTGATTACCAATTTTATTTTATTTAGAATAAATAGTAAATATATAAGATAATTAATTAAGTGATTAATTGTAAGTGTCCCTGAAGTAAAAAGGGAGTAATATTGAAGGTGTCTTCATGACTCACTCTGCTAGGGCTGTACATATAGATTTATGTAAGAGTTAAGACCTATCATATATGATAACAGATACTATTTCAACATGAAATATGATTCAGATGGAAAATGTTGGATTGATCTGACTGTTTTACAGAAGATCTAGGTATAAGCTCATAAAATTTAAAGGATACAATATATTATACAATGAAAAGGAGAGAAAAATTGAGCCATGAACCAATATTTTTTTGTCTATTTCTTTTTTTCTTTCTTTCTTTCTTTTAGTGTCTCTATTTCTTGGCTATACAAACAACATAATCAAATGCCTCAGCATGTCTCCTACCTCTTCTAAGGCTATATTTAATACTTGCCTGTCCTTCACTTATGGAATTGCTTTTCTAAAGGTGAGAAGTTATTACTGTACTGTACTTAGTGATGCTACAAATAGCTACACTTTGTTCTATGGATTGATCTATCCATACAATTGCAGGAATTGTGTAATTGCCTATACAAAAGTTAGACTTAACCTTACATATATTTCTTTAACATGGATGCTTTCTCTGAGATTCCTGATAAACTTTAAATCTCTCAAGATATCATTAGCACAGACTATGCCTTTCTTTCAATTTTTTACTTAGAAACTCCAACTCAACACAAAGATTGATACACTCAAGGACTGTGATATGACAGGCATACCTTTTACTCCACTTGCCTTTCTCTTCTCCAGATTGCATTCCTACATTACATGCACCCATTAGGATGCTTATCTTAGTCAATTCTATCTACAAAGAGATTCCCTATTTTATAAATAAACTGTCAACTGTAAAGTCTCATTAGATTCAGTAGATCGCCTTACTATTCTTGAAACTCTGGATGAATATAGATTTTTTTATTACATTTCTGCTACAGACTATATACAACCAGCCCAAGTATCTGAGCATCTAAGCCCCTTAATTCAGCTTAACCACATTACAATACAGAGACTGATGAGCCAACCAAGGTCTACGTGGGACATGGAACTAAACCTCCTGTTCAGACCCTCTGTTCAGATGTAGTAGATAGGCAGCACAGTCTCCGTGTGGGCCACACAATATGTGGAGTAGGGACTAGTTCTGACATGGATTCAAGCCTCTTAAGGTTGCTCACTTCTACCTGGGCCAGGTGGCCTTGCCAGGCCACAGAAGAAGCGGTAACAAGTAGTACAGAGGACTCGGGATTGGAGTTCTTCTGGCAGAGTGTTTTCTTCACACTGCTTCCCTCAGTCAAGCCTCGCATACAGGCAAGTCAGATCTACTGTTCTCCATCCTGTGGTGTTCAAAGGGTAATATGCAAGCATCTCTAATGCTGGTGTGAAACAAGAAGAGATTCCTATTTCTATACATAGCATTTGTCTCAAGATGAGTAGTGTAGTTATATAGCTCAATTTCTCTACTTTCACAACTTTCTGACCAATTATCTCTTCTCCAAAGTCCCGCAGTCCAAAGCACCAGTCTGTGAGAGACATATTGTTTTCTTGGTTGAAGCTTTTCTGTATAAGTCTTATTGGTTATAATTGTGTCTTAAGTTGTCTCAGGAATTTGATCACAATTAAGTCTAACGCATACATGGAGGCTCATTGATTTCTATGTTTTCTGTGACAACTGAGACCTTATGAAGGGGTATCTTCTTTCCAAGCATTCCCTTCCTCATTGATTTATGATTGCTTGAATGGGTTTTAGGTTTTGGGTTACCAAGCTCTGTTCTTTATATTGGTTTAATGACAACCTCCTAATTATTCCAACCTTGAAATAAAGGAAATTTTTTGACATATGTATTTCTTCTCTTATATTGAATTTACCAAATATGTCAGTAACCAATAACAAAGACATCAACAAGCACGTTCTGAAACAATTTCTAAATTAAACCTATAATCTTTCATAGGGCTGTCAGCTTACCACATGACAGATCTCTCATTATACACAGCAGGAACATTACTGCCTCCATAGCTACTCAACGTTATTACTTCCCTGAGAGCCCCTGGGTACATATGACATCTATTGGCCTCACATTATTAACATGAGCCACCATTTTATATACTAGACATACCCTTGCCATCTAATGACCCCAAACAGAATAGAAACAAACAAAATGTAAAACTTTGTTCTGCACACTTGACTCTACATTCAACGTTGCTTGACTTATGTTTCTAATTCCCCACCTCCAATGAGAGCATCCATTCTTTTTACAAACATATCGTCAGTTTTGTCATTACCTTCCTACTACTCCACTTGCTGCTAAAATCCCTTCCTTTGGTAAGAGAAAACGTAATGTCTAAAACTCCTCCTAATGTGTCAATATAAAATCAATTTGCAATTCACCAAAATTTGCTCTGAGGAACAAATGAAGTTTTTTGGTTTATTGGCACAGCATAAGTGGCACACATATAGGTGGGGTGTGTGTGTGTGTGTGTGTGTGTGTGTGTGTGTGTGTGTGTGTGTGCAGCTTATAACAAGAGAGAAGAAGAGTCTGGATACTCAAGTAAGGATATCTTGGCTTTGCTTACTCTTCTATGTGGTTGGAATTCTTCTGGTAGACTACTTCTTCGAGCTTCATACCTGTAGCTTTGTACTGAATCAGTGCCAGCCAACAAAAACTAGTTACTTGCAGCTCACTAGTCCTTTAAAATTCTGTAAGATTCACACATGTACTTGAAAAGCATGAAGGCCTACTGGTATTTTCTCATGGTTTGCAAATTTCAAAATAAATTACTTAGTAATGTCAACCATCCCCTTTACAGTTTATTATAAAACCAGTAGGGATAGTGTTTAAGACTGAATCAAGTAATAACTGTACAGAACACAGTCCACAGAGATAGTGAAACATCCACAAAGAAAGATCAATCTGGAGACATACTAGCAGGGGGTTTATAAATGGAGGAAGAGGTGCTGATTAGAAGAATCTTCAGAATAGTGTGATCATGACATGTGGACACTTGCAAAGGTTCTATTTGCCATTACGGTATCAATGATTTCTCCCATGTGGAATATCTCTAAATCCAGAGGGATACTAAGCAAATTTGTCTGAGTTGTAAAAGTAGTGTTGGGAATAAATGGAAAGGAAAAACTAGAAATGACAGATGATTTATAAACTACAGAATTGAAATTTAGAAAGAGAATCAACCAAGGTTCTCTGAAAGATTGGACTAATTTCAGAGCCACAGTACTAAAAGTACTAAACCTGCCATTCTTCTCTTGTCCATGCAGGACTGAGTGGCTAATTATATAACTAATTCCCTATGAGGCAGGTGAAACGTTCTATCAAGGAAACTGACCAGAAGCTCAAGTGTGGTTGAGACATGTCCAAAACCCAAAAATATGAATCTTGAGACCAGCAGAAGTAAGGTTAGTTCTCTCCCTGTTCTCTGTATACATGGCCCAGTACACATAATCTTCACACCTGCCTCTGCAATTCTTGAGGTGGTCATGCAGCCTAGCAAGTGGAATTCTTCTATGTGCAAATAAAGAAACCCTACAATCGCAGCTTCAGCCAATGATATGCATCCAGAAAAGCCCTTCACACTCTTCACTGTTCACATAGCCTTTGTTCACCCTGAAGAAACAAACACAAGCTATTTCACAGAATAGCATTTAAGAGCTGCTATTTCGCTGGGAAATCTAAAAGTGCTATAGCACTTGAATCCTTGGAAAAGCATCCCTCTGACTCCCAGATGGACCAGCATCCAGACTAGAGCTAGGATCCTGAAGACCTCACCTGTTCCAGCTCCACTTCATCCTTCTTAGGCCAGTTCAGAGTGGCACCTGGACATCCTTAGGGACAAAAGAGAGCCACAGCATTGGATCCAGATCTTGTGTCCCTGGATTGGGAGAATCAACATAAGTAAAAATGTCCATTTTACATCAATCTATAGATTCAACGCAATTCCCATCAAAATTCCAAGACTATTCTTTAGAGACCTTGAGAGATCATTTCTCAACTTCATATGGAAAAAATACAGAATAGCTAAAACAAACTTGTACAATAAAAGATCTGGAGGAATCTCCATCAAGGATCTCAAGCTGTATTATATAGGAGCAGTAATAAACACATCATGGTACTGGCTGGCATGGAAATAGGTTCATTTACCAGTGGATTCAAAGACCCAGAAATAAAACCACATATCTATTTGATTTTTATTAATTATTCATATAACTACATCTCAATGGTTATCCCATCCCTTGTATCCTCCCATTCAACCATCCCTCCCATTTTCGCCTTACTCTCCTCCCCTATGACTGTGACTAAGGGGGACTTCCTCCCCCTGTATATGATTTTTGACAAATAAGACAAATCCATACAATGAAGAAAAGATAGCATCTTCAACAAATGGTGCTGGTCTAACTTGATGGCTACATGTAGAAAAATACAAATAGACCCATGTTTATCACCGTGCACAAAACTAAATTCCAAATGGATTAAAGACCTTAACTTAAAACCTGACACCCTAAGTACATTAGAACAAAAGGCAGGGAAGAGCATTAAACTCATTGGCAAAGGAGACAACTTCCTAAACAGAACGCCAACAGCCCAGGCTCTAATGTCAACAATAAATGGGACCTCATGAAACTAAAAAGCTTCTGTAAGGAAACAGTCAATAGAGCAAATCAACATTATAAAGACTGGGAAAAATCTTCACCATCCCTACTTCTGACAAAGGGCTAATATCCAAACTACATAAAGAATTCAAGAAATTGAACACCACAAAACCAAGTAACTCAATCAAGAAATGACACTCAGAATTAAATAGAGAATTCTCAACAGGGGAATACCAAATGGCTGACAAACACTTAAAAGAAATGCTCAACATCCTTAGTTATCAGAGATATGCAAATCAAAATGACTCTGAGATTCCATCTTACACCCTTCAAAATGGGTAAGAACAAACACTCAAGTGACATCACATGCTGGCAAGCATGTGGAGAAAGGGGAACACTCCTTCATTGCTGGTAGGGGTGAAAACTTATACAACCACTTTGAATATCAATCTGGCACTTTTTCAGAAAACTGGGAATAGGGATACCTCAAGACCCAGACATCTCACTTCTTGGAATATACCCAAAAAATGTTCCACCACACAACAAGGACACATGCTCAACCATGTTCATAGCAGCCTTATTTGTAATAGGAAGAACCTGGAAACAAACTAGATGTCCGTCAGTCGAAGAATGAATAAAGAAACTATGGGTACATTTACACTATGGGATACTACTCAGCTATTAAAACAAGGGAATCTTGAAATTTGCAGGAAGATGGAGGGAACTAGAAACAATCCTCCTAAGTGAGGTAACTCAGACCCAGACAGACACACATAGTATATTCTCATTCATAAGTAGATGTTAGCTACTTAATTCAGATTAACCACATTATAATACAGAGACTGATGAACCAACCAAGGAAGGTCCATGTGGCACGTGGAACTAGAAGTCCTCCTATTCAGACATGCTGTGGTAGATAGGCAGCACAGTCTCTGTGTGGGTCCCACAATATGTGGGGTAGAGACTACTTCTGTCATGGATTCAAGCCTCCTAATGCTTCAAATATTTTTCTCAAATCCACAATCTGTCAGCAAGCAAATAAACAAATGTTCAATAATTCACTTCATTTAGTTCTTAGATTATATTGATACTTGGATGTTATACTTGTTTATGTCACATAATTTAGAAAATGAATTTAAAAATTGCAAATAATTAGTGAATGATGGGCAAAGAATGTAACGTTAATAAAAAGAATATTTCATTTCATTTAGATTTAAAAACTGGTGGAATGGCTGAAAATGATAGGAAAAATATCAGTATTGAGACCTAGTGAGAACCTATAATTTCAACCTCTTCCAAAGCAGGTTGGTTTATCATTGTATTATTCTATTTTTCAATTTCAGGAGCTTGTCTAACACCTTGTTCTGAACTCATGAAAATCCACAGGACCTTCTATGTTTTAATTATATTAGCATTATCCTCACAAGACTGGGGAATATTAAGTCTCCTTTAGACAAAGTAAATGCATTTTCCCCTTTATCTCAATGTTTAATGCTGTATATAGAACCCAGAACTTCATGTATTCACTGAAGATTTTTATCACTGAGTCACATGCTCAGGCCATACAATGTTTACCATTTTCTACCATTCTCCAAAATCTCACAAGAAATTCTAGAACCTAGTTCCTTTCTCAAGGCAAGCACTGTAATTTTTACACACAATATAGAAGAAGAAATTTGGTCATCAAGAATGGGCACATGTTTATAGTAGATATATATTACATTTGCAAGAGAAGATAGCCAGTAAAATTCATACACAAGAGAAGTCAGTCAAAGTTTCTTCTGTTGTACCATTTCCCTTCTTCCAAGATCAGAAATCATATTCCACATGGAACCCAGAGGAAAGCAAAAACACAGGTGCCCAAGTATGCATCAGCACCATGGGGGAATAATGCTTTAAGACAGTGTGATCACAGCTCAGTTCCTGCAATCTCAAGGACTATCTTTAATATCTCTATGACTTCTAGACAAACAATTAAAAATCTCTTCAAGGTATCCAAGCTCCAACAAAAGTTTCTTCACAGGGACAGAATTGTCCCTTCAAACTCATTCACGCCAGCTCCTACTGAAATTCACGATGTGATGTTAATGAACACATAGCAATATTGGTATAATATATTTTTGGTACAAGAAAGAGAAATTTGATCGTTTTCTTTTGTGCAGACAGCCTAGTCTTGTGTGGCTATGCTTACCTATTCACAGTTTAGGTTCCAGCATCTGCTGTGAGATAAGAAATTACTAAGCAGAGGAGTTACTGCCTACAGTGGCTATTCCCACATGTAACAAGGAGAAATCAGTACTCTGTTACCCAACTCAGGGAAAGTGTTGATTTCATGGGCTCTATTCCCAGGAATATGCCTCCTTTCTGTATTATTAAGGAGAAATATCCACACAGCCATACTAGAACAAATTTCACATCTCTGTGAGAATCTTTCTACTCTTTTTTTCCTGTTGAAGTTGAACCTCACTAGGGGACTAAACTCGACCATCCATGGTGGTGTCAGTTTCCTCAGTCCGAATGAGGCACAAAAGAATGAGGGATAGTCATGGTCACATCAAAATATTTCTCCATGATTGCCACTCAGGTATATTAACTAGAGTAGAGGTCATCTAAAACCCTGAAAATTTATCCCTAAAAGTGGTTATTTCAGGAAACTTGGTCAACTGGATAACATTTGAGTTAATTTCCTGGGAAAAACAGATTATTGAATCATTGATACAGCAAAATTAAAGACATTCCAGTATTATTTAGGGTTGGAATTGTACCAATTTAATACTCTGCTAATGAACTTTGGGTAGATGTTTCAAAGGGTCCCTGAGTCCTTGCATTTACCCTACCATTCCTGTTTAGATATCTTTCACAGCTTTTTCTTCCTTCTCCTAGAAATTTCTTGTAGAAATAAAGATCAGCCATGGTGGGTCACAATTGGTATTTTCATGTATACATGTGTCTCTGCAAGTCTCCTTAACTATGCTATCTGTAATCTATATCAATCAGCAGAAGAGAGAAAGATTGAAAGTAGAAATTGGAATATAAAGAGAATGTAACAGCAAGAAAATGTAAAACAATAGTGGGACATATGTTATGATATTGACATAATTACTGCACAGATAACTCATAGAAACACCTGCATGAAAAGACACAGGAAGGGGAGTGTATACAAAGTTCTTAATACATATTAATGAATATTTCCAGAGGATGCATGCAGAAGATTGAAAACCCATTTTCATCGGACCTCTGTATAATGTTAATATTCCAATGACCTAAGATTATTTTTTGCATATGAGGAACACTAATTGAACTCAGTGGTCTTAAAATAAAACAAACAAACAAATAAATAAATGTGATCTTGACAGTAATAAATCTTCAAGAGAATAATTTGGAATGTGTCTGCATGATTGATTTGGATTGAGCAACAACTGTAGATTTTTGAGAAAAAAACACCCAAATATGAAAAAATATTTCTAATAGAAAGTAGAGGTTCATCTAATTATGATATAAACATTCTAGTTATTCTGACACCTGAAAGAAGCCTGAATAATACACAGAGCATTTTGTGAAAATTTTGTAGGCCAGTAACCAAAAACTACATTTAAAATTATAATAGGTGACAATTCTACGCATTTTGCTAGTATCATCATTTTTAATAGACTGGTTATCACAAGGATACTGACTAAAACATATTGCCACCTGTACTATCACTTGATTGTGTACAACACAATTTTCATGTTGGTCTGCTTTCAAATGCACATGGCAATTACTCACTGCCTTGTTTCCCAGTACAGCAGATATGTATCATGGCAAGGGCTGAGGTCTGAAATTAATCATAAATAGACCTAGGCAATGTTTCCATTGATTTTCTATGACTGACCATTCAGAAAGGACTCAGTGTTTAATAAGTGAAATATTTAAGGAACTAAAACAAATATTTTAGATTAAATATACATATAACGGCCGCACTCTGCCAAGCCAGGGTAAGCAAGTCCTCAATAGTTCCTGCCCTGCAAACAAGCTTGGCAGAGATATTAGGCCAGAACGCTGAAGAAAATGTCCAATATTATAAAGTGTATTGGGTGACTGGTCAGGCAGTAAACTGTCTTAAGTCAATTTGTACATTTTGAAAGCTGCCAACCCACACTGCTGGTTCATTCAGGAATTTATGTTTTATTCCTTCTCAAGTCTTTGAGGGGCATTGAAGACAAGATAGTATAGTTTTAGAAACAAGCTTAGTTGATTAGGGGACAAGATCGTCTTAGATTAAGTTAAAGACGTTAAGCTATTAGAGTTGAAATAGAATAGATATTGAATTTCATTCGAAAATTTAGACCCATCCAGACAGGAAAGACACTTCAAATGGGACGAATGCAGATGGCCAAGTCACTATGAATGTAACATGTATAGAACTCATTATTCTCATGATTGTCACATGGTTCTCCCTGCTGTATGTAGTTTGTTTTACACATGTGTAATAAAATAAAAGTATTAATAAATATCAAATTTAAAAAAGAAATAAATACACATCTAAAATAATATTCTCAAAAAATTAATAGGACTATTTTAATTATAAAAATTGTCAAACACCTAAAGTGGACATTAATATATATCTGCATAGGCATATAAATAAAATTCAGGACCAGCACAAAGGAGGGTTGGTATGAAAATCAAGAACAGCATAAAAATCAAGTGGATATAAAAATTAAGACTACCTCCTGGCATTTGTTGAAATTTAAGAGTTTCTCTTGGAATTATTGCACTGCTAGTCTACCCAAAATAAGTAGCTAAGTTTCATTCAGGAATTCAATCTCACAAAATTAATATGGAGAGAAATAAAGGCTGCCAGCTTATATGGATGTATAAACCTCAGTGTTCCTAGTGGCATAGAAATATATACTGGAATGCAGTGGTTCATATCTCATAAAACAAAGAATAATGATTTTTTTTTTAATTATGGGGAGATGGTGATGTCCTGACTATATGAATTTTGTCTGTCCTGGGCAGGACTATGTCAAGGACTCAATAGCTCTGACCTATGGTATTTGAAAAGCCTTTTGCAGGTGATGCTCACTGTGATGTCAATATATAAAAATGATAGTTTGAGTAATGACATTTTATGTAGGAACTATCAATCACTTCTTCTTCCTCCAGGATAATTCCAGCCTTAGAATGTTCTCCTACAGCAACGGTTCTCAGCTTTGATAACACTGCGGTGCTCTAATACAGTACTTCATGTTATGGATAGTCCCAACCACAAAATTA
Source organism: Acomys russatus (assembly GCF_903995435.1). Taxonomy (NCBI): domain Eukaryota; kingdom Metazoa; phylum Chordata; class Mammalia; order Rodentia; family Muridae; genus Acomys; species Acomys russatus. Next base: position 17,705,724 of record NC_067143.1, read on the forward strand.
TCTTGTAGCTACTACAGAACCAAAACTGTGTTACTGTTATGAATCATAATGTAAATAGAAAATATCCCGGATATCTGATGTGCAATCTATGTGGGGGTCACAACCCACAGCTGGCCTCCCTTCTACATTCGCTAAGCCTGCCTTTCTTCTTTATCTGTATACCACAAACCTGCCTCATTACTTAGCTCTATTTAATAAACTTCCTCCATCATCCAGATGTGTAAAATAAATGCACTAATGTACCTGGAACAGTTGATGCTCCTCTCCGTCAGAAAAAGCACAGGCTAACAAATCTTACTTTTATATCTTGCTGTCTGCACATTCCCCATTCACTTGTCACTTTAGCAAAGAAAATGTCGAGTAGAGAGAGGAAAAAGCTATAATATATGACTAAGATAACAAAATCTCAAAATATAAAGAGCATGCTTATTCAAGAAATTTTACCAATAAGAGGCAGGCTGTGGATATGAAACTCATCATGCAGTTGATTTTATCCTGCATGTCATCTGCAGAGACATAACATATTGGATCAGTAAATTGTCCACTCATTCTTCCATTTATAAACATCAATAAAATCTTACTCATGAAATATAGACCTTTGCATAATAATATAAAGAAGTGTATCATCAACAAGAGAAGGAAATTGAGAAGCTATAACATGTAGAAACGACAGCTGAAACTATAGTATAACATACTTTCAAGTTGGATAAGTGTGGAGCATCTTTGGTTAAGAATATTAAAAAAAAACTATATAGTTACCAGAAGATTGTCTTAATCAAGAAAATTCTAAAAATAGATGATTATCTATGGTATTTAAGGCACTATGCAATAAAGAAAAAAGTTTTCAATTTTTTAAAAAATAGAGTTTTAAACAACATGAGACAGAGTGTACAAATCTAACAGGTATTATGTTAAGTAGAAAAGTAATTCCACTTAGTATTACCCTGGAAATATGATATGCAGCTATTTGAAATGTTCATAGTAGCTGAGATTATAGGGTTAAATGAAAGAATGTGCAGACTGGGAATTTTAAAAGCCAAACTGACTCCACTTACTTCTGTTAAAATGTTTTTAATGATTCTACTTTATGTGCCTGCACATATGTCTGGGAGGATCCACAGAGGCTTTTCAGCAGATGTAACAACCCCTAAAGCTTGAATCACAGGCTGCAACAAACATACAACATGCAAACTGTGAACCAAACTGTGGGCCTGTACAGGAACAATGATCACTCTTAACCAGTACAACAATTTAAGTTCCTATTTCCTGACTAAAATAAGACCTTTATGACCAGGCTGGATATGGAATTTTTGGCACAGCCTAATCTAATGGGAACTGCAAAAGTCATGAAGCTATAAGCACGATGGTGGAGCACACCTATAATCACAGCTTTCAGGAAGCAGAGGCAGGCTGATCTCTGTGAATTTGAGACCAGCCTGGTCTACAAAGCAAATCCAGGGCTGCCAAGGGTACACAGAGAAACTGTGTCTTGAAAAACCAAAATAAATAAATAAGTAATAAATAAATAAATAAATAAATAAATATCATAAAGCCCAAGACAGCTCTTTGATAAAGCTCCAGCAAAGCTAAGCATAGCCATGCAATCACTGTGGTATGGCCTTGATGTCTACATGTCACATGCTTGGAGGGATTTTGCTATTTATACAACTTTGGGATGTTGGATTGATGGAAACTTTTTATGAAGTGTTTATGCTCTTTCCTAAGAGTTCTGTTTCTCAGCTTTCCCAGGAATGTCCTGACCATACTAGGCCTCCTGCTTTTCAGGAGATATCTTTATCTCACCGTCCTTGAATGTCTGCCTTACTCCCTGGAGGTTGTGACTCAAATAAATATGCCAGTGGACCTACTTACTAGGCTGTGACTCAAAAATAATCTTGGCACATCTGCCCCTGTACTTACTCAGAAACAAGAGAATATCAGAACAAAGTAAACACTAAAAGGTAAAACAAAAAATAAGGTAGGCTAGAGAAGTTGGCACCAGATCCAATTAAAAGCCTCTTTCTTATACTGATTGAAAGAGAATAGTGTAGTTAATGATTAAAAAATAAAATATTAAGACCCATCTTTCTTAGAAAAAGTGAACTCATACAGGGCTACTCTGGGGTACTATAAGTAAGGAACAAAACTGCTAATATTAGACATAAATAAACTCTGCAAATATCTAAAATATAAACACTGTATTATGCCAGAAATTGAATAATACCTGCAGCAGCATTGGCCTGAAGATTTTCTTTGGACATAATGACAATTTTCACTCAGACTATTAAAAGTTGATAATCCACTGCTTGGGACATGACATTCTGCCCAGGGTGGCTTGGAGATTTTCTTTCTGTCTATTGCCATTAGAACTGCAAAGGGGAACCGGCCTGAAAACAGGCTGTCATGCTATGACAAAATATGCCCTGGAAATTTCAATATCGTTAAAAATTAGATTGTGAGGTTGATGAGGAAAACTGATCTAAAAGATAATTATGTTCTGTCATGGTTTATCATTGATGACTAAGTTTATGACCAAGCAGAAGTTAAAACACATGTCCAGGGAAAAATGAAATATTGTGGTGGTATTGAGTCGAGGGCGAGGGGCTGCATATTTAACTCATGCACACACACACACATACACACATGCACACACAATAACACAGCGGGTCCTTCGTGCTAAGAGAGCAGCAGCCACAGCAGCAGCTGCAGTAGTGGTTTATTCTTTTCCAAAAGTTCCAAAGAGCCTTCTTATAGGCAGCCAAACAGGAATCCTTCTCCCAGGTGAAATCTCTCAAGAGGTAATTGCACACAGGGGGAAAAGTCTCGAGGAAGGGAGAGGCGTGTTCTCAGAGCAGTAAACACGACTACCTAACCAAGATAAACACAGACGTGGAAGCTGCGAGAAACAGGACATGAAACAGCAAGACAGGCAGGCAGCGCAGTCGGGCCTGGTTCCTACAGGTCCCCCCTTTATATAAAATACAAATGAGCACCTGTCTTAGATTGCCAGGACAGTTTCCTATCTTACCCGTCATCGGAAAGGCTTTGTACTTCAAAACCCTCCTGTCTTAGGTTGATAGGTACCTCCATGGTCTTACCCATCATTGGATACTCATTTATCAAGGCTGAAAAACAAATGAGCTCCTGTCTTAGGTTGCCAGGACAGTTTCCTATCTTACCCATGATTGGAAAGGCTTTGTACTTCAAAACCCTTCTGTCTTAGGTTGATAGGTACCTCTTTGGTGTTACCCGTTATTGGATACTCATTTATCAAGGCTCAGCCTAGCCAGGGCAGTGGGGTTATCCCCTGGCAAAGGCATGAGGACCTGTTGCACATGAAACTGTTGAAATGCCTGTTGTGTTCTTATGCGGGAGAGGCTCCAGAACAGAAAACCTCCTAAGCCACATAGCAGGATGCCTTGCGCGATAGCCTCACTTCAGCCTTTTAGCAAGCTTCCTACATCTGTAGGCCCTTTATGAAGGCATTCCCTGTAATGGGTAGAACTCTAGTTTCCAGTAATAAGGCTGTTCACTGATCAAGACTTTAGGTAGCTAATTGTATCATAGAATTTAGAGAATTCTTAGTAACCAATGCACTGGCTACCTCTCCTGAGATTTATCCATCATGTGCACAGTAGTTAATAGACTGAGAAATGGCAATGCCCACAGCAGCGGTGGCGGCAGTAACTGCTACAACAATGATGACAATAACAGCGGCAGTAGTTCCGAAATCTCTCCTTTCATGATAGATGACTAGGCCTTGCCAGCCATCATGCATCACAGGAAAGGGAACCACTCAAGGTGTCCGTGCCACCATGGCAGTCTTATCATCATTCCAGCAACTTCTTAGATGGCAAACCTGCAGGGAACAATTTAAAGTCTCCCCCTCAAGGGAGTCATTAGTAACAACAATAAGGAAAGGTGCTACCGCACAGATAGCTGAACTTATAATATTTTTACTCCTTTCCAGATCCTCAGATATAGCAGACATACCCAAGCTGCAATTAGTCAAATACGGCCATACTGGTCTGCTCAGACCTACTGGCATCAGAATGGGGGGTGGGGCTATTCACCAGAGCCCAAACGATCTCCTGTAGGCTGGGCTGACTCTTGTGGACCAACAGGACGCACATACTGCCCAGGAACCCAGATTGGTACTTCATTGTCCTGTGGAAAGACACAAGCAGACCCTTGGGCCCACACCAGTATGGGGTCCGGACCCTTCCACTGACCAGTGGAAAGATCTTTCCATTTAACCAGTCCTTTTTGTGACTTGGGAGGTCTCCAATGTCTACCCACAGCAGATAAGCCCGAATCGTCCACAGTTAAAAAATTGAGAATATACAAGATATATGCTAATTGAGAATGCGGGGAGAATTTTCCTCCATACTCCCCCTTCTTTATTTTAGCAAAAGAAGCCTTATTGGTGCGATGTGCACGTTCTACCAATGTTTGTCCCTGGGGATTATATGGGATCCCGGTTTTATGAATGATCTCGTAGTCATCTAGAAACTTGGCAAGGCCAGCACTAATATATACAGGGCCATTATCAGTTTTTATTTGCTTGGGAGTGCCCATATAGGCGAAAGCCAAGAGCAAATGTTCCTTAACGTTTCGTATCTTTTCCCCTGAGTGACCTGAAGCAAAAAGTAAACCTGAGTATGTGTTTATAGACACATGAACATATTGTAATTTACCAAAGCTGGGAAAATGAGTTACATCCATTTGCCAAATATGATTCGGCAGGAGCCCTTTAGGATTGACCCAAGTTTGCAGAATTTGAAGGAACTCTGTGCAAAATGGACAGTCTTTAACTATTTGGGTGGCTTGATCTTTGGTGACACCAGTATGATGACATAAGGACTTGGCATTGAGGTGGAATTTATGGTGTAGTTGCTGAGCTTTATCCACCCCAGTGATTATTACTGTCAGAACTATGGGCTCTTGAGTAAGGGCATCTACCATCCTGTTTCCTTCACTCAAGGGTCCAGGCAGGGATGTGTGCTCTCTTAAGTGTCCAATAAAAAGAGTATTTTGTCTCAGCCAAATTAATCCCTGAATCTGTAAGAGAAGGCCATGTACCGAAGAAATAGGAGCTACGTAAGCAGATGTTTCTAGGGGAGGGAGAATTTGAGTTACATATTTACTATCAGAATAAATGTTTATAGACGTATTAGGAAATAGCTGTAGAGCCGAAAGAACAGCCTGCAATTCTGCCACCTGAGCAGAAAGGGTGGTGACCGTAATTCGTTTGATTACCTCCCGGGAATATACTGCTGCAATTCCTTTAGAAGTTCCATCAGTAAAGACCACCCTAGCATGAAGAATAGGCTGCTTCTGTATAATTTTAGGAAAAACCACAGGGTGCATTTTAAAAAATTCAACTAACTTATTTGGGGGATAATGATTGTCAAATTTGCTGAGGGTAAAAGACATAAAAATTGCCCAATCATCATTATTATTTTGAAACCATGTTATTGGGCCAAACAAAAAGGAGAGATTACTATATCAGGCTCTTTTTCAAAAAATATGCAGGCTGGATTTCTGGGCCTTAAATAATAGGGTTATTACAGCTTGCAGGTAAGAAATTACTACTCTAGCAGGTAAAGCCTGCGAGTGTACCCACAAGATAGGCCAGGCCTGCCAAAAAACTCCAGTAGGAGCCTGGGCTGTGCAGAACAGCAATAACGGTTGGTTATAATCTATATAATTAACATGGACCTGAGATAGGGCTTTTTGCAGAAGTTCTATGCAAGTACGACCCTCCAGTGTTAAATGTCGGGCAGAAGTAGGATCAGGATCTTCTTGCAAAATACCAAACAGCGGTTTTAATTGGCCAGAAGTAATTCCTAAGCTGGGACGAACCCAATTAATATCTCCCAGAAGCTTCTGAAAATCATTGAGAGTGGAAAGGGAATCCGATCTTAAAGTAATCTTTTGAGGTTTAACACCATTCTGCAACAACTGATGACCTAAATATTGATAAGGAAATTGCTTTTGAATTTTCTCAGATGAGATCTGTAAATTAGCCCATTTCAGCATCTCCTGTAAGTCAGCTAAAGCAGATAATACCTCCTCCTCTGTCTGTGCAGCCAGAAAAATATCATCCATATAATGAATAATATATACAGCAGGGAAATGCATCCTGACGGGCTCTATGGCAGATGCGACATAATTCTGACAAATGGTGGGACAATTAGCCATACCCTGGGGCAATACTACCCATTGATATCTTTTATAAGGTTCTCGCAAATTAACAGAGGGAGCACTAAAGGCAAACCGTTGCGAATCATTGGGATGTAGGGGAATAGTAAAGAAACAATCTTTCAAGTCAATTACAATCATATGCCAATGCTTAGGAATGGCTACTGGAACAGGAAGGCCAGGTTGAGTGGCCCCCATAACTACCATCGCTCTAAGGTCCAGTAACAATCTCCATTTTCCTGATTTCTTTTTGATAGCAAAAACAGGTGTGTTCCAAGGGGATGTAGAATGTACAATATGGTCTAGAGCGAGCTACTCTTATACAAGCATATTGGCAGCCTCCAACTTCTCTTTAGACAGACAGGGGCCATTGTTCAACCCAAATTGGGGTATCATTTTTCCAGTTAATAGGAATAGCGGGAATTGGAGGCTGTTGAACAATGGCCCCTATGGAAAATACCCTAGCCCCTGTTTATCAGAAGGATGGCGGAGAGTTATCTCTTGGTCTGAAACAGGATGGTTATTGCCCTGTAGGTTTTTGCCTAAACCTTGTCCTGGACAAAATGCTTGTTGATTTAACATTCTTTGTACTGGCTGTGTGGTCCATACAGCCCCCATTCCTTCCAGTATATCCCTTCCCCATAAATTTAATAGGAATATGAGGGAGGACATATGGCTGAAATATTCCCTGATGTTCCTCCTCATCCTTCCAAGTCAACATCTTAGTACTGCGAAAAGGAGTGTTGGCTGTTCCTACTCCTTGCAATTGGGTATTTGTTTGTTGCAGCAGCCAGGCTGTAGGCCAATAAGAGAGCAAAAAGGACCAAGGTGTCCGCTCCCTTGTCCAGTCGGCCTTTAAAGTCTCTGCTATCAATTTTCAGTGTAAGAATAGGGCGGTCATTAAAGGCTGCACTTCAATAAGCCACTGGCCCAATAGAGCCGAACCCTCCCCTGTCTCTCTTTTCCTTTAAAAATGGGTTGGTTGTTCACAATTGAGGTACTAGGATTATTTGAGCTATACGGGCTCCTTGGGGAATCACCAGAATACCCTTAGTAGTTTCTACCATGATTTTTATTTCTCCCCTTGCATCAGCATCAATGACTCCAGGAATAACTTTAAGACCTCTCATAAGGGACACTACCTCAATCCAGCAACAGTCCCAATGAGCCATCAGGTAACGGACCAAAAATTCCTGTCCCAATGGCCTGGGTGCCCATCTGAGGTGTTAATATGACTCTGGTGGTGGTACAGTGTTCCAATCCTGTGCTGCCTGCTGTCCCCCGGGTGAGATCTTGGATAAATTTGGGTTTCTTTGGGGGATAGAATGCACAGGTTGAATCATTTGAAGGGCAGGTGTCTGCAATGCTCCGCACACCTGTCTTGACGGGGCCTGAAGCTGAACCTCGGGGTCCATTTCCCTGCAGTGGCCTCCCTTGCCTATTTGTCTTAGAGTGGCACTCATTCCCCCAATGATACCCTCGTTGGTAACAAGGACACACACCTGGCTTAGTATGATCAACTCTATCTTGAGCTTGTCCAGTCTCCCTTCGAGTACAATCTCTCTTAAGGTATCCTATCTGGCCACATCTGAAACATGTTTTCAGCCAGACTCCCCCAGAAGGTGACCGTCCCTGAACAGCAGAAGCTATTACTTGTCCCATCATGTGAGTAGTATCTATACTTCGGCAAATTTTCAGATAGTCATTCACACTTTTATATTTATAAGGTCGAAGGGCTTCCTGACAATACTTACTAGCATTTTCAAAGGCCAATTGTTTAATAATAGGCATGGCTCCTTCCACATCTCCAAAAATCCTTCCTGCCAATTGCATAAGACGATCAACAAATTCCTGGAAGGGCTCCGAGGGTCCCTGGACCCCTTTAGATAGCTGTTCTCCTGCCCCCTTATTAGGCAAGGACTTCCAAGCCCTCATGGCTCAAGTTGCAACCCACGCATACACAGCTGGGTCATATTGTATCTGAGCACTAAGTTCAGTATACAAACCCATGCCTGCTAGCATATCCACGTTTCTCTGTGGAACCCCAGCTGCTGCATTACATGCGGTGGTCCGAATACACTGTTCTTGATAATCACTGTGCCAAAACAAATTATCACCCCCACGGAGGACTGCTCTACACATTTGTTGCCAATCATTAGGTGTTAAAAATTGTCCTGTGAAGGATTCAAAAATGGCAATCATAAAAGGGTCATGTGGACCATAGGCCATAACTGCCTCCTTAAGCTGTTTTATGTCTTTAAACTGGAGGGCTTCATGCTGTCTCTGCATTTTCCCTGGGTTAGTTGGGTGAGGCACTTCAACTACTGGAAAGACTACTCCCCTAGAGGGAGCAGAAGGCTTTGCCAAAGATATTTGACTTTGATAATCTGGGTTATATGCCAGGGGCCGCTCTCCTCTAGTTTCTTTTCCTTTAATCTTACACTCCTTCAACTTCTTCTTTGGGGCCCGTATCTCAGAGGTTAAAGTTGCCTCTTCCTCTTCAGAATCAGAAGAAGATATATCAGAGGCAATCTCAGACGGGGCCAAAGATTTTACAGATTTCTCCTCCTGCACTTTATTTTGGGCAAGTTCCAAAACTTCCTAGCTGCTCTCTTATTTTCTCATCCTCGCTCTTAAAGCGCATCTCTACCAAGACGCCATAACGAAAAGGTAGCGATAGGAACACTGTTGGACCCTTCATTTCGTAAAGTCCTCTGGAGATCAGACTTCACCTGATCCCAATCTTGGATAGTTAGCTCTCCCGATACCATAAACCAAGGACTACTCAATTCTATTGTTTTCATAAAATCTTTAACACTCTCATCCTTAATCCCGGTGCCTTGATCCTCTAACAATCTCAATACTTGTTCCACCAAAACCGTGGACGAACCTACGGCACCTATTTTCCCGATGCCTTAATCACTAGCCCACCAAAACCGTGGACAAACCTGTGGCACCTATTTCCACTACACCCATTTCCTACCTCCTTGAGACGCTGGCCAGCTTCCCTGGGTGATCCGTCAGCATCCTCCCTTCTCTCCCTGATCTCGGTGGAATCTCCACTTGTGGCCCCAATGCCACCGCAGTACCGAGTAGAGGGCAAGGGGCTGCGGATTTAACTCATGCACACACACACACACACACACACACAATAACAGAGTGGGTCCTTCGTGCTAAGAGAGCAGCAGCCACAGCAGCAGCCACAGCAGTGGTTTATTCTTTTCCCAGAGTTCCAAAGAGCCTTCTTATAGGCAGCCAAACAGGAATCCTCCTCCCAGGTGAAATCTCTCAAGAGGCACACAGGAGGAAAAGTCTCGAGGAAGGGAGAGGCGTGTTCTCAGAGCAGTAAACACGACTAGCTAACCAAGATAAACACAGACGTGGAAGCTGCGAGAAACAGAACATGAAACAGCAAGACAGGCAGGTAGCCCAGTCGGGCCTGGGTCCTTCAAAATATCTATGTTTTGAAGCAACATACGTCTATCCATTCCTATGGAGTTCTGTTTAAATAAAGAAGCACTCTGACTGCCAGTCAGGCTACAAAACTCCTTCCAATCCCAGTCCCAATGACTGACTCCTTCCTTCCTTTCCTCTCTTATCACTCTTGCATCCACCCATCTTCAGGCCCTGACCCTCACCCCAAGGCTGGACACCAGCAGAATTTTATTGATAGATAATGAATGTCAGTTTTATGGTGTCAATACTGTAACAGGACTTTCATGGATTTAAATAAACAGAAGCACATGCAGATGATTTTGTGTTTTGGCATTCGTATCCTTCAACAATTCCTGGGTTCCCAGATATAGACACTCTTGTGCTCACAGCATTTCTTTTATAAAGTGAAATCATGGCTGGCACTCATGGTAAAGACCTGGAGGCAGGGAATGAAACACCCTCTTTCAAGGACTTGGACCACAAAATCAAGTATTGTAAATGAATATATGAATATTACAGTGAGGTTCCATAAAGCAGGATTCCTGGCTCTGTGTATATATAGTAGTTCCTGTGAACTCACAAGGTACTGAATGCTATTTACTGGTAACTGAAAATTTTCCTAGGGGATGCTATTTCCTGTGTTACTTCTTGATTTGACATTGGGTTTTATGCTGTGATAAGCAAAGCCTTCCCCCATTATAGTTATCTGCAACTGTAAAATTGGAGACTGCAAGAATGAAACAGAATTGATTGGTGGAATCAGATTTTTAATGAGGAAATACTGGTCAATCAATAGATATTTCTTGTGAAAGAGTCGCCAGAAAATCTGGTTGGTAAACTTCTGTGGGAGTATGGAAAACTACTCTGACACTAAAAAGAGACAATTATTTTCCAATACTCCCCTGCCCTTCTCTGCTTCATAGAAATGCACGGTTAGTCAGGGAAGAAAGAGAAACTTTAAGAACCCTTATTTGCCAAAATACAATGAAAAATCAAATATTACTGTAGAAACCGAGATTGAAAAGTTAAAACTTTGTGATCCTTGAGGGCAGCAGGATTATAACAAATAACATTGTGGGTGTTATGTTTCCTATCCCACAGAGAGCCTTAGGTAACAAGTATATCTGCAAAAAAAAATCAAGGCTCTCAGAGAGTCTCACGGGGCCATGTGAGAACTGCTTTTGGCATAACTTTCCTTCATAGCTGATCCCCCCAAGGAAACACAACAGTACATCAGTGGTCTCTGTCAGAAGTTGATACCAAATTGTACCATGTTCCTTGAATAAGATGCAGGACTATAATACTGCAGCATGGATGACAGATATTAAAGCAAAAGCTGTAGATTCAGAACCAGAGTCACATTTTCCTACACAGGAAGCAGGAGCCTGTGACTCAGAGTAGGAGTGTGGGGAATCCCAGCAAATCCATGCCTGTGCTGAGATTTCACTGACTATGGCACATGCAGGGTTCAGGAGCAGTTCTCCTTTGTTTTCACAGCTTACAGGTCAGGCTTTGGCTAGATCAGGGACCAGCTGGTACCTGGAATCTAGCCAGGAGCCTGACTGGTAAAATCCCTGGCTGCAGAGATTTTTATTACCTCTGGTTGCCTCTAATTGGAGGACTGCCTGAATTCAAATGGAGACTGGATTTAGGACCAATCAGGAGAGAGATCTCAAACCTAGGTGTGGGAAGCAAAAGCCTTAGGTAACCTTGGTGATCTGCACCAGAGCTGTGCTAATTCATCTATCTCTCCCTCCTCCCTGTGTGGTGCAGCAGGAACAGAGAAAGTGAAAGGGGAAGACAGGCCAAAAATGTAATTTACCCTGATCTTTTCCTACAATTACCTGACGGTAATGCCTAAGTGCTGATAATATACCTGACTATTTGGGGCAACATTGTGGCTATTTAAATGAAGACCTTAATTTCTGCCGGCATCTTTCTGATCGTGAGTCCGGGGTGCCCAGTGAAGGTTGCTTCTGATTCTTTATGATCTGCCTGCTTTTGTTTTCACCAGTTCTAACACTGTATAGTATATTTATCTATTAGAATGACCTACAAAAAAAAAAAACCCTGCTTGGGTTGTAAGCAGAAATATTGTTCTCAATCTCTGCTGCAGCTATAGCAAATTATCATAGAGTATCTGACAGTCATAATGATAACAAAAATGAACGGTATTTATTTTAGAAAAGCAAAGCTTAAAATACATGTATATTCTCTCTCTCTCTCTCTCTCTCTCTCTCTCTCTCTCTCTCTCTCTCTCTCTCCTCTCTCTCTCTCTCTCTCTCTCTCTCTCTCTCTCTCTCTCTCTCTCTCTCTGTGTGTGTGTGTGTGCATGTATGTGCATGTGTGTGTGTGTATTTGTGTATGGGTATGTAAATGTTTCTCTGAGATTGCACAGATATTGATAGGCAAGCGGCAATCATTTTTATTTAAGCTGTGACTGATATTCATAAACATTTGTATCTGGAAAATTTCATGCTATTCCTTTCTATTGAACTTCCCTCCAATCACTCCTACTACTCATTAGTCCAAAGTTTGTACATGTGCTTTCTCTTTAATAAACATTTAATTAATTTAAGGCATCTGACGTACATAGATATAGGATCAATTAATGGAAAATGGTAGCATAAAATGACAAGCATCCCTGAGAAACTCTCACTCTTTCTCCATCATATCATTAAATACTGATAACCACTCTGATAATATTTAGGATGTGTGAGTCCTGCCTTTAGCCACACAGGCATTTTGGCTGGCTAGATATAATTTAAAAATGTGCAAGCAATAGCAAATGTTGAGCATTTAGGGGTGCCACTGTGATCTCCCTCTTTACCTTTAGATTGCATGCTAATACAAGTGTCCCTCCTTTTAATTTATTATAGAAATATATTAATCAAATACTCAATTGATGCAGATGTACATTACCAATGAATGATTTAAGACAACATTTTTTTAAGGAATGGAATTCGCTGAGGAGTCTTGCCTAGGTGGCCAGCAAAACTCTGATATTTTTCTGTAACTGCCCACCCTCTTACCTTTGGATTGAATGTTAATTCCAGTATGCCTGCTTTTTAATATTTTGTTCTAGAAATGAATCAGAAGTGCTCCTATTTACAAACAAGCATGTTGTTGACTAAATCATCTACCTGGCTCTGCATACTATAATTTTATAAGATACACACACACACACACACACACACACACACACACACACACACACACATATATATATATATATATATATATATATATATATATATATAATGTAATTCAAGAACTACCCTGCTGATTAGTAGAACTATCTATTTTTTTCCTCTCTAGCTGCAATGTTGTCTTCTGTATTGTACCAGTATTACCTTTCGTTTTCTGAATATAGCCTGAAATGTTAGGTCATAGACAAGTGTATGTGCATTCCTTCTGTGATTCCACATATATACTGGAACAAGAGCAGCACAGAGGATTCTCCATATATGCTATGTTAGAATTTGGTCAAAAATTCTCATATTTTTCTTGATTACAATAGTAAAATTTGGATATAGTCCTTTATGTCATACAGATTTTATTCTTTCTATTACTTACACCTGTGTTGTGTTAATATAAACACTGCATCTAACAGTATTACAAAACTTAAAGGTTACTTCATGATTTTACCAGATTTTTCAAGTGTTATCCTTTTATAAATCTTAGCTATAGGTATGTTAGTAGTAGATTGGTATCACAAAGCCACAATTAAATTGTTTATTATATCTCCAGTGAATATTTCAGACTTAGATTATGATTAAGGATTGAATTTATAGCTGATACTGTAAGTATAGAAAATTGCCAGTGGCTGGTAAGACCATGGCTTCTGGAGGGGGACCTATTCCTCTCAATTTGCTGAAGCAGTGTAATTTCTAAGTGTGTTCTAAATATCCATCATTATACCCAAGACAAAATTAGATGTCACCCTCAAGAATAATCCTCATTTTGCAGCAAAGACATTATAGAAATTCACAAATGCTTGAAATGCAAAAGTAACTGTCAATGGTATGTCCAACAACAACTGAGATTTTTTTTTAATACCGTTGGGCTACGACTCAGAAAACATTACAGAAGCACAGCAGAAAAAGTATAAGATCCAGAGGAACAGGACATTTGTTGTAAGTAAAGTGTCTTCTATACAGAGTATGAAAGCTGGACCCATAAATCTCAACAACATGCATACCTAAAGAATAATAGCACAATGATGCCACAAGCTGACATCAATTTACATTGGGAATCTTCGCATGCTTCATCTATAACTGAAAATCTACAGGCAACTATGTTCTCCTATAACAAGCACCATGATAGGCTATTTAATACCAAGAGGCCAGACAAAATGTATAGACATATGATAAACACATAACAGTGAGTAGTTATATATATATATATATGTGTGTGTGTGTGTGTGTGTGTGTGTGTGTGTGTGTGTGTGTGTTAGTCAGAATGATAATCACTAAGAAGAATTGAGGATGAATTAAATAACATGGGTAGGGCTAGAGGTAGAAGGATAGTCAATGTTGGCCACATGTACTAATTTCTCAAATAAATCATAGGAGCTTAAATATGTGTAAGAAATTTAAATGGAGTCATCATATATTTAGAAAGACATGCTCCCAGCTAGAAGTCTTATGCCACCAAGTGAAATCTTCCATGTAAGAAAGGGTTAATTCTAGTTGAGTCATTGGCCAAAGAGGTTCAATGGCTTTTCACACAAACAACACAGATTATTTACAAGGCTATGTTTTAATTTTCACAACAGGATGGTAAGGCTCTATTGTTCAGGATACTATTGCTCACTTTGCCATAAAAAAGACGCTTTACTGCTAGTGACTAGTCTTTATAATGCTGGAAGGCTCAATGGATGTTGTTAGAGGAGAAAGAATTCTTAAATATCACCAGCTACAAACATTGAAAAACCTAAAATAATGATCTGCCTCCAAGATATACTGATGTAATAATGACAAATATATGGTAGTAACCCAGTACTTTCTTCTGTTGCTCTTAAGGGCTAGTGGCCAAGAACCTGAAATTACCTAGGCTGTGATGATAGAGGAAAACACGACTATGATCCTGCTATGAGGACACTAAAATAAAATGGCCTCTAATGGCACACTATTGTACTCATAGGTCAGTGCGTTGTTCAGCCATCATCAGGGATACTTCTTCTTGCACTATACAAAAAAAGACACAGGGATCCTAAACTAACGTCCTTGTAGCTTTAGATATTTCAGAACACAAGGTTTTTCAGGGATGTCTTCATCATGATTTTTCCCTCCAGCCTTATGCATCTCAGTAAACTAAGAAGCAAAAATATTGTAGGGGCCAGAAGAAGCGGATGAATTCAAGGAAACAATATTTTCCAGACACAAGAATGAATCACTTGAGAAGTCCAGCAGACTGTGGTAATAGCCACAATACTGATCAAGGTTCATACCAGGCAACATTCCAGGGATTAGAAGAAAAACTAGATGCAAAATCCACCTCTAGACAAATAGCAATTTATATAATTGCTGTTGGAGAAAACGTTTTCTAATTTTGTTTTCATAATTTTTGTCTTATTTTGGTTTAGTATGTTTGATCATTTTGATTTTAATTTCTTGTTGTGTTTTTATTAATTTTATTGGAAGAGGTAAAGAAAAATGGAGATCAGAGTTAAGGATGTGTGTGTGTGTGTGTGTGTGTGTGTGTGTGTGTGTGTGTGTGTGTGTGTATGAGAGAGATATGAAGAGTATGACATGTTAGTAAAAATGTAGGGAGATTCTAGGAGAAGTTGTGGTAAAAAGAGTTAGTGAAATTAAAAGATATTGAATTTAAAATTTTAAATAAAAATAAAATTTTAAAAATAAACAAACTAAATAATCCAAAGTATAGAATATTTTTAGACTATGAGCTGGCAAATGTGACCTTAATATGGAGGCTTAGTTTACATTTCACTAAGAGTTCATGTGAGTCACTACTTTAATAGGAGGAATGAACAAATGACATTATCAACTCAAAAATATAAAAAAAACTTATAGGAACCAGAGCCAACTTCATTATTTGAAAAAGCCACTCTAATATTGAGTCAGATATGATCTTCAAAGTACTTCCGTGGAAATACCATATATGTAAGTATTAAATATCTCAATATATATGTAATTTTATAAATACTAAAATGATAACTTTTATGGCCAACTCCTTAGACCATTATAATAAAGAAAATCCTTAAGATACTATTAATAGTATATGAATAATGCAAATTGAATATGTGTGGCTTAAGCAAAAAATAATTTATAAATATTGTGAAGGGCATAACCTTGTGTATAGAATACACAAAGTAATAAAATATGGTTAGATATAAACATAATTTCACCAAATCTGTAGAAATTGAGATAATATAAATTTTCAATTGAATTTCATACACAAGCAAGGAAAATAAAAATTGAAAGTCAAAAAGCAAGTGGTTTTACTATACCATCAGCAGAATTTTGTGGTTTGCGTCTGAATTAGGAGATCCACATGATGATGAGAGTAAATGTGGCTTCATTGATGAACTTGATACCAGAGTGACTGCAAAGGAAAACTCTCAATTAGAAATACATGGAATACATTAAAAGAACAACACTGGAATAAATCTTATTTATGTATATTTTGAACTGCAAAAGTAATATGCATGTAAATATCTCAAGATGAAACTCAACTGCACAAAAATTAAGTAAAGAAATCAGTGCAAATCATCCACAAAAGATAACCAGAAAGACATAGGACTGCCATTAGCTCTGTATAAGTATATTAGAATATGAAGTATTCTTTTACAATTCCAAATAAACCCTTAACCTCTGAGAAAAAATTAAGGTTATAATATCTAACATTATGAAACTTGCACATTCAAATATTTTTAATTTAGTATTGCTCTATTTGTAAACAACATTGCCTTATACTAAGATAATATTTTCTGTTTCTATTTTATTTAAAATGTATTATTTAATTTTCATACAGTATATATTTAGTGAAATATATTACAACCATATTTTCCCCTCTCTCCATTCTGCCTTGATCCCCACAACACCTACCAAGATCTACCCATTTCCTTTTACTCTTCAGAAAAGAGCAAGCCTCTAAGCGATAACAAACAGAAAAAACAGATACAAGAAGATAAAGCAACAGCCTCATATAAAGGCTGGAAATGGCAACCCAATAGGAGGAAAATAATGTTAAAAGAAGGAAAAAAGTCAAAGACACACCTGCTCCCACTGTTAGAAGTCTAAGAAAACACCAAACTAACAGAAATAACATATATGCAGAGGACCTGAGGCAGACTGATGCAGGCCCTGTGCTTGATGTTTCAGTTTCTGTGAGCCAATGTGAGTCCTGATTAATTGATTTGGTGGTCATGTTCTGGTGTCCCTAATCCCTTCAGACTCCACATTCTTTTATTCCTTACTCTGGCTTCCCAAACTCTGAGAGGAGGGACCCTCCAATTTAGACTCTCTGTCTCTCCCTCTCTCTATCTCTATCTATCTCCATCTCTCTGATTGTGTGTCTTTGCACTTGCTCCCATCTTCTGCCAGATGAGGCCTCCCTGATATTGATTGGACAAGCCACCAATTTATGAGTATAGCAGAACATTGTATGAGCAACTTCATTGATTTTTTTTTTGGCCAGTCATTGTTTTTCAAATGCTTCTTTCTGATATCAGAGGCTTTTGTTTGTTGTTTGGTTTTGTCTTGGTTTTTGTTCTTACAAGAGTTTTATTGCTTGAGATACAATGTCAGAAGAATATTCATTGACTCCAGTGAATCTTTTCAGGTATTGATCATCTATATACAGACAAACTAGTTTTAATTTTATATACTAACTTCATTCAGATAGCAGAAACTGGTTTGGAGTTCTCTGCTGTAAAATATCAGGTTTTATGTCTGACAACAGTATGACCAATCAACATTTTATACTAGAATACTTAATGCAGTTGGATTGTTAATAGAGATAAACATGGTATAATGTTAATCATTAATTTAAATGTATTCGGTATAAATAAAATTATATCAATAGTTTAATAAAAGAATGTAAAAGCAAAATCCTTCAAAATATGAAATTGAAAAACCATCAATGAAAGAAGGGCAAAACTTAAAAAGGAGGGTAATAGACACAAGATTCCCAAAAGTTGTCTAAAGATTAAAATAAAAAGTTAATTTGTTGCACAGCTCACATAGAAAATTATAAAAATGTGTTATTATCTGAATGGAGGGAGAGGGAATATTTCACAAATCCACAACCATTTATAATAAAACACTCAGTAAATTTGGTAGAAAAATTAATCTCTTAAACCTAAATGGCATCAGAAAAATTTATATATGCCATTTTATCATCAAGTTCTTGATTTTCCAGATTAAAGACCAAAACCGATGTACATTTCTTTTACATTTCTAATTAAATTTTGCCGAAAGGCTATTTTCAGATGTATTAGGTAAGGAAATAACTTAAGAAATACTAAATTTAGTGGATACTTTTCATAAATGAAAACAAATAAACATGTGAAAATACCATAACCATGTGAATATAAATCTCCTAAAGAACTAACAAAACTCTTTTTAAAATATAAAGGAAGTTGGTCTTTTATACAACTCACACAATCAAAGTAAATGTCAAGTTGAATTCCCATATAAATGATAACTCCAAATGTTAACTCAACTAACAAAGATGTTAAAGAAATCTATGCTTGCCTTGGTATTCCTGTGTCCACGGCTTACCTGCGCATGAAACAGAAGTATCACATGAATGTAAGAGATGGAGATCTGCTTTGGAAAACAGAAAGTGCCAGAGAAAAGTGTAAGATTTTAAATATAAAGACTCTTTAGTAAATTTTTCAAATGAGTAGACCATGAAGAAAGCATCATCAACACTACCAATGGCACCACGAACAGCACTATTGGCAGCAGCCTGCTTCATCTATACCTATCAATGTACAGTAGTCCATCAGCCAGAATGAAGGCTCAGCTGAAGAGTTTTAGAAACACAATAAAGAAGACCTTCTCCTAATGTGGACGTCTCTCTTTGTAGGTAATCTTCATTCTGATGTCACTAAAGAGAAAATGAAAAAACATTTTGAGATACGTGGAAAAGTAGGTAAGGTTTTCATTCATAAGAATAAAGATTCTGGATTTATTTACATTGAATAATGAACACTAATGGTAATTGCCAAATTGTAGCTAGACAATATATGACCCTCCATGGAAAGCAGCTGCACATGAGCTTTGCCTGTCATAATGGATCACATATAGTTCTCAACCTCCCTTCGTATTTGGCCAAAGAATTTCTAGATGAAAATTTTTCTTTGTTTGGCCAGGTGGAGAGGGCTGTGGTCATTGTGGATGACTGAGGAAGGGCTTCAGGGAAAGACATATTTGAATTCTCAGTATAGCCAGCTTCTCAAAAACTCTGGACAGATACAGTGAAGATTGATTCTTGCTAAGTGCAGTTCCTCAGCTTGGACTGCAGAGTCTATGGTCCAGTTAGATGATAAAGAAAGACTTCCAGAGAAGTGAGTTATAAATACCAGCAATTCCTAATGGTATTCTGCAATACTTGCAGACCAGAGCTCTTCCCACTATTGTCAAAGAGGCTTCCTCCAGCAACAGATGGAAACAGATATGTAGATCATGGCAACACATTTCATGGAGCTTGAGGAACCCTGCAGAAAAGATGGAGAAGAATTGTAGGATTCAGAGGCATGGAGGACACCAAGTGGCCATGGCAGATAGAATCAACTAATCAGGGCACATAGGCCTCACAGAGATTTAAACAGAAACTGTGGAGACTGCATGGGTATGCACGAAGACTTCAGCATACGTGCTATGACTGCTTAGCTTGGTCTTTATGTTGGACTTCTAATAGTGGGAGTGGGAGTATCTCTGACACTTTTACCTTGTTATGTGATCTCTTAACTCCTACTATGTTGCCTCTTGCAGGTTTCCAAACTTTTCATATAAGAGAGTTAATGTCCAGTCATAATATATTGTTATGCAGTGTTTGGTTGATATCACAGAAGGCCTGCTTTTTTTTTTTATGAAGGGAAATAGAGAAACAATGAATCTGGGGGAGAAAGGATGTCATCTTGGAGGCTTACTGCCTCTGCTAACCTAGGCCTAGTCCTAGAAGCTTCTAACCTTCCTATGATCTAATCCGGGCCTACAATGTTTTCAGCCTCTGAGATTTACTCCAGAATAGGCTCACCGTATCTAGTTATTTCTGAACTCTTCCTGGCTGGTTCACCTCAGCTCTTCTGGCTCAAACTCTTCACCAAGATGCTGGGTTAAAACTGGCTTCTCTCTTGGCTGCTGACTGAATTGTTCTAATTGGACTCATACTAACTTCTGCCATATGTTCTAATCTTCTGGCTCCTTCTCATTCTCTGGCTTATTCATCTTTCTCTGTAGTTGGCTTGTTCTCTTTTTAACTTCTCTCCATAAAACTCTCCCAGTAAAACTGTTTCTGATTTCTACAAACTGATCTGCCATGAACTCAACTCCACTGCCTTTCAACTCATTGATTCAATAAAACTGCTTGAACAGAGCTGAGAGATCTCCATGTCTCTGTCTCCTAGGTATGGGGATTAAAGGCATGTTCCATGATGCATGGACCTAAGCTTTGCTTTACACCAGGGGTGTAAACTTTCTTTACACCAAGATGACCGTGGACTCAGAGATCTGTTTGTCTGTCTCCTAGGATTAAAAGCTTATCTGTATTCCAGCAAGAGCAGCCGTGGTACTTGATGAAAATTCCTCTACAGTCCCATACAGTCCAGGCTGGTGAATGAATTAATGGGATTAATACAGAACCATGAGTAAGCATGTATAACACAAAACCCACAAGAAATGTGGGAGAAAGATTCTAGAAATTAGAGTCTTACAGTTCTCTAATCATTGAAAGATCAACATACTTAAGACTATTTCCAAAACAGCAGAACTTTATGAACTAGTCTTGAATACAGAATTGTAATTAGGCAGTAGGAATCCTACTATTCCTTAAATGCTGTAATAACTTAAGTATTTAATCACACAAATATACAGTGAACTAATTACGGTTTTTGTCCCCTGAGTTAGTGTTCTGAGATAATACTAATCTTCTCATTTATCAAGTCTTCACTCTTGTGTAGTAATGAAAATAACCACTAGCAAAATTGGCAATAATTTTTTGCCACTTAATTTTATATTCCTTAATTTTTGAGCATTTATTTCATTGGTATTTAACCTTCCAAATGCTGTTACCCTTTAATAAATTTCCTCATGTTGTGATGAACTCAAACCATAAAATTATTTTCATTGCAAGTTCCTAAATCTAATTTTGTTACTGTTCTAAATCACAGTAAAAATATCTGTGTCTTATGATGGTGTTAGGTGATCCTTTTGAAATGGTCATTGGATCAACAGAGACGTTATGACCCGCATGATGAGAACTGCTGATTTATTTCACTTTACATCAGGTATATGAATTCTTTGCCATTGTTTCACTTGGAGGATATAAAAATATAACACCATCCTTCATTCCTAGAGCTCTTTCAGTGGAACTCTCTTGCACAAGAATCCGGGAGTTATGGAGGATATTACATAAATATCTAATATTTCTCTGGCTCCACCATGTTCTTAAATGCTGAAACAATTTTTATCATGGTTATGTCTCTGGTACAGAACTGTGGAAATGTCTTGAGGATCTTTCTACTATGAAATGAAGTGATGGGAATGATGCAAAATTAAAAAATGGAAAACTGAGTTAAACAACTTGGAATACATTGATATTCCGTGATAATAATAAGCACAAATGTAAGGGAGCTCATAGGTTGTACTAAATTAAGCAATCAATATCAGATGCTTTTTCACTGCAGTCCTCAAATTTCTTGGTCACAAATTCCTGTGTATGTTATCAATATCACATTTGATTTTTGCCCTACTGTAGTTAGCATGTAATCCAATACAAATTTTAATACTTTTCAAAAACCACTCATGTTACATTGCACTAGTTGACTCATCAAGGCTTGTACTTTTACTATACAACCTGTAATATTGACAACATTTAGGTCTCTGTAGCTTAATTCTCTCTAGTGGTATTAAAGGAGAATATTTGGATTTTATGCATTGGGCAAATGGAATGTATGGCCAGGCAAACCATCCTGAAGCTAGAGTGAAACCAAATGTGTCCAAGTGCACAAATATCAGTCTTGAGACAGGCAGGAGTAAATATTGCTCCCCACATTCTGTGTCTGTGCCCCAGCACACAGTTTTACAATCCACACTTCTCCAATTCTCAAGGTAGTCATGTAACCCAGCACCTGAAATTCCACTCCATGCATATGAGATATTTGCAGCACCTGCATGTAGTATTCACTCACTTGAAAACCCCTACCTACTTCCCACTTCCCTGAGGTGTATATAGTTCTTGTGACAATCCTCCCCCAATAAAGAAAGGTGTATCACTGGAAGAGCTATGTCACTAAAAAGGCTTTATCACTGAAAGCTATATCAGAGAGGACAACCTCCCCCTCCTCATATTCACTACAGAATCAGAAACCTACAGACCCACTCTCACTTGGGCTAAGCTTTATCTTTGGAGTCCAGCACCTGACCATATTGATGCCTCGATAACATGAAGGAAAGAAGGTGTTCCCTGGCTCCCGAGCAACATTTAGAAGCCAGTCATAGGGAGGAAATGTATCAGGCTAATCCTAACATCTCTAACTTTATTAATCCACATCCCAAAACTGAAGAAATTAATCTCTTCAGCAACAGGAACTTTTAAGTCTTAGAAAGAAGCTAGAAAGTGTCACACACCACCAGGCACACTTGCCAAATACTACATGGGAGGTAACCTACTTCTCACTCTGACATTGACAAATAACATGTTTGGTTCTTAACAATCATCTGCTTTTATCTTTGGTGTACTTTTTAACACTTACAGGAAAAGGCTATTATCAGCATTCTATGTCAGAAGCCATTATCTGGACTGCTTAGTAGAATCAGGCCTTTATACAGCTTTGTCTTGTGGACTGTTAGACAGCCTTGGGGACTGGGTAAGATACTTGTGTTAGTTAACTTTCTTGAAAAGGAGGTTTATAATTATCTACAAGTCAGGATGTGGAGTTTGATGTACATTCACTGACCTCTTGTTGAAAGAATTTTAATCATATAGATTAACTAAAGTAAATGTCAGCAATTGCTTTTGTTCCAAGAATTTCTGCTTTGCATGATTGTATTCTGTATATAAGGATTGAAGAAAATGAACCTGGAGCTGCAGCAGTGTTCACGCACACCCTCCTGATACTTTTTTTGGTCAATTCTCCTTCTTAATCCTCAATTCCCAATCCAGGTTCTGTTCAACGCTGCCAGCAAGCCTCATTGCAATCACCTAGTATGTATTATTTATGCCTTACTGAGTGATAACTCTAAAGATTGTAAAACCTGTACTTACTGCATACTTTGTGAACAAATTTATCATGATAATTCTTAATGACACATTCATGTCTACCATCTGAGTCTTCAAATATGCACAACACTTAAATATTAGAATTATGCTATCTAAATAGTAAAAATAAAATCCTTATACAGAGGATAGTCAAGACAATTAGGAAAATTACTGAGCCACCGTTCTATAGTCAATATTAGGACTGCAGAGATAATGTACTTGAGACAATTTCAAGATTGATGTCACGTGTTCAAGCAAGTATTAGAAAGTTCATAATTAATGAAATACTGACAACATTTATAAGCAGAGTGTAGTAAAGGATGTGTATATTTGATCTATAACCTCATTAATGGTTTCTTCCCATCGGTATTGGTTAAAATAGAGTGAATATGAGGCAATAACTTGGTTACTTGTGAAAAAAAAACTCTTCAGTCATCATTCCCAAGCATTCTATATCCATCACCTAGAGCTCGTTAATTGATCTTTCCTTCATTTCCTCACCAAAGACTGAATTCATATATCTGGATTCTCAGCTCTTCTGCTTCTAACACTACAGTCACCTATGGCCTACTTCTAGCCTAGTATATATAAGCATACAGAGATTTTCTTCATTAGGTGTGAGAAATAAACATTAATTGTAATATAGAAGTCCTTACAAATACATACATATCATGCCATGGCTCTTTCTATCCAGGTGATATTCTGAAGTACTGCTATTTTATTCACCAATTAAGGCCCTTCTCTCACTAAGGATTACATAAGGCCTCTTCTTGTAAAAAAACATCTGACCTACTTTATATGTAGGCACTCTGTAATAAAAGCTTGAACACAAGATCTCATACTCTTTTAGTATAATGTTTACTATAATGTAATGTAGAAGATATCTATTAATAAGCAGGTCATGTTGAAAAATTGGCAGTATGTTAAATAAGTAGCATTGGTCAATTGCTGATATGAGGGATTGACTTTTATTCTATCAAATTGCCTTATCATGGATGCCATCCCTGAATCTTGTTAATATTGAAAGTCCTTGTAATAATATTCCCCTCCTCCTTAGGATCTCTTGCTCAAAACAAAAAAATCTTTCAAAAGTATGGATTATTTTATTAAATATTTACTTTTATACAATGTACAGAAATACGATGTTTCAGTGATTAGATAATATTAGTATTTGATACTGTTATAATTGTTCAAAATGGCTAGTTTTTACAACTTAATTTTGGAAATGGTACTTGGAAGGCATAAGGTAGAGGTTCTATTTCTTTAAACTTTCTAAACAAAGCAGTAAAATCTGGACACTTTAAGAGTGAGAGGCATTTGTTTTACTCTGTTATTGACTGTGAATATAGTATGACTAGATTCTGCCTTTGACTGCCCCACTATGATAAATTATACCCTAGAACTGTCAGCCAAATAAACCATTTCCTCCATTATATTTCCTTTGTCAAGTTGTTTAATCACAGTATCATATATGTAATATTGATAATAGTTAAGTGACCTTGTAAAGTTTCAATCAGTACAAAATACTAAATTTTCCAGAAATATAAATATGCCAGTGGCCGATGAGAATCATTTGCAGTATTATGCAGACTCTCCAAGAGAGAATAGAGTTGTCATAGAGTATGAGAATGTGATTTTCAAAGTGTGGTTATTCATATATATATATATATATGTACTTACATAATTATTCAGTCTTTATCCTGCACAATGAAAGGTGAAGCATAAATGGCAATGCTGTCCAAAATTTTCCAAATTGCATATGCACACAACTTTTAAAAAGATCATAGTTAAACTGTTATTTCTATTTTTTACTTTTCCTGATTTTATGAAGCCAAACTCATTCCCTTTCTGTTAACATTTCTGCTTTTCTAATCACCTAGTCTCTAACCTAAGCATTTCTTCTCCTCTATTCTGAACCTTTGCCTGGTATAGCTCTCCTTCTTTTTCTCTTATCTTTGCCAGATTGAATTCCATCTATACATACATTCTTTGATTGCTGGGCATATTAATTAGATATACAAAGGGAATCAATACTTTATAAATACAAAACACAATGAAAAGTCTAAAGCAAGCATTTTTGTCTCCACGTTAGACTATAGGTCCTCCCGGAATCTTGTTCTTTCTTAAATTTACATTACCGACTATATCAGTCCCAATGACCTATGTATCATACATTGTTTTCCTCAGCCTGAGTCTGTCAGTAATGCCTGCCTAGTTTCTATATTTTTCCCACCTATGTCATCCAAGGGGCACATCTCCAAGTATCTCTATTATATGATATGAAACAGTCCATCAGGACCAGATTCCTCTTGCACTTCCTCAGGATATACACCATTTTTCTCAAGTTCAATCAAGCTATATAACCACTCTTAGTTACATAGCTCAGTTTCCATGCTTCCGTAGCTTTCATACTGGTGAGATATTTTGCCATTTTCCCACAGACAAATGATTTAGTGTGTATGAGATTCTTTCATTGCTTGGTTGAAATTTTCCTAGTCTTCCACAAATTAAGTGTTTTATTGCCACTGATTATAATTGTCTCTTTAACATGCTAATAATTAAAGGCTATTGAATATATACAAGGTGTCACTCTGGTTTTCTTGTTCTCTGTGTCAACATTGAATGTAAAGTTTATATTTTTATTTTCTAAATCACTCTCTTCCTCATTCATACATGATTCTTTCATGGGTTTCAGTTTTTGAGGAATTAAGGTGCATTATCTATTATTTTCTAATCTTGGATTTCTTCTATTTTTCCACCTTAAAATAAAATGAAACCATCAAATATCTAAATTAGTGAGATCCATAAGATGGTGGTGCCAATCACACCCTGTTTTTGATCAGCAGGACAACGAGGACTTCACAGTGGCCTAAACACTAAACTATGGTCTAGAAAACACTAGTGCTGCTTATTCCCACTTGAGACAGAGCCACATTGTGCGGAGCACTAGTGAGTCTGACTCCTGGCCACCCAGCTAACCTGCAGAAAAAAATCCAGAAAAAAACCCACATTAGCTGCCATCTTGACAAAGAATGTGAGACACCATGCAGCTTTGGGCTCTCACCCCCAATCTGCCATTTACTTGATCTTGGACAAAGAACACATAGGCAGAGCTGAGTCCTGGAACTGGCCACAATCTAAATTAGCTGCCATTCCAAGAAAGAGTGTGGGGCACCCACACACCTGTGTGCTCTGATCTCTCTCAGCCCCCCCAGCTGCTTACTGGCCTATCCCATCTAGGTAAAGGAGCAGATAGGCAGGGCCCTGCTATCACAAAAAGGCCTGTGGAGCATCCAAGCAGCTTTAGGTTACAATCCCTCTCAGTCTGCCACCACTTACCAGCCTGGTCCATCTGTGACACAGAGCATACAGGAATAGCTGAATTCAGGCTGGCCATAATCTGAATTAGCTGCCATCCTGTGAGCAGATTCCATCCTGAGTCTATCTCTGATCACCTGCCTGAAGCATACTGTACTAACACAGCTAGAACACAGAGCAGACAAGCTAAGCAGAGACCTGAGTGGGCCACAATCCACATTTGCTGCCATTCTGCTAGCAGCTTCTGGTTTTGTTCTCTCCCCACTCATCTTTGCAATTATTGGCCTGATTCATCTAGGTCACAAAGCAGATAGGCAGAGCGGTGACATACAAAGGGAAGACTGTACATTAACTACAATTCCATGAGCAGCTTTGGGCTCTGATACCTCACTGCCCCCCAGATGTTGACCAGCCTGGACCATCTGGGATACAGAGGAGACAAGCAGAACTGAGTCTGGTGTTGGCCAAGACCTACATTAGCTGCCATCTCAAGAAGGTCTGTGGGGCACCTGAGCAGCTTCAAGCTTGAATTTTACACAGTCCCCCAGCTGTTTCCTGGCCTAATCCATCTGGAAGACAGAGCAGATAGGTAAGAGGCCTGCCATCTCCAAAAGGACTGTAGGACACTTGAGCAGCTTTGGACTTGGAAAATTATCAGCCCACTCCTCTCCTGTCTGACCTAACTGGGATACAGACAGTGAACCCAGCAGAGCTGAGCTAGGTGCAGACTTTATCACCCACTGTACAACATCTGAAGGAGGCCTCTGGGGATCCCTAGCAAAAACCTTTGGCTTGGAGTTCTCTTTACTAGCTCCCAACCTGCCTGCCCCATGTAGGACACAAACAGTGACCTCATTGGAGGGAACCTCTAGACCTGCTAATACCAGAGACAACTAGATGCCTAGATGACAGCACAAGAAGACTAGCAACAAAGCTCAGAGCCATTTAACACCACTGGAAACCAGTGATACTACCACAGAAATACCTGAAGATATGAATACCCATGAAGCACAAAGACATTTTAAATCTGAGGAGATGAAAATGATAGACGCTTTTGAAAGAGGAAAATAAATAAAAGAAATAGAGGATAATTCATCCAAACAGATGAAAGTAATTGAATAAACCCAATAAAGAATTATAGGAAAATACATTCAAAGAGATTAAGGGATTGAATAAATCCTATAAAGAATTACAGAAAAATTAAGTAAAATGGGAGAAAAACACTGAATACAACTATTCAAGACCTAAAGAAGGAATTAGAAGCAACAAGGAAAAGAAAAGCTGAAACAATCTTAGAGTTGGAAAACATAGGGAAGAGAACAGGAACTGTGGACACAAGCAATGCCAACCGAATATAATAGATGTAAGAACGGATCTCAGTTGTGGAATGTACGATCAAAGTTACCGATACATCAACCTAAGAAAATATTAAAACTAAGAAGTTTCTGACTCAAAACACCAATTAGATCTGGAACACTATAAAAAGACCAGTGAGAATAATAGGAATAGAAGAAGGAGAGATCAGGGATACAAGGCATATACCTAAACATAATAAAGGCAATATACAGGAAGCCAATAGCCAACATCAAACTAAATGTAGAGAAACTTAAATCAATTCCACTGAAATCAGGGACAAGACAAGGTTGCCACTCTCTCCATATCTCTTTAAGATAGTACTTGAAGTTCTTCCTCGAGCAATAAGACAAATAATGGGAACCAAGCTGATACCACTTAGAAAGGAAGAAGTCAATCTATCATTATTCACAGATGATATGATAGTACACACAAGGGACCACAAATGTTCTATCATGGAACTCCTACAAATTCAATGAAATTCCCATCAAAATACCAACACAATTTTTTACCGACCTTGGGAAATCAATTCTTAACTTCATATGGCAAAACAAAGCAAAACAAAAAACGGAATAGCTGAAAGAATACTGTACAATAAACTATCTACTGGAGGAATCTCCATCTCAGATCTCAAGTTGTACTATAGAGCAACAATAATAAAAACAGCATGGTGCTGGCATAGAAATAGGTTGTGGAGAAAGGGAACACTACCCCATTGCTGATGGAAGTACAGACTTGTACGATCACTTTGGAAATCAACGTGGGGCATTGTCAGCAAATTGGGAATAATTCTACCACAAGACACAGCCCTAATATTCCAGGGAATATACCCAAAAAATGTTCCATGTACAAGAAGGAAATCGTTAGGCTAAAGTTCAATTATAAGTGAGTATATACCATATGAGTCTTTCTGCTTCTGTGTTAACCCACTCAGTATGATATTTTCTAGTTCAATCCATTTGTCCACAAATTTTGGGACTTTTCTTGTGTTTTTTTCTTTTTGTTGTTGTTTATTTTTGTTTTTTTCCCTTTGTGTAGAGTTTTTTTTTTTTTTTAATAACTAAAACAGAAATATACAGGGCCAAAGCACAGGCCCCTGTACATTCCTAACTGTCACCCTTACTTTCAGCCAAGAAAACAAAAAACCAGAGAATGCAGAAATGATGGGGGAACTGTCAAAATGCTCGAACATGAATCTACAGAATGGTCCTCTGCTGCCTTATGTAGGGGGAGAGGAATGTGTCTCCCTGACCTGCCTCAGAAGGAGCGATGCTCGCAAGTACTCTACATGGCAAGCCTGTTTTTAATAACTGAGTAGTATTCCATAGTGTAAATGTACCACAGTTTCTTTATCCATTCTTCAACTGAGGGACATTTAGGATGTTTCCAGGTTCTGGCTATTATGAATAAGGCTGCTATGGACACAGTTGATCTCAGAGAATGGATAAGCAGGCTACCAAGATGAGACGATAGATAGCCTAGGGCCATATAGTGGGGGAGTAGGTCCCCCTTGGTCATAGACCTAGGGAAGGGGAATAGGGTGAAAGTGGGAGGGAGGGAGGAATGGGTGAATACTAGTGAGGAGGAAAACAATTGAGATGTAATCTGAATAAATTAATTAAATAATAAAAAAGAAAAAACACAACAAAGACAATTTTTCAACTGTAATCATAGTAGCTTTATTCATAATAGCCAGAATATAGAAAAAAAAATACATGTCCTTCCACTTAAAACAGCATAAAGTAACTGTGATACATTTATACAATGGAATACTATTCAGCTATTAACAAAAGAAATCTTGAAATTTGCAGACAAATGGATGGATCTAGAAAAGATCATCCTGAGTGAGGTAATCCAGGCTCAGAAAGGCATGCACAGTATATATTCACTCATAACTGGATATTAGCCACAAAATACAGGATAAATACACTTCAATACACTGACTGAAACATCAACCAAGGACTATGTATGATTTGGACCTAGACCCTCTGCTCAAATGTAGGTGCACAGTCTTTTTGTAGGTCCTACCATGTGGAGACCAGGGACTACTTCTGACATTGACTCAGGTCTCCTAATGTTGATCACTTCCCCCCCCTCCCCGGCAGGGTAGCCTTACCAGCCTACAGAGAAAGAGGTTACAGGTAGTACAGATAAGCCTTGATAGGCTGAGGTCAGATGTTAGGAGAGGAGGGCTCCTTTTTCTGACGACTAGGGAAGGGAAGGATATGGGTACAAGGTTGATGGGGGAGGGA
This sequence comes from Acomys russatus, assembly GCF_903995435.1. Lineage (NCBI taxonomy): Eukaryota > Metazoa > Chordata > Mammalia > Rodentia > Muridae > Acomys > Acomys russatus. The sequence goes on from NC_067143.1 coordinate 17,735,738, forward strand.
GTTTGAGAGGGGATAAAGGAGGGAGCATACGATTGGGATGTAAAGAATTCAAACTGCAGAACAAGCAGGTAACGATTATTGCTATTCCCAATATATTGGAACAGCTCTGAGACTGGCTGAGACATAAATGTCTAGGCATCGACAATGCATCTTGCTGGCTACCGAATCCCTATTCATTATTATTAGATGTCTTTCTTCATATGGCATGAATGAAGATTTACATATGTTTTTTTTTTCCTGCTCATACAAAGAGCAGAGAAGCAGGTTTAATTGTTCTGTGCATCATGAAAACCTTATACATTTATAACTTTTGGACTGTATAATGCTTGTGAGAAGTTATGTTTTTCGGACAAAAGAACTAGACACAGAATCAGTTCTGACAGGATTCATTACTCTCAGCATGCTGGACACTGACATCCTGCATGCTTCATGTTCCAGCATCGAGTGCTTCACTTTCTATTCTTCATCAAAATAAGACAGCTCCCAGAACACCATGGAAGAAAGATTTCAGTGCCAGTTGGTCCAGTATTTCAGACTGTCCCACAGAGGATGCTAATTAATTAATCCTTTAACTTCTCAACATTTAGAAACCAGACCACAAGTGCTATTCCTAGCTTCTTTAACTATTTCCCAAATTTTATTTGGGCCCCAATAAAGGCATTGTTTGTCCCAAATAAGCCAGAACCAAACTTAAGAGAACAATGTCCTATTTCATTTAAGGGTGTCAGGGCAGATTTTTGGTTGCTTTCTTAGGTTATAGAGGATTATTTTCAATGGGAGATGTTTGTAAGTTGTTATGGTCTTGTTTATAGAGAAACAAGGTTGGACTCAGGGATGTCTCTCTTTTCCTTTATCTCCCATTCTTAGATTTGTAGTCAGGGATTGAAGGAAAGAGGAGGAATATAGAAATATATAGAGAAGATAGAACAAAAAGTAGATTAGTGAATCTACTCCTCAGCTTAATCCCTTAATTGTCTCTCAAGGTTTCTTTTAAATTACTGATATGGAATTTTGTATATAGATGTAAAATAAATTAATTTTACATATAGCAATATAGATTTCAAATGTAAGATTATTCTTCACATATTATATATATTTCTACTCTAATATGAGGTATCATACCCATGTAACTCAATGATAATACAAGTCTTACTTCCAATGCTTTGAAAGTGCTATTTCTGGATGTCTAGGATAAATAAGTTATACAAGTTAACTGTTAGTTGACAGCCACTATGGAAATCTATATAGCTCAAGCTCCAGCTATACCATTTGTGCATATATTCAAAGAGTATTTTCCCATCACAAAGACAGTTTCTCAAAGATATTCACTGCTTGTATATTCATGTAGAAACAAATTATATGTCTACCATCAAAAGAAAGGATAAAGTAAATGTACATTTTCACAATGGAGTATTACTCACCCACATAAAACAATATCATAAAATTTGGAAGTATATATATGGGAACTAGAAACATTTTTTTCTGATTGAGTAATATGCATGGTTATATGTATATGTACATATATATGTAAATATGCTATTTGTTTAGGGGAAATGTGCATGTAATCTGTGGGGAAAGAAACAGGATACTTATATATGGCTATGTTGACTTTTCTTGTTTTCCTATGTGTCACAGAAACAGTCAAGAAGCCAAGGTGGAAAGATCTTTCTCACAATGGCACATCTAAAAGCATAAAGATGTTAATTGTAAGGCTTGATGGAAGGAACTGTATAAAAAGTTATTTACATTAGTCCCAAGGAAATAATTACATTTCTCAGCCGCAAATGACAGGAAGGATCGGGCTTCCTGAAGATGTTTGCATTTGGTGTTCACTACATTCCCTCTCTGGTAACGAGAGGAACAGTCTGGAGTTCTTCTAGGGAGACAGGTGATACCACTGAAGTGACACTCATTTGCTTGTCCCTGAGTCAGGACTAGCCAATACAAACTCATTTAATGCAGCTATTGGTCCTTTCAAATATCATCAGTAAAATTTCACACACATGGTTGGATTACATTTAGGTTATTACAATTTACCAATGACTGCCAGTTTTTAACATGTAGTGTCTATTAATATCCACTTTCCTTACCAAAGTTTACTATATTATATTACTATAATAATATATTTTAGTAAAAAAAATACATTGCTATAATAGTAAGTATACATTCTTGTTTTACTTACCTATTATATTTTATTCAACCATGATGCCAAGTGTCCAGGGTTGGATCAACTAGTAACTATGCAGAAGTCAGTCCCAGAGATGGTGGAACATTGTCTAGACGTTCCAGGAGATAATTTAAGAGAGGTATAAATCCATACAATTAATTTGTATCTAATTGGAGGAAGAAGTAACAGTCAGGAGGATCATTGAGTTAGAAATATCTATAGCATGCCGCATAGACACTTGCAAGGACAGTATTTCCCATTAATATTTCAGTGATTTTTCACATATACAGTATCCCTAGCTATGTAGATCAGTGTAAATGTGAGCTAAGTGATGTTGTTTAAGTTGGAAACATAGTGGTGAAAAGCAGGAAAAAAATGAAGCTAGATATGTCACATCATTCATAATTATTGGAAGCAAGAATTTAGAAGTATGTTACCCCAGTTGTTCAGAACCAAACATCTGATTTCAGAGCCAAAGTACTGAACCTCTTCTAGGTCTCCTGTCCATTTAGGACTCAATGGTTTTATCTACAGCTAATGAGCCCCATTGTTACTTGCAGGGGATGCTCTGAAAATGCTTCCTATCTCCAATTCTTGTAACCTCAAACATTTCATAATTTTGTCTTGCTTATATAAGAGATGTCATGCAAAACACCCTCTGGAGTAAGGGTTCTATTTGACTCTTGTATTCTCAAATTCATAAACAGGATGCAAACAAATCAGCAATGGGTCAGTAATTTAAATCATGTGGGATTCTTCTTAATGAGCTTTGGATTACGTGTTTAAAAGTCCCTGGGATTGTATAGTTACCCTATTGTTCATGTTCAAATATCTTTTACCAGGCCATCTCTTCACTTCTTCTACAAATGTCTTTCAGAAATTAAAATGCCCCATGTTAATAAGCTTACTTGTGCTTCATCTGTCTATCTATGTGTCTGAAAATCTCTTGCATTCTGTCATTACTAATATAAAAAGGAGGAATAAATAAAGGGTGATGAGGAATGTACGAATGAAAATAAAGGAAGAAAATTTAGATGAGAGTTAGAAAAGATTTTCTTCTGGAGTTGGTACGGCTATTCCCCAGTGATCTTCAGAAGTAGCCTATGTAAGACCTTCACAAAATCAAGTAAGTTAAAAACCTGTCAAGGTAAGATGTCTCTTTTCATAAAGAGTGAACATTTGCAGTGTATAAATATAAGGTAAAGAGGCACATTTATTGGGTCTTTACTAATGTTTTTAGGATGTCAATGAACCACTGAATAATTTGAAACCCAAGTACGTATAAACAGTACTTATTTGACTAAGTTGGTTTAAGTTCAATTACATAAACAAATAAATAAATTAATGAATGTATACATAAATGAATATTCTTAGCTTGATGTTCAAAGAACTAATTTGATGGCGTCTCTATGATTTTAAGCTACATATCTAAGTATTTAATGTGTACATGTATTTTCCCTGCATGTATGTCTATGTGAGTGTGTCAGATCCCCTACAAATGTAGTAACAGATAGTTTTGAGCTGGTATGTGGGTTCTGGGAATTGAATCTGGGTCCTCTGGAGGAGACACCAGTGCTCTTAACTTCTGAGCCATTTCTCCAGCACCCACAAATATAGATTTATTAAAGACTGGCAACATAGGCTGTGCGAGACAACAGATTCTATCCAAAATGAGAAAAATTATTTGGAAATGATTTTAGGCATGGATCAAATTATGATGCATGTGCTGTCAGTTCCCCTCCTGTAGAGAACCATGAGTAATTCATACTGTATCTGGACAGTCTTGTGAATCTAGTTGTAAAACCATCAGTATCACCGTTTTTTAACAAATTGGACATAAACATTTTACCAAATAATTCCTAATACCATTTTGTTACTTCTTGGTTTATGTAACAAAATAACTGGGGTTGTTGCAGTTAAATCCACATATCGATTATTCACAGCTCTTCATCCCAGAATGGCAGATATGGACATTGGCATCTGAAATTGTGCATCAATAGGCAGGGTACATTCTCAAATTCATGTGGTTTTTGTTTTTTCTTTCATTCTTGAATATTAATGACGAGTTCACTGGTTAATTAATGAATTATTCAAAAATTAATACAAATATTTTCGAGTAAATATATATAAAATATTTTGCAAATAATTCTATAGGAGGATTTGGTCAAAAAACTAATCAAATAGCCCATAAAGAAACCAAATGCTGTTTCTACACATATATGAAAAAAATGTATGCCAAATTTAAAGAGTCTATGGGTGCAAAAATTGCAGTACTCAAAAGGAAGGATGCGACAAATACAGTGATCAAATGTGTCTCTGTCATTAAAAATAGAGCAATTATTGTGCATTCGAGGTAGGTTAAATGCCCTTAGAAACATGAGAGTTTGCAAGAAAAATAGTATTTGATGTGTGGGCCACATATATGCAATGTGTGGACAGACACTCAGCATGTCAGAGGAGTGGAACATCTTCACGGGTGCCTGGGACTCAGGTCTGACTCTGCAATATACTGAAGATGCCCTGAAACTATTTGGTCCACTCTCATTGGTGGCTGGGCTTACCCCTTTTTTTTGCCCTCTTTATGAATACTAGCCTTTTTCTGATTTTAGTCAGATTTTTGCTTTCATATTTTGGTTTTATATGGACACTCAGAAGAAAAGTACACTAGCCAGTTATCAATTAACAAAAATCATTGATTTGTGGTTTTAAGGATTAACCCTCATTGTTCTCTTCACAACTGCCTTGAACTTTTGAGTTTCTGTTCTGTTACTTTTTTTGTGTTTGTTTGTTTGTTTGTTTGTTTGTTTTACAAACCTATTGCCCTTAAGACCGTTAAATTTTTTTCAGCATATGCTTCCTTTTCTTTTTTATTTACTGTTTATTTTTTCCCTTTTTTATTAATTTATTCTTGTTACATCTCAAGATGTTATCCCATCCCTTGTATCCTCCCATTTTTCCCTCCCTCCCATTTTCCCCTTACTCCCCTCCCCTATGACTGTTACTGAGGGGGACCTCTTCCTCCTTTATATGTTCATAGGGTATCAAGTCTCAAAAATCACAGTTTATGAGTACTAAAAAAACTGTAATTGGAGAGTTGAGTTTCTTCAGGAGTTATTACACAGCTGGTCTACATGTACTACTTACCTGTATTTTGATCAGAAATTCAGTATCATAAAATTGATAGGAAGAAAGTTGATGTGAACTATAACTGCCAGACCCATGATCACATGTTTGGACAGGCCTTCAATATGTATACAAGTACGGATGTAAAGGAACATACTGACTTATATTTAACAAAACTAACAGCAAGACATTGATTGGACACTCTGACAAATTCTGTTCCACATTTACCCCAGCATATCTTACAGGCTGGAAATACTGTAGGTTGCAGATTTTGTTGCTGTATCAGTGTCTCAGTTACTTCACTGGAAGACTTGCCTGGCTACAGAAGATGGCCAGTGCCCCGAGCCATGGGGGTTCGACTAAAGCTCAGGAGGTGATTCACCTGTGTGAAGATAAAATACAAGACACAAAGAAGGAGGGCAAGTCTGAATGTTGATCAAGCTCTCTAATTTTATTAGTCAGGCAACAGTATTTATAAGGAAGAAGGCAGGGAAGCATATTGCTATAACAACCCAGCTGCAGACTATCCCAAAACACAGGGAATTCCAGGCAGGGTCATGATGTTTTGCCACACAGAATATCTCGCTCCATCTTTATCTGTCTTTAGTCTAACTGCTAAATCACCACAGGGTTGCTCCATCTCTATCTATCTTTAGTCTAACTGCCGACTCACAACAGAATCAACTAGTTTCCCAGGCAAGCACTGGGAATAAGAGAGACTTAAAGGTGCAGGCTCTGACAAGATGGCTGAACACTGGCCATATGTCCTATTGTCCCCAACAGGCCAATTCAGGTTCCATGTCTTCATTTCCAAGGGTGTTAGCTAGGGTCACTCTCATAGATTTCTGAAAATTACCATTACACTAAATTTCTACATATCTGCAGTGGCTAGACCTCCATGGCTGAAACAAAATATTGGACCTTTAGCAATAGTACACATCAGTTTCTTTTTGCCAAGACTCTAAAGAGACTTTCATGAAGAATAAAACTGGAAATGACTTTGTATTTTGAAATTTATATCCTCAAACATTTGTTGGGGTCTCTAAACACACAGTCCTTGACTTCCAGCTTTTCCTGTACACAATATCCAGTAAAGGTCTGTCGATCTGTTTACCTTGCCTTGCCTCCCTGCTCATTTCATCACACAACATGAACCAATACTGAGTACGTGAAAGTGTTATGATGAATGAATGCTGAAGGGTAATTAGTCTTGAAATTGTATCAACATGATTTGATTACATTTATTGATTGTTGTTAGTCTGCCTATGTGAATGAATATTTTTAAATATCTTATATAATGGTTATTAAAAACAACTTAACTTGTATAATTTTGATTCTGATATTGTTGACCAAAAATGTGGAATAAGGCATTACAGTTGCAGTAAATACACTAACTATTATAATTTCTACAAAGTAAACAAGATATACTAATAACATATACATATATACATATATATATATGTATATAATGCATATAATACAAATTAAATTAAAAACCAAACCTGAATTTGAAAGTGAAGAAGTGGTATATAGGAGTCTTTGGATGGAGAAAAAGGAGGGACAAAACAGCATAATTATATAATTATCTGAAAATAAAATAAAACATAGAAATATTAGTATTTTAGAGGATTCATATACTAGATAGTTAAAGTAAAATAATTGCAAAAATCAATATTAAAAACCGACTTTAGTACTAATAGTCATAAATAAACATAATATATACTTTTAAAATAAATTAATGTATTTGACATTATCTTCAATGATCAACAGTTTTGTGACTGTGTAAATGCTACTTTTATCAGAACTAATGATTTGATCTGTATTTAGAAGCCACATGTTAGAAGGAGGCATCTGTGTCTATATCACTGTCTTCTAAAGTTCATAGCCAGATACACATGAATACAGAAAAAGAGGGAGAGATGGAATGAGAGAGACAGAGACAGAGACAGAGAGAAAGAGAGAGACAGAGAGACACAGAGAGAGAGAAAGAGAGAGAGAAAGAGAGAGAGAGAAACAAGGATAGAGAAATACACAGAGAGAGATAAACATGAGTCAAAGAGTTATTTATGGAAGACAAAATTGATAAATACATAGATATGTCAGTGTTTAGCGTCACCCTGGAGAATGAAGCAAATGTTTTTAAATACAGCAGGGTTTTTTCATAGAAGAAATAACTTGATACATCCTTTACATCTTGAAACAATCAGTTCTAATCTCCTGTTATGCATACACACATTAATCATTCAACAAAAATCAACTATTTGTCTAACTTGTCAGCTGAGCATAATCATACAAAGACCATGTTAATTTAGACTAAGATGGGTAAAGCAACACAGCAGTAACATCTTTGTTTATTAACTTATTCATATTACATCTCATTGTTAGCCTTCCCTTGTATCCTCCTATTCCTCCCTCCCTCCCGCATCCCCCCTCCTCCCCTTCCCTATGTCTGTGATTGAGGGAGTCCTCCTCCCCCTATATATGCTCTTAGATTATCGAGTCTCTTCTTGGTAACTTGCTATCCTTCCTCTGAGTGCCGCCAGGCCTACCCATCCAGGGGACATGGTCAGAAAAGGGAGCACCAGAGTTCATGTGAGAGTCAGATCTCACTCTCCACTCAGTGGTGGAGAATATCCTGTTCATTGACTAGGTCTGGGGAGGTGTTCAAAGTTTACTTCCTATAATCTCCTTGGCTGGTGCCTTAGTTTGAGGAGGACCCCAGGACCCAGATCCGCCTGTCACAAAATTCTTCTTGTAGGTCTCCAGGACCCTCTGGATCCTTCTATTTCCCCATTCTTCCATGCTACTCTCACCTAAAGTCTCAATAAGTTGTCCTCTCCTCTGACCCACTTTCCTGGTAAGTAAAGTTTTTCCTGGGATGTATCCCTTGGACTAGTGTCTCAATATAAGTGAGTATATACCATTTCTCTCTTTTTGCTTCTGGGTGAACTCACTGATTATGATAATTTCTAGTTCAATCCTTGGATGTCTACATGTAGAAAAATGCAATTAGACCCCTATTTGTCACCATGCACAAAACTCAAGTCCAAGGGGATTAAAGACCTCAACTTAAAACAAGAGACATTAATTCAGTTAGAGGGAAAAGTGGGGAAGAGTCTGGAACACATTGGCACAGGATACAACTTCCTGAACAGAATACCAATAGCCCAGGCCTTAAGGTCAACAATTAATAAATGTGACCTCATGAGGCTGGGAAGCTTCTGTAAGGCAGGAGACACTGTCAGCAGAACAAAGTGACAGCCTACAGACTGGGAAAAGATCTTCACCAACCCTTCATCTGACAAAGGTCTAATATACAAAATATATAAAGAACTCAAGGGATTAAACACCACAAAAACAAACAACCCAATTGAGAAATGGGGCTCAGAACTAAACAGAGAATTCTCAACAGAGGAATGTCAAATGGCTGAGAAACACTTAAAGAAATGCTCATCCTCGTTAGTCATCAGAGAAATGCAAATCAAAACGACACTTAGATTCCATCTTACACCTATCAGAATGGATAAGATCAAAATCTCAAGTGACACCACATGTGGGGGAGGATGTGGAGAGAGAGGAACACTCCTTCATTGCTGGTAGGAAAGTAAACTAGCACAACTGCTTTGGAAAGCTATCTGGTGCTTTCTCAGAAAAATGGGAATAGGGCTTCCTCAAGACCCAGCTATCCCACTCCTTGGAATATACCCAGAAAATGCCCTATCACACAACCGGGACACAGGGTCAACCATGTTCATAGCAGCCTTATTCATAATAGCCAGAACATGGAAACAGCCTAAGTGTCCCTCATTAGAAGAATGGACTAAGAAACTGTAGTACATTTACACTATGGACTACTACTCAGCTATTAAAAACAAGGAATTCCCGAAATTTGTGGACAAATGGATTGAGCAATAACATTTTATTAAAGGTTTTTGGTACACATTTCACTCATCATAGTATTCCATTTAGACTAGTGAATTTACAGGCTTATGGCTTCTGGCTTACATAGTAGTCTCGCTGTAATGTTTGTAATTTCTTCTTTATTAGACTTATCAGCATCCTAACATACAGCCTCTGAGAAACAATCTCTAAGAAGGCATTTAGAGGGCTTAAAAAATTTTCTTCTAATTATTACAGTGTTATGTGTAGGGACATGTCACTTAACACCTGGTCTGAGTGCCTCATATATTAGTATTTGTTACTGGCTTTTGTTATCTATTAAATCAGGAACGCTGAGCCATTTGACAGAATTTCCCTGAGATAAACCTTCTATTCACTTTACATGAGACACTTGTAGAATTTTCAAAGATGTTTTATTTTTATTAGTTTAATTTCTGTGGTATGACTAAATACCATTGCTGAGGGAAATGCTTGAAAGGAACACTTTATTTTTCATTACAACTTATTTTCTTCTTAAAAGGAAGCGCATGACAAGGACCAGGATCCAGGAAATTAAATGTAAGCTATGGTGAATAATTCTGCCTCCTGGCATGCTGACAACAGCCAGATAATTAGCTATGAAAGACAATGCTGTCCAGCTTTCATAGGGAAACAATTGTTTTAAATGGGCTAGCACTGCCATGTTACCCACCAATCAAGGAAGGAACCTAAAGAAATGCCCATAGGGCAATATGATGGGTATTATTACTCAACAGAGATCTGTTCTGTCAAAATATGTCCAAGTTGTAACAAGTTGACAAAAACAAGGGAAGAGAGAGAATTAGGGGAGAGAAAGAGAAGAGATGAAGATAAGAGGGAGGGAGGGAGGATAAGGAGGGGATTAGGGAGAGAGCTAAAATCAAAATGTAAAGAATTCCACCTGCAGAACAAGCTCTGAGATTGGCTGAGACATGAATGTCTAGGCATAGGCAATGCTTCTTGTTGGCTACCGAATCACTGTGATTTATTAATAGATGCCATTCTTATTATGGCATGAATGAAGATTTACAGACGTCTTTTTTCTCCACATACAAAGAGTAGAGAACCAGTCTTAGGACTGTATAGTGCTTGTGAGATGTTATATGTATTCAGAATAAAAGAACCAGACACTGACACTGGTTCAGACCTGGAATTATTCATTCCTTTCAGCTAATGGACACTGACATCCTGCATCCTTCATTTTCTAACACCAAGTGCTTCAGCTGATGTTCCTCATTAGAAGAGGACAGCTCCAAGTACACCTTTGAAGAAAGTTTTCAATTGCAATTGGTTCAGCATTTCAGACTGTCCCACACAGGACTCTAACTAAGCCTGGACTTTCTAAATATTTAGGAGCTGAATCACAAATGCTATTCTTTCCTTGATTAACCATTTTTTCCAATTTAATTTGGGTCCTTATAAAGGTATTCTTTGTCCCAAATCATCTGGAAGAAAACTTAAAAGAATGACACCCCATTTCACCTACATGGGATTGGGTAGGTTTTTGTTGCTTTCTTGGTTGATAGATGTTTATTTTCACTGGGAGCTGGTTACCAATTGTTGATTTTAAATTATTTGTTCCATTAGTATGGCCATTATCAATCAATCAAGACACAGTGACTTGTATTTTAAAATAGCCTTAGTTCATTTATGACTTGCTGGGGTTTTTTGTTTGTTTGTTTGCTCCTTTAGATTATTGCCTTGCTGTTTATTCGAATGAGAAAGAGAGAGCATAAAACTGGAAACTGGGGAAATGTAGAGAGACAGGAAAGGCAAGGGAAGGAAAACCATGATCAAATATGTTGTAGGAAATAAAAAAGTATATTTTACATGCTTTTTGAAAAACAGCCTTAGTTAACCTTGGGCAGGGCAGACATTAATCCTGTAATCTACTTCCTATAGTGGTTATACCATACCTGCCCCAATCTATTGCCATCTGTTTCTAATAATGTCTATCAAGCTACCTCCCATCCATAATCCCATATACTTGCTAGTGTTCTTCATCTGGGCCAAATCTCCATCCACACCGGCCAAGTGCTTTTCCTCCATCTAACCCATGATGGCTGTATTCTCTCCTCCTCTTCTTGTCTCTTTTCAGGACCTTTTTCTTCTTCCCAGAATTCCTGTTTCTCGAAGGCCTGGAACCCTAGCCACATCTAGATCTTTTGCCCTGTCCAGGAGGAATGATTTTTATTAATCAAAAGGTGGGTCACAGAGACAGCAAGCAATAATAAATTATTATTGGTCTTATTTAGAGAGAAAACAAGGTTGGACGCAGTGATGTCTCTCTTTTTCTTTATCTTCCGTTCTTAAGTTTGGAGATAGGAGTTGAAAAGAAAGAAGGTAAAATATAGAAATAAATAGGAAAGAGAGCAAAACATATATTAGTAAATCTACTCCTCATCTTAATGCCTTGATTGTTGCTCACAAGGTTAATTTTAATTCACTGGTATAGAATTTTGTATATAGATACAAAAAGTACTCATACAACTCAATAATTATACAAGGTTTACTTCCAATATTTTTAAAGCACTATTGCAGGATGTTTAGGATAATTAAGTGTTACAAGTTAAGTGTTAGTTGATCAATACATGGTCATATCCATCACTAGTCTAATTTTCTCCTTTTTTTTTTTTTTTTTTTTGTTGTTGTTTTTTTTTTCGAGACAGGGTTTCTCTGTGTAGCCTTGGCCCTCCTGGACTCACCTTGTAGAACAGGCTGGCCTCGAACCCACAGCGATCCGCCTGCTCTGCCTCCCGAGTGCTGGGATTAAAGGCGTGCGCCACCACGCCCGACCCACTAGTCTATTTTTATCACAAGAATATACATCTTAGGTATAATAGATAGGTATGATTCTATAGAAAGATAAAGTAAAATAGTTAAATAAGGTCTTCAAAACCTCAGAGACATACAAAATATGGTTTTAAAAATGTTTTTATTATGTTAAAGATTCACTGACAATGAAACAGGTTAATTACTGGCAACACCCAGGCTACCTCACAGAGGATGATGAGCACCTAAAACCTTCCTTATGGAGATGGCCTGAAAGGTGGCAAACGAGCCACTGGGCACAATGTCCTCATTTCTATGACAGACAGATTTCTCTGCCAAGACAGAGTAAGCAAGTCCTCAATTGTTCCTGCTTCAGAAATATGTCTGTCAGATATATTGGGCCAGAAGGCTGAAGATAATGCCCCAATTTTAAAGGGACTTTTGAGTGACTGTTCAGGCAGTACACTGTCTCTATCATCTCATTTGGGAAGCTGCTAAGCCATACTCCCTGCATACTCAGGTAATTAATTTTATTCCTTATCAAGACTCTGATGCAATTGAAGACCAGATAGTTTAGTTTTACAATTAAGCTTAGTTGTTTAGGAATTTAAGATGAATTGGGGTCTAGATAAATGTTTTAAATTGGTAATAAGGAGATATTTATAGATATTGATTTTTTTTCATAATTTTAGATGCACCAAGATAAGAAGGATGTTTTCTTCAAGGTTGCCAAATACACATAGCCAAAACACTATGAGTGTAACATTTGGATAATTCCTGATTGTTTTTTGATTCTTCTTGCTGTAGGGAGTTTATTGTATATATGTGTAATAATATAAATATTTATGTGAAAAAGAGAAAAGAAAAATAAAAACGGAAAAACTAATTGTGTAATATTTTAGCTCCATAATTATAGATTTTATGAATAAATATGCAACACATGTCATTCTGGGTCACAGGATAACCTCTCAAGTAAAAAGTGTTGTTATTAACTGTATTGTTGCTAAATAAAATCATCAATTATATTTCACCCTCATGGATTCACGTAGATTGTATTTTTGTCCATTATCCCTGCGTCATATATGAGAAGATTGGCGTGAAAATGATTCTAAAGCACTTCCTTTGCCCTTTTCAAATAATAGCCATCTACATACTATGTGCTGTCCTGATTTCAGAAGTAAAATATGTGGGCCAGAGATGCTGTCAGTTTCTTTCCAGCATCTAGACCACAGGCACTAGATTTCTAGATGAATATATGAATATAGTGAGAGGCATCATAGACATGGACATTGAAATAGAGTACTGGCTATGTAGGCATCGTGATATGTGAATTGTTGATAATTTGTAAGTAACTGGACAATATCATAGGGGGTATGTTATATGCCATATTACTTTCTGATTTGAAACTGGGTTTTGTCAATTGAGGAGTACACAGTATGTATCAATAAGAGCCTCCTCTTGATATAATCCTTTGTCTTTCTGTCTGGCCATGATTGGAGACTGACTCTGCAACTATGCTATATTTGGCACAGAAAAGTGTGATATAATTATGGCATATGTGTGATTAATAAAGACATGGTCACAGTGAAATGCTTGAGTCTACAAAATATTAACATGTTCATTCTCACATGGTTTCTATGAAGAAATAAATAGAAAACAGTCTTTAAAATTTAAACAGGAATCCATGTCAGCCATGTCAGAAAAAGTGGGAAAAAATAGAAAAAGAAAAGTATTCTCTACGGAGGAGGATAATTTGGTCCCTATCATTGGAAAAACATTCCATGAAAAGGGAAAATATCTTCACACATGAAGTGGGCAGAGGGTAAATACAAACTAGGAAAAATGCAGGGCTTACAATTCCTTTCCTTGTAGAATTCTTGTGTCATACAGAACTGGGCATGAGGAGTTGAATCATGTAAATAATTTGATGTGTTATGAAGATAGAATGAACTAACCATCCATGAATGTATACATACACTTAATGAACAAAAAAACGAGGTATTTATAATATTTAATATTTCATCAAAATATATCTTGTGAATTAATGGAGAATATTTCAATTTTTGTTAAGAAAATAAAACAAATACTCAACATTATCTCATATACATTTCTTACCATAAGATTCTATTGTATATAAATTGTATATAAATAGATGAGTATTTGTGTGTATGCGATGATATTGAACATAGGTGTATAGGATTTTTGGGCCCAGAAGTCAGAATGAAGTGTCTTTCTCAATCCAACTACATCTTCTTGGTTGATATATAGATTGTTTCTAAATCTAGAGCTCAGCAGGTTGTTAGTTTTGCTAACCAAAGTTGGGGCTACAATGGAATGCCATCATATGGGGTCCATTTGCCAGTTTATTTCTTTTTTATGTTTCTTTTTTAACATGTACATTTATATTATTACACATGAATAAAATAAACTGCATACAGGAAGAAAACACATGAGATAATCTGGAATAATATAAATGTTACATTCATAGTGATTTGGATATATGTATTTGGCAAACTTGAAGTATACATCTTTTCTATCTTGTTAGGTCCAAATTTCTGAGTGAAGATCAATATCTATCATTTCTCGTCTCTTTTAACTTAAAACATCTATGCTGATCTAAAAACATCTTAAGCCCTAGCACACTAAGATTAATTGAAAGACTAAACTATCTGGACTTCAACCCCATCAGAGATTTGAGAAGGGATAAAACTTAAGTTCTTGAGTGAAGCAAATGTGCAAGTTAGCAGCTTCCAAAATGAAAAAATAACTGAGAATGTTTGCTGCCTGAACAGTCACCTTACATTCTCTATAACGTTGGAGCGTCATTTACAGCCTTCTGGTCCAATATATGTGACTGATATATTTGCAAGGCAGGAACTGTTGAGGACTTGCTTACCCTGTCTTGGCAGAGTTTGGCAGTCAGCTCTGCCTCTATCTAAACTTGCCTGCTTTTAGGCAGAATTCTATCTGTGGCAGAAACCAGGACATTTTGCCCAGTGGCTGATTTACCACATTTGAAGCCAACTCCATAAGGACGGTCTTTGGTGCTCATCATCTTCTTTGAGACAGGGTGGGTGTTGTCAGGAATTTACTTGTCTTCTTGTCAAAGAAACTTTAGAATAATAAAAGCTTCTTTAAATGCTATATTCTGTAGGTCTCTGAGGCTTTTAAGACCTTATTTAACTATTTCACCTTATATACCTATAGAATCATATCTATTAAACCTAGAATATATGTTATTTTTATAAAACTACTAGTTTTTTGCATGACCATGAAGTGCCATCATGCATCAATATACATAACTCAATACCATTTAATTAAAAATTAACCTTATTTCTGAGTAAAATTAAGACCTTGAGATGAGGTATAGATTCAACAATATATCTTTTGTTCTATCCTCCCTCTATATTTCATATCCCCATTTCTTTCTTGCACAACTATTATGTGATTAGAAGATGAAAGCTGAACAAATTTTATTCATATGAATCTAATCATGGAAAACAAAAGGTAGAAAGCAGCTTCTCCTACAATAACAGCATCTAGATTAATTTGTGCTTCTCGGTGAATGAATAATCTCTCTAGTGCCTGAATTCAACTTTTTCCAACATTGTTGCTTTCTGTGAAGACTTCACAGATTGGTGATGGAGGATTTTTTAGTGAAGTCCAGGTGACTCCTCAAGGTATTGATTTTCTAAACTGTAACATCTCTCTGCAGGTTGTTTTAAGGATGAGATAACTATAAAGAACTGAAAGAAGATTTTTAAGCAAACACATGTATGGTCACATAAAGAGATTCACAGTCAGACTTCATAGCATTTATACTTATATACATATTATATATAAATATATATGAGTCTATATAACATAAAAATTCTTTTATGTTACTTCTGATTTCTTCTTTGAAACTGTTAAATCAGCTATCATCTTACATATTATCATGAAACATGATTTAGGAAATTTTTCCTCATTTAAGAAAATAATTTTTACCTATTTAATGTCTAAAGATATTGTAGCCATTGCCAGGTTTGTTAAAGTAACTATTTGAATTATAAGGATAATTTAGAGTAAGAACAATGTTAATAATATGTCAATTTCCAGGTCTCTGGAACTCGAATTTTCTCAAAGTGACTGATTCAGATTCAACCCTCTTGGACTCTTCTCCGATGCTGAAAGCAGAACTAACTCCCAGTAGGAGACCATGAGATACCGTGGATTTGTGATTTCCTTTCCAAGATATATTTGAAAATAAAAGAATTATAGTAAGTTCATGCACAAAAACAGTGTCCCACGTTCTTCTACTGAATTCCCCCTATTTCTACTCTGGTTCTATATCTCTTACTCTGTAACTACACCTCTATATCAGTGGTTCTCAACCTGTGGGTCATGGCCCATTGAGCAAACTTCTGTTTCCAAAACTATTTACATTTTCATAACAGTAGCCAATTTAGTTATGAAGTAGCAATGCCAATAATTATGGCTGGGGGACCCACAAAACGAAAAAACAATATTAAAGATTCACAGGATTAGAAAGACTGAGAACCATTTATTGATCTCCAACAACATACTTTTAAGCTTTCCAGGCTTTTTTACTAATATATAATTCTGTGAGGTATGCAAATGTCCTCTTCTGATATTTCTGAATGATGCATACTTGTATGATTTCCTGTTTGTTGAGTTGGTTCTACTGTTTCTAGATTGATAATGATCTCTGAAACTAATTTTTTTCATTGCTCAGATGCAGAACAAGAAAGAAAATTTGGAGAAAAGGAAATTACATAGGACATACAAACCCTCGAAAAATATAACATAGAAAATTTTAAAAGGTTTCATGATTGTAAGGAACAATTTAACAAAGCATTATAACTACATAAGTACACAACACATACCACACAGAATTGGTGGAAACAGAATGCAAACGAAAAATCGTGGTCATTCAGTGGAGATTCATTTTCAAAAATGACAAGGAAATCTGGTAGGTAAATTTCTTTTGATGGGAGTACAGAATACTAACCTGAAACTAATCAGAGAAAAAGTGGTTTTCAATTCTCTAATATATTCCCTGACCTCATAGAATGGAATGCAAAGACAGAAAATAGAGAAGAAATTATAAAAATTGATATTTACTAAATTATAGTGACAATTATACCTGTAGAACCCAGATTAAAAAGTTGAATAGCTGAGACCTTGATGCTTGCAAATATTTTACTTCTTGGTCCACAATGGAATTGGGTCACAAGTAAGATTGTGTCTGCAGGTGTTATAGCTCAAACATGTCACAGATCCAAGGATGCCAGAGTGAGGACTGTGACTGTCATAGAAATTATCATAGTGAGTACTCCCCCCCAGGCCCTAGTCTCTGTGAGATATCAAAGGCTTGATGAGCCACTTCAAGACTGAGATAGGGATGACACATGTTGGAACAGAAGCAGTAGCTTTGGAGGCAGGATCATGCTGCACAGGAAGTAGTTATCAGCTGACTCAGAATAAGAATGCAAGAATTCAAACAAACACCCTGCTTATCCTATGTTTCCATTTGCTGTGTCCCCTGCAGGTCTTCTGAGTAGTTTTCCTTCTCTGAAGAGGCTTATAGTCAGGCCTCAGGTATACCCCGGTGCCAGCTGACACCCAGGAGCCTGACTGGTAAAAATCCAGGTTGCAGAGACTTTTCTTAGCTCTACTTGCCTCTTACTGAAAGAGTTTGTACAATCAAATAGAAATAAATTGTTGTCTGAAAATGGTGTTTTATCAGAATATGTTGTAATTGTTAAATTGAATATTTTATATATGTTATGATATTTTTGCTCTTTCTTTGTAATATATTATGTTTGGTGCACAGTTTTCTGCCTGTAGGTGGCCTTACTTTATGTTTCTCAGGTGTAATTCATATGTATATTTGTCAATACTAATACATGCGTATTTTGTGGTTGAAAAAAGAAACTCAATCCATATGTACACTAGAATTCCTCTCCAATCACTACTAATACAATTTTATTTGAAACTCACATATTTGCTTTCTCTTTATTTTGTTTTGTTAGTAATGATAATCCTGATTAATGTCAAATAGGTAAAGTAATCTCAAATCTAGGGAAAGAAATAAAGCATCTGTTTAGGAAAGACAGACAGGAGAGGGAGACCTGACATACAAGCAGGAATGCATGAATTTGTGTAAGTAGGGAGGTAGAAAGAATCTGAGAGAAGTTGTGGAAGGGGAAAGAATGTGGCCAAATATATTGTTTGAAAATGATTACAGTAATATATATGTATATATACATATAGATACCATTATTTACATAGACTGTCTTTATACTATGCTGAAGCAAATGTCACCTAAATACATAGGATGCACTGAACATAGATAAAGAGTTTTTTGTAAAGAAAAACAGTCATACAAGGAATGACAAATACTACATGATCATCTCAAAATACAGAAAAAAAATATATTTGGGAGTCCATAGCCACCACCACCATGAGTGGAAATACTATATATGAGGACATTATTTGCCTCAGTATACCTAAAATTTTAAAAACAGTTCATGGATAACAATTGTGGGCTCCTCTATTGGACATTGTCCTAGAAATTTTCCTTAGGAAATTCATTACGGAAAATAAATACCAGACATTTTTGCTTCTCTAATACCTGATTCTTAATGCAAAAATAATAACTTGGGAACTTGGTAAAGGACATAACATTGCGTATATAGCCATTAATTATTTAAATTATGTCTAAATCTAAACATAATTTCAGCAAAGCTGTAGTATTGAGAAAATAGATGTTTTCTATTGAATTTAGTACTGTAGCAATAAATAGGTTAAAAAGCACTTGGCTTTACAATACCGTCAGCTGAGTATTGTGGTCTACATCTACACCTTGAATTTCTTCTGCTGCTGAGATGAAGTATGGCTTGAGAGATGAGTTTCAAACCCAGTGAGCAATACAGTGAGAGTCTGCATCAGAAGTAAAGAGATATATATTAAAAGAACAATATTGGAATAAATGTACCCTATGCACACTTTAAACTACGAACACATAAGTAATGTGCATAAAAATATTCCAGAATTAAACTAAACAGGAAATACTCAGAAAATATGTAAACAGAGACCTGAAACTTGGCAAAGGAAGATAAAAATAACACACATGAAAGGCAATGTTAATGTCATCATGTATATGAAAATACATTAAATTATGAAATACTTGTAGTTCATGCAAAATGTTCTAAATTTAAAAAATTAATCGTTGTTATATGATAAAGATGATGATATGTGAACTCTTAAAAATACTTTAGTGTTCAAAAATTTTAAGTTAAGTTTTTTCTGTTTTTAGAAATCAATGCCTATGCTGAGAACATTGTTTTTCAAATGCTTCCTTTTGATACTATTTTTACAATGATTGTATTGCTTGAGCAGAATGCCAGAATATTATGCATTCATTCTAGTGAACGTTTTCACTATTGAACATCTGTGTAATACCTTCTGTTACTGGAATGGCCAACTAGCTTAATATCATGTACTAACTACTGTAAAAATCTACTTTTCATTTATGACAGCACCATGGTCAGCTTACATTTTACACCAGCATCATTAAAGTAGGTGAATTTATATCACACTGGATCTTAGTACTATTACTGTGAATCTTTATTTTTTTCCATCTTATTATTTTATTCATATTACATCTCGATTGTTAGCCCTTCCCCTGTTTACTCCCATTCTTCCCTCCCTCCCACGTCTCCCCTTCTCCCCTCCCCTATGTCTGTGATTGAGGGAGACCTTCTCCCCCTATATATGCTCTTAGAATATCGAGTCTCTTCTTGGTAACTTGCTATCCTTCCTCTGATTGCCGCCAGGCCTCCCCATCCAGGGGACGTGGTCAGAAAAGGGGCACCAGAGTTCATGTGAGAGTCAGATCTCACTCTCCACTCAATGGTGGAGAATATCATGATCGTCGGCTAGGTCTTGGTAGGGGTTTGAAGTTTAATGCCTATATTCTCCTTGGCTGGTGCCTTAGTTTGAGGAGGACCCCAGGACCCAGATCTGCCTGTCATAAAGTTCTTCTTGTAGGTTTCCAGGACCCTGTGGGTCCTACTATTTCCCCATTCTTCCATGTTACTCTTGCCTAAAGTCTCAATAGGATGTCCTCTCCTCTGACCCACTTTTTTGGTAAGTAAAGTTTTTCATGGTACGTATCCCTTGGACTAATGTTTTGCTATATGTGAGTATATACCATTTGTCTCTTTTTGCTTCTGGATGAACTCACTCATAATAATTTCTAGATCAATCCATTTGTCCACAAATTTCGGAAATTCCTTGTTTTTAATAGCTGAGTCATATTCCATCGTGTAAATGTACCACAGTTTCTTAGTCCATTCTTCTACTGAGGGACACTTAGGCTGTTTCCATGTTCTGGCTATTATGTATAAAGCAGCTATGAACATGGTTGAGCATATGTCCCTGTTGTGTGATACGGCATTTTCTGGGTATATTCCAAGGAATCTTTTTTTAAAACGTTTTCCTTATATTCTTTCTAAATAGAAATATAAAAAAAGACAAAAATTAACAGGAAGGTAAGGAGAACCAAGAAAGCTCATAGCAAAAATAAGTGAGATATACAGGGATCAGAAATTAGGGGAATGGCTGAAATTTAATATATAGTTTGGATGGTCTGAATGGTTTAAAGCAAGGGGCTAGTGTGAGAGGTTCTGAGAGGACCCAAGACCCTGTAAAAGTTATTTGCAGTTGTGGGGCATGTAAGAGATATTGCTCACTTTGATATGTTAACAGGGACCTCAGTTAGACATTTGTCACAGTTAAATGTTTGTTCCTCAGAAAGATATTTCTTTGAGACCTACATTTTCTTTTCTCAAAGCTATTATGAAATAGAAGCCTTTGAGAAATGCTGTGCACATCAATAATGGTTATTACCCTCCACTTCCTGATTCCTTCCCTTCACTTTCTTTATTCATCTCACTTTCAGCTCTATATCTATGCCTATATCATCAGACCCTCAATTTATCCCGATTTTTTTTTCAATGCGTCATTCTGAGATTCCAAAAAAGGGTTTCTTCTGATATTTCTATGTTATGCAATACTTGAATTCCTGCTCACGCTTTGACATATTGTCTCTGCCCTATAGCCATCAGGTAAGACCCTAAATTATTGCCCTCTCATATGCTCCACAACATAAAAACTTTGAGAGAATAAAATTAGCCTAAAACACAAAAGACTGCAAGGAACTATGTGAAGTGTGCAGTTGTAAAAGGTTTTGTGATTGTAAGGAGAAACTCAAACAAAGCAGTACACTTGCATAAACATGCATGATATATCACACAGATGTGATTGGTGGAGAGTGGATGCTGATGAAGAGCAATGTGTCAGGCAGTGTAAATTCAGTATTAAAAAAGGACAAGAAAATCTGATGTTTAATTTTTTTGATAAAAATATGTAATACCATTCAGACACCATCGAAATATGATTTTCCAAAAGGCTCATACCTTGCATGACCTCAAAGAAGAAAAGAAAAACTGTAGAAATCACTACTTGCCAAAGTATAATAACAATTTAAACATGGCTATAGGAACAAGATTTGAGAGTTAAACCTCTGAGACCCTTATGGCAATGGAATAATAACACGTTTAATTGTTTTCTCATATGTTGTTGTCTACAGAGGGCTTTGGGTAAAGTTCAGATACTGTCTACAAATGATACACCTCAACGATCTTTCAGCATCTCAGGGTGTCAGGGGAGAACTGCCCGTGCCATAGCAATTCTTCAGTGTAAGGAGCAGCACAATTCTTGTCTCTGTCAGATACTGATTTCTGGAGTAAATCAATTTCCTTGCTAATAATGCAGGATCCAAGACTGAGACAAGGATGGCAGATCTTAAAGTACAGTTACTGACTTCAGTAGAAGGAACACATTGCCTGCACATGAAATAGAAGCAAGTTATTCAACCAGATTGTGAGGTAACCTAGCAAGTCCCTGCCTATGCTGAGTTTCACTTGGCTCCGTCTCCTGAAGTTCATAGGAGCAGTCCTCCTTCTCTGAGGAACAGCTTATAGTCAGCGCCTGGCTAAAGTGTCAACCACCCAGAAGCTCACCTGGCAAAAATACTGTAGAAGAATTGATGTTACTTCTGCTTGCCTCTGTTTGTATGAGTACATATGGGAAATTAAAGAATAGATTGAGGGTCAGTAATGAGAGAAATCTCAAACCCAGGAATGGAAATCAAAGCCTGCTGGAAACCAAAACCAAATCTTGATGTTTGAGGTTGCAGTCCTCCTGGTCCAGAGAGCCACTCTGAGCTCAGCATTATGTGCAGGACTCCCTTTCTGTAGCAGGGCCTCTGGCTCTCTTCCTGACTCCATCAGAAGAGTGTCTTTAGAAATAGATGCACCTAATTACATTGGATATATAGCCTTTGACACAGCTCCCTGCTAGATCTCCCTCCTCTTGCCTCTACAATAATTAGGAGCATGCTGCCAAATGTAAAATAAGCATCCTAAAAGTGCTTCATTCCAACCAATTATGAATGCCTATTCTGGAAGCCGCACATGCACTCCTTAAGGTGTATATAGCCTTTGTTCTCCATGGTTAAAGTTGAGCTATCTCCTGAAATTGTTCCTACAGACTTTTGTCATGCTTACGACCTTCCAAGCCCTGCATCTCATCTGCTGCTCCCGTTACCTGAGTGGTCGGTAGCCAACCACCCAGCAGGGAAAAGGAGAACCACCTGCTTCAGATTCACTAATGGCTTTACAAGATAAGGCTTCTATTTCTGTGTCGGCTTTTCTATAATGAGAACTTTGATTTCGTTAAAACCCAGTTATGTTAAGGGAATATGTTTTTGTTTTATTCCCAGGTGTGGATTAAGGCTACTTCTGTTTATTCACAGCAACTAACTATGATAATCTGGTGTTCTACGATGGTCATAGCTTTTGCAAGGTGTAGACACTTTAATTCTGGGGACTCTGAAGAACATATACATTGAAGAACCTTTAGAAAGCCTGTGGTGGAGACTGCTCCCCTGCTTCTGTCACTGCGGTTGGTAGGCTCTGCTGCTGTATTTGCTATTGCTGGGTAGCTGGTTTGATGGTTTATTGAATTGTTGGATATTCTGATGACAAAGATTGGCCTTGCCCCTAGGAACCTGACACCCTTAATCAGTCAGTTCATTGCTCAGCCTTTATGAGGAGTGCCTTTTTTTGACCCAAATGGGAAGTAACAAACAGATACTCAACTGGTCTATATACAAAATGTGAACAGCTTTGAACTACTAGTTCTTAAATGAGTCTTCATTAAATATCTCCCCTCAAGCCTCCTGCTTCTATGTGGAAAAAGAAACAGAAAGACAAAAGTCTGTGACAGTAAATGACTACAAGGAAATAGTGTTTTCCATACACAACAGGACTGACAGACATAAGAACTCCCAGAGAATGTTGTAGCAGAAACAAAACTGCACAGGTTCAAAACAGACAAAATTCCATCTATGAGAAGGGAAAAGTAAACATAAACTTCAAGCCTTACTGAAGAGCAATTTGCAAAATATATATCTTAAAAGGAAATGGAATATCAGTTTATTCCTCTAGAGTGTCATTGGTTATTAAACATATTCCAAATCAGGTCTCAGCAATATGAGTAATTTGCCATTGCAAAACACACTACATTTTGGTTTCATTGTTTATTTTTAAAAGTGTTGTTGTTCTTTTAATTTTGATATTTTTTGTCTTGCTTTTTGATGATTATTTTATTTTCATTTTGTTTTGTTTTGCCTTATTTGAAGATGAGAGAGAGAGAGAGAGAGAGAGAGAGAGAGAGAGAGAAGAGGGGAGAATGGAGGAGAGAAAGAATCAGAGTGCTTGCACTTAATCTAGAGCATATAAAGTTTGCTTGGACTTGTGGTGAATCTGAGAGAAGTTGGAGAGAAGAAATAATGGTATCATTAAGGAAGTTATAAGAGAATATTAATACTGGACATAACATTTTAAAATATGTGATGCTTAAGGCAAAATACTTTCTACGTTTTGTAAAGAGCATAAACTTGTGTGAAAAAAGCAGAGAGTTGTGAATGTATGATCAAATCTAATCCTAACTCAGCAAAATGGTAGTAAATAAGGCCTAGAACTTTCCAATTGAATTTTATAGACAAACAATCAACACTCAAACTGAAAGTCAGAAAGCACATGGTTTTACCATAGCATGAGCAGAGTGTGGTGGATTGCATCTGTTGAGATCATCTCCTGATGCTGAGAGGAAGCATGGCTGGCTTCAGTGATGATCCCAATGAGCTGGACAAAAAAGTACATGATAGTCAGTGAAAGAACAATGCTGGAATAAATGCCACCTGTGTTTACTATAAACAAGAGATTAATATGAATAATAATAATGAATAACATTTAACAGTAACTGCTTAGAAATTTTGTCTTAAACAATTACCTATAAGTTTACATAATACTACAAACAAACTGTGTAACTGAAAGAGTATTTTAAAAATATGTATACTATCAAGAAATATTGCAATTACTATAAGGTAAGAATTTTTGATATAAGAATTATTGCCTACAAAGATATTAGTTCTGAGATAGACTATAGGACTCAAGGGGCATATTAACAGCAGAAAAATATATTTGTTAAATACCTTTTAAAAAGCAATTCTTCCAAAAAAACTAAAAAAGACACATTAAAGCACAATGGAATTTCATTGTCAGTATTAAAAACATCATATATTATAACGTATAACTAATGTTTTATGCATAAAATTATACAAATACAAATTAGTCCTTAACCTTTGAGAAAACAAAATTATTCATGTTTGTCCTCTTTAAAAATTATATTCTCGCACCAACCAAGGACAATACAGGCCATAAACTTCAAACCCCTACCCAGATCTAGCCAAGGGACAGGACATTCTCGACAGTTGAGTGGAGAGTGGGGTATGACTTCACACGTACTCTGGTGCCTCATATTTGACCATGTCCCCTGGATGGGGAGACCTGGTAGCACTCAGAGGAGGGACAGCAGGCTTCCAAGAAGAGACTTGATACCCTATGAGCATATACAGGGGGAGTAAGTCCCCCTCAGTCACAGTCATAGGGGAAGGGAGTAAGGAGAAAATGGGGGAGGGAGGAATGGGAGGATACAAGGGAGGAAATAACCATTGAGATGTAATATGAATAAATTAATAAAATAAAATAAAAATTATATTCTCATATTTTTAATTTAAATTTCATATATTTTTAGGAAATAATGTCTTATGCTAAGAGCATATTTTTCAAATGCTTCTTTCTGATATCTGCTTTTCTTAGTAGATTTATATTGTGTCAGGTGAAATTTGAATTACATACAATAATTCTATTTTTTTTTATTGATCACATATGTAAGTTCTTCAGTTTTAGAGATGGACAATAATTTTATTTCATGTAATAACTTCATTCAGAGAGCATAAGCTCCTTTGGAATGCTATGCTATGATACTCAGTTTTCAGTACTGACAACACTATAATCAATTAATATTTTACAGAAAAATTTTAAAGCAGTAGAATTGTTTGCAGATTGACACTTGGGGTAATGTTATGAATTAATTAATACTAAATGCATAGATTATGAAATCTCATTATGTAGAAGACATGTTTTAGAAAATAAATTATACAAATTTTTCTATAATACAACCAAGGACATTTTAAACTACTAATAATATTAACAAATATTTTAAATGTTGTGATTCATTTATTCATCTCTATAATGTGAAAAAAGCCCCACATTTCAAAACTTATTAGATATTAGATATTAGACTGTTCCCTTACAAAACATGAATATTTAACTTTTGGTCCTATGGTGAACTTCATCAAAATTTTATGAGTGGCTTTGAGATAGTGAACACTGATCCATTATGTAGAAATCAAGAATAAAGATTCAGAGTTTGGTATTTTCTTTCTCTAAGCAAAGTAATTATAATCAAGGTATTCTTTCACTATGTGTGGCTAACATGTGTGTGATTGGAATGTTGGTGCATGATTTTTATCCTAGCATGGGGGGAAAGACTCATGTTAATCTTTTTAATATTGAAGCCAACATGTCTTATATAGGAAGTGTCAATCCATTCAAGAAAATATAAAAGATCTTTCACTCAAAAAACGGGAAAATTTTTATATATTATATGTTTGTATATATATGTATTATTTGTTTTTATGTGCATAGATATGAAGTGTGTGTATAGGTCCAAATCAGGTCATCATGATAAAGCCCGACAAACTTCCAGGCTACTGCCTGCATAGCACTCTCATTGCTGTGAGACTTTCCAGATACCAGGGTTTCTTGGACAGGGACATGCAGCTCCAACCAGAGGTACACTCTCTGTCCCCAATGTGAGGCATATTTTCTGGGAATGGCAACTCTTGAACCCAATTCTGGACCTTCCCATGGAGTACATACTGTTTGATATCTGGGCAGGAGATTCCAACCTTGCATTCCCCGGCTCAGTTGAGCACAGTGTCTGAGGACAGTGACTGAGAAGGGCATCATTAACTTTGGAAGAAGAAAGCAAGGTGGCAGCTGACATCCCTTGGTGTGAGGAGGGTCAGAAAGCTCCTGAGGAGCACACTTGGTCCCCACAATCATACATTTGAGGATAGATTCCAGGAAGGTCCTGAAAACCACCCATTCTGAGACCATTCCCAAGAATCTGAGGAGGGCATCTACAAGAACATCCAGCTTCCTTCCCAGGGCTCCTCCCTCATCCCCCTCACCCAAGAACTCTATCTGGCAACAGGATTTACTGGCCAACACCACAGATGACCAGGTGGCTAAGGACTAGCATAAAACAGAATCAACAAAACCAAAGCAATATGGCATCTTCAGTACTCAACCCCTTGAATGTCCTAACCCAACTGAAAATCAAGAAAATGGCATTAAATATGTGCTTGTGAAAATGATAATACAGGAAATGAAAAAAATCATTAAAGCAATACAAGAAGGTACAGGCAAACAGTTTGAAGCATTTACAGAGGAAACAAGTAAATCACTGAAAGAATTAGAGGAGACTATGAACAGGTGAAGTAATTGAACAAATCATATACAGACATGTAGGAAAATAAAAAGAGGTGATGGAAATCAATAAAATGGATCCAGGTTTGAAGATGGAAATCAAAACAACAAAGAGAGCATAAACTGAAGAAATCTTGGTGAGGGAGAGCTTCGGTAAGTAAATAGGGACTACAGGTATAAGCGTTGACCACATAATAAAAGAGATAGAGAAAATAATCTCAGATGTAGAAGATACAATAGAAGAAATCAATATATCCTTCAAATAAAATGTTAAACATAAAAATTGGTTCCACAAAACATACAACAAATCAAGGACATCATGAAAAGATGGAATCTGAGACTAATAGGCTCCATGGCCCAGAAAATATTTTCAACAGAATCATAGAAGAAAATTCCTCAAATCTTAAGAAAAAGATGCCAATAAGTATACAAGATGCCTACAGATCACCAAATAGATTATACCAGAAAATATCTCCCACTGCATAATAATCAAAACACTAGGAGTACAGAAAAAATAAAAATATTAAAAGCTTCAAGGAAAAACAGAGAAGTAACTTATAATGGCAAATGTATCATAATCATACCTGACTTCTCAGCTGACACCATAAAAGCCAGACGTGCCTGGTCAGGAATATGCCAGTCCAGACTACTATACCAAGCAAAACCTTTCAACTACCATAGATAGAGAAAACAAGACATTCCAGAAAAGAATCAAAATAAACAATACCTATGTTCAAACCCAGCACTGCAGAAGATAGAAGACAGAAACTTCTACCTTACCTAGTTAGCTATATTCAAAACACACAGGATATAAATGACTTCACTACATCAAAACCAAAAGCAGGCAAGCATATAAACATTTTTCTACAACAAATACCAAAATAAAAGGTTATAACAGTCATTGGTAATTACTATCTCACAACATCAGTAGACTCATCTCTCCATTAAAAGGGCACAGACTAACAGAATGGATGCTTAAACAGGACCCATCATTCTTCTGCATACAAGCAACACAACTCCGGCACAAAGATAGACATTACCTGAGAGTAAAGGGCTGGAAAAAATGTTTTCTAAGCAAAGGTAACCAAGAAGGAAGCTTGAATATCAATTCTAATATCTAATATCTAATAAAATGGGCTTTCAACTAAAATTAATCAAAAGAGTTGAGGTGGGACACTTCATACTCATCAAAGCAGAATTCCATTCCACCAAAATGACATCTCAATTCTGAACATCTATTCTCCAAATACATGGGTACCCACATATGTAAAAGAAACAGAACTAATGCTTAAAGCACACATCAAACCCCACACATTAATAGTGGAAAACTTCAACACCTCACTCTTACAAATGGACAGATCATTGAGACAAAAACTAAATGGAAAAATGATGAAATAACAGATGTTATAAATCCAATAGAACTAAAAGACATTAACAGAACTTTTCAACAAAACAAAATAGGATATACCTTCTTCTCTACCTCATGGAACCTTCTCCAAAACTGACCATATAGTCCAACATGAAGCAAGCCTCCACAGATACAAGAAAATTCAAATAATACTTTGTATCTTGTCAGATCACCATGAACTAAAGCTGAACTTCAACAACAATATAAATAACAAAAAGCCTATGGACACGTGGAAATTGAACGACTCTCTACTCAAGACAACTGGGTCAGGTATAAAATAAAGAAATTAAAGATTTCATAGAATTCTATGAAAATAAAGGCACACAAGCCTATGAAGAGTGGGAACGGGTTGGGAACCTACCATAGAGGTTCTTTGAAAGACTCCAACCATCAAGGGATAGAAGCAGATGCCGAGACTTACAGCCAAACATTGGGGAAAAGCATAGGGAGACTTATGGAGGAGTTAGGGAATAGAAGGATCTAAAGGGAACAGGAGCTCCACAAGGAAAACAGAGCCACCATATCATTGCCCAGGGGCACCTGCAGAGACTGATACACCAACCAAGGACCATGAATGGAGAGAACCTAGACCCCCTGCTCTGATGTATGTGATAGCACAGTTTCCATTTGAGCCTCATACTATAGGGACTGGGGACTGTCTCTGACACAGATGCTGTTGCCTGGGGAGGCAACAGATCACTTCCCCCTGGCAGAGAATCCATGCCAGCCAACAGAAGCAGAGGATATTGGCAGTCTAGATGAGACTTAATTGGCTGGAGCCAGATGGTAGGGGAAGAGATCTGTTGATTTCTGAGGACTATAAGAGGTGGGGAAAGAGGGAAGGAGGGTGGGACTGGGAGGAGATAAGGAATGGGGTTATAATCATGATATAAATAAATAAATTTAAAATAAACAAATTCATAAAAAAGGTTCACATTCAAAGAGAATATTCTAACACATGTGAAGGGAATAGAGCATCAAGCTAGACAGATTAGAATCAAGGACTTTCAAATCTTCTCATACTAGAATTCCACTAACAGAAAACTGGGACTAAGATGAAGGCTTTGAACTTTTTCGTAGCTACTTTGTGGTTCTTTAATGCTTATACCTCCCTTCCAATACACCTACTCTAGATAGGAGAAAAAAGAGGCCAATGGGAACAGGAGAAGTAGACCTTTTAAAAAGATTTTTTTTGCATATACATTTATAATATTGCATGTAAGTAGAAAAATTACATACAGCAAGAACAACAAAATAATCAGGGATCATAAGAATGTTGTGTTCAAGGTGTTTTGGCTCATTGCATTTGGCAACCTTGTAGGGAACATCTTTCCTCTCTTGCTGAGTCTAAAATTCTGAATGAGAATCAATATCTATCATATCTCATCTCTGCCATTTCAAAATCTCTATCTAGACATAAAACCATCTTAGCCCCTAAACAGCTTAGGGTAACTGTAAGACTAAACTATCTGGTGTTCAACTCCAAAAGAGATTTGAGAAGGAATGAAATTTAATCACTTGACTCAACAAGAAGTGCAGGTTAACAGCTTCCAAAAGGAGAAGGAAAAAAAATGATACAATTTACTACCTGAACAGTCACCCAAAACTCTCTATAACATTGGAGCATCATCTTCAGCCTTGTGGACCAATATATCTGACAGACATATTTGTGAGGCAGGAACTATTGAGGACTTGCTTATCCTGTCTTGGCAGTTTGGCTGTCGATCTTCAACTCTACCTGTATCAAATCTTGCCCATTTTTAGGCAGAATTCTGTCTGTGGCAGAAATGATGAGACCTATTTTAGACTCAGTTTTTGGAGCAATTCCACTGATGTAGTGGGCCGGATTACAGAAGACCCGTTAAACAGCACACCAGCAATTCTACAAAGGTGACTGCAATTGCAGCCACTCGATCCTGGAGCAGCAGCCAGAACCCAGAGCAGTAGTGTTAGCTAGAACAGTTCTCTCTAGGAGAGTCTCGAAGGGGAACAATGAACAGCCGAACAATGTGAATTGATGTCAAGACCAAAAACCAAAAGAAGCCTAGAACCTTGTGTTGTGCATATATACTTTTATAAGTTGGCAAAGACAATGCCCCTGCAAGAGGTGGTTCCTCTTCTAGTGGAAAAGCATCACCTGTTCACTCACAAGTCTGTTTCCAGCATAAAAACACTTCATACACTCACAGAAGTCTGTTTCACATGCCACATTTGTGATAAAAATAAAAACATATTCACATCCACTATGCTGAGGAGTAGAATCAAGTCAACTCCTTGATGTGTCATGAATATTGAATGAACTAGCCATTCATAGACTTGTAGACTCATCATAGATAGGTACAAACCATCAACTATGTTCTTTGTTTAATATTTTTTGAAATATATTATGTGCATTAACATTTCAGTCTATATAATGATGTAAATAAATATTTAGTATTATAATATAAAATTTCTTACATGTGAATTTTCTTAAATTCTTATACAATCATATACATAAATAGGTATTTATAAATGAGTATTCATGTGTGTTCAGTGATGCTGCACATATGAGTGCAGGCTTGAGGAGGTCAGGAGTCGGCATGAAGCCTCTTCCTCAATTCATCTCAACCATACTTTTTTTCCAAAAGGGTCTGGCACTGAACCTACAGCTCAACAACTTGTTAGAGGAATACAATCATATATGGTTTAATTGTTTGTTTTTTTATATATAACCCTGGTATCCAAATAGAGTTTCTCATGTTCAATAGCAAATATTTTACAACTCAGTTAGATCCCTAATCTCAATCAATTTCATAAAACTATATAATTTCTAACTACATTATAAATACTTCCTCTTACAACCACAGCTAAGTATTGATAAGTATATATCTACTAAGATTAAATGGACAGTGCAGATCCATTAAATACACCACAGACCGAGACCCAGACTCAAACACACACACACATACAGACACACACACACACAGACACACACACACATGCACTAAAGAGATGCCATGAATTTAATAGAGAGAAATGAGGGGTATAAACCAGTGTTTACAGGCTCCAGAAGAAAAATGGTATAATTAAATAATATTTCAAAAAATGCATAGATAAAAAATATCTAAATAAAAAGAATATTATACAGCACAATAATTCTATAATTTAAAACTGACCAAAGATTTTATATCTTATAATTATTTGTGTTATATTATTTAAATATTAGTTTCTAAGGAGCACAGGCAGAGCAGAATTAATTAATGAAAACATAAAAGTCCTCTAGTCTTTTGCATGGGACTATTTAGGTCGATTCAAACAGGACACATACGCTCCAATTATCATTTACTCCTCATAAATGTGGCAAGTGAAAGAAGATTGTTCAAACTACTTTCTGAGATTCCTAGACATGTATTTTAATGAAAAAATCTAAAATTTAGAATAATCCTACGAAATAAAAGGTTGTTTCAATTGAGAACAAATTTCTTCCCAAAAATCAATAGTCCAGGGAAACACACTGATATGTTTGTTGTAAGCAAAGACCTTAGAGCAGTGGTTCTCAATGTGTGTGTAACGAGCCATTTGGGGGTCACATATTCACTATCCTGCATATCGTATATTTATATCACAATTCATAACACCAGGAAAGTTACAGTTATGATGCTGATGTTGTGCCAAAATGTGAGGAACTACATTAAAGGGTCACAGCATGTTGGGAACCACTGCCACAGAGACCTAAAAAGCACCCTTATCACATGACATTATCTCATGCTGAGATTTAATTGGAGGGAGTGTTAAGAGTGTCTACTTCTTGGAGTAAAGTGAGCACTGCAGGAAACAACCATGTGTCATTCAGTCCACTAGTTCCAGGTGTCTACACACTAGTTATAGTATTCCCTAAAACCAATAATTTTCATGAATATACAGTATTTAACTCATTCATCTACTTCATTTTTAATAAAAATGAAAAAAATGACAAAATATGATATAATAATTTGTAACACTTAAATTCTTGTATAAGTTTTCACATGTATTAGTATGAATAATAATAAAATAATGTAAATTGTTTAGCAATACAACAAAATAACCTTTTGTCAATTCATATACAACTCTGTGAAACGATTTTCTATCTCCTTATCCAATAGTATGATCTGCATGAGTCTTATAATATGCTCATGAAGTATTTTTCTAGACAGTCCATATGACTCTTATAGTAATTCTAAGGTATGCCTTAGAAAAGCTGCTGCAGGTTGATATGATGGGGTCAAAGTAAGCAGCAAACAATTCCCCAGGACAGTCATATTAAGTCTGATTTCTGGCTAACACACCATCAGTACTTACAAAGATGAGACATACGTCCTCCAGACAGTATGTAATATATGCAATTGAAAATAGTTTTTGTGATTGCAAAGAGCAACACAGACAAAGCAGTATGTCTTCAAAAAAATCATGACCATACCACACAGAAATGATTTGTAGAAACATAATGCAAATGAGGAGTTAATGGTCAGCCAGTGGAGATTCATTGTCAAATAATGACAAGAATATCTGGTGGTTAAGTTTCTTTCAGCGAGAGTAATAAACAACAGGCTGATACCACTGAGAGAAAATTTATTTCCTAATACTCTCCTGAATTGCTGGACATCATAGAATGAAACAGGCAGATGGAGTAAAATATAAGAACTTTTATTTGCAAAAGCGCAATGACAGTGAAAACCTTACTGTAGAACCTAGGTATTACTGCGATTTTGTTATGCAAGGTTTACTTAATATCACTGGGAGGCCCACTCTTTTCTAAAGGGAAATGAAAATCAGTGGATCTAGTCGGGGGAGAGGCTTGCGGGGGGGCACATAGTCTATGGTTGGTATGGATTTTTTGTGAGAAGAATAAATAAATAAAAGAAAAAATTTGAGCTTCTGAGACCCTGAAAGGCAGCAGATTGATAACACAATTGCCAGTGTTATATTTCTTGCGCACAAAGAGCCTTTGGTGACACTTAAGATAGGGTCTGAGACTGTTAAAGGTCAACGCTTTCATAGTCTCAGGGGGTCTTGTGAACCCTGTCATTCACAGTGTGTCTCCCAAGGAATTGTAAGGAACAGCATATCCCTGGTCTCTCAGAAACGGACTCAAAACTGTATTGTGCTCTTTGCAGATGATGCAAGGCTACAGGACTGCCACAGGGATGGCGGATATTAAAGCAAAGGCAGTGACTTCAGAAACAGAATCACATTTCCTACAGAGGCAGCTGAAGCCTCTGACTCAGAGCAGGAGTATGGGGAATCCCAGCAAATCACTGCCTACGCTGTTTAATTGGCTCTGTCTCCTGCAGGGTTCAGGAGCAGTCTTCCTTTTCTTCAGCAGCTTACAGTCAGGCTTTGGCTAGATCAGGGACCAGCTGGTACCTGGAATCTAGCCAGGAGCCTGACTGGTAAAAAGCCTGGCTGCAGAGATTTTTATTAACTCTGGTTGCCTCTGATTGGAGGAGTGTGTGAATTCAAAGAGAGACTGCATAGGAACCAATCAGGAGAGAGATCTCAAATCTAGGCATGAAACGCAAAAGCCTGCAGTAACCTTGGTGATCTGCATTGTAGCTGTGCTGATTCATTTATCTCTCCCTCCTCCCTGTGTGCTGCTGCAGAAGCAGGGAACATGACAGCGGAAAGAAGGAAAAATTGGAATTTAACTCTACTCTCCAGCTTTAGTTAACAATACACTGAAGCAGTCAGGGTGAGGGTGGGGTAAGGGTGGGGCGTTAATCGTGTATCTGGATGCTTGTGAATGATTCCTGGCTATCTGCATGAGCACCTCCATTTCTGTCTGCATCATTCTGATTGTGAGTCTGTGGTGTCCAGTGCAGCTCGCTGCTGCCTCTTTGTGATCTGCATGTTTCAGTTTCCCCAAGTGCTATGACTATATGCTTGAATTTTTAACTGTACACGATATATTTATGTCTATTAGAGTGCCCTACAAAAAGCTGCTTGGGTTGGAAAAAGAAACGTTGCTTTTTCAGCCCCGCTCAAAACCATATCCAATTAGAATATTTCACAAGCCATAATGATAATCAAAGAGATATTTGTTTTAGCATAGAAAAGCTTAAAGTACATACATATTCTCATAAATTCTGTGTGAGTGCAGGATTTTTTTAAATGCGTGGTTGCACATGTATCTGCGGGAAACTGGCAACCATTGTTATTTCTCAGGTACAATTGATATTCTTATATTTTGTTCTATGTTAATACATGAAATAATGTATTTGTTAAAAGTACTTCTTCACTCGTCAATAACAGTTGAATTCATTTAAAATACCGGTGCATGCATGGGTATGGGTTCATTTACTTCATTCCGGATAGCCTCATAGGGCAAGTATCCCTGAGAAAATCAGACTGAATATCATATAAGACGTGTGACTACAATAACAAAGGATGGCAATTAATACCTGCTACTATGCTTAAATATTAATCAAGTACTTGTTAAATACAGATGTATATTACCACTTTCTGATGGGAGATAGTGTTTCTACAAGAAATGGGATTTGCAAAATAGTCTAGCCTAACTGGGCAGAACAAGTCAGAGACTTTTCCCCACCCTATTACCCTGGGGTTGCATTCTAATACCAGTATACTTACTTTTTAATATGTGTACTCCTGGGGGGAAAAAAAACACATACTCCTATTTAGTCACACACATGTTTCTGACTGAGTCATTTACCTAGTTGTGAACAAATTAATGAACGTAACTCAAGAACCACAGTTATGCTCATCTTTGGGTAAATATATATTATGCTTCTTACCCGGCTTTCATTCTGTCCTCTGTATTCTGTTTCAACTGTTTTTTTTTTTTTTTTTTTTTTTTTTTTTTTTTTTTTTTTTTGAATACCAGACTGAAATTTTAGGATACAGTTAAGTGTATGTGTCGCTTCCCTGTGATTCACCACCCACAGATAAAATGGAACAAAAGCTGCACTTTCATATTTTCTATATCAGGCTTTAGTAAAAATCCTCACCTTTATTTGTGGCAGCATATGCAATGTTTATTTAAAAATCTATTACAATATTAAGTTCTTAGAGACAGTCTGTGTATCATTCAGACTGTTATTTTTCTACACCTCACCACCATGCTGCATTGATATAAGCACTGCACCTAAGAGTACTACAAAATTTCAAAGTAAGCTGCATGGTTTTACCTCCTTTTCCAGTATTGTAATTTGACAAACATTACTAATAGAAGGCTATTAATATCTTGATGCTCAAAGCCAAGTCTTATTTTTAAACTATGACATTTTCATCTATGAGCAGAAAACGTATGTTCAATACAATAAACCAGGCTACTATGGCTGGTGGTATCAGGGATCCTTAAGATGACTTTCAGATGCTAATTTTCCTGAAACAGTATAATTTTTCAATGTGTTTCAAACATCTCTCCTTATCCTAATAAACACTTTAACCTGTCACCTTCAGGAAGACATTTATTTTGCACCACACAGAGACCATTACAGAATTTCACAGCTGCAAAAACTTCAAAGACAAACTTACAATGTTGTCCCTGACCCAAATAATAGTTACAAGAAATTCACAAATACTTCAAAATTGTGACAACATTGCGTAAATGAGACAAACAGGTTATCCAGAGGAAAAGAATGGTTTCTATGTAGAATAAGGAAGCTACACACATAAAATCTAAAAAACATGCACACATAAAAAACACAAGTAGAAAGACACTACAAGATCTACAAGATGGAATACCAACACTGATGAGAAAGTCTCAAATCCCACATTTAGCTGAAAAATCACAGGGAAATGATGGATGCTAAGAGATCAGGAATATTCTTCTCCATGGATAAGACCCCTGATTAGTTATTTGGTAACAATTGGTCAGACTTAAAGACACACACACACACACACACACACACACACACACACACACACACACATACAAACAAAGACATATACTAATTGATTTATGACCTAATCCATGAGAGAGAGAGAGAGAGAGAGAGAGAGAGAGAGAGAGAGAGAGAGAGAGAGAGAGAGAGAGAGAATTAAAATCGAATGACCCCATGTTCAGAGAGATATTGCTGCAACAACTACAAATCTTATAAAATGAAATGAAGCACACCTTTAATCTCAGCACCCAGAGGCAGAGGCAGGTGAATTGCTGTGAGTTTGAGGCCAGCCTTGTCTACAAAGAGTCCAGGACAGCCAAGGCTACACAGAGAAACTCTGTCTTGAAAAGCCAAACTAAAATAAAATAATAATAAAATAAAATGAAATTTCTGTTGACAGTAATAGTATTTTGAGTCTTGGGTCATAGGGGCCCTATAGTTTCCTAGTCAAACATCATGTATCAATTCCAAAACTATGATTAATTTCCACATCACAATTTTAAGATGATATTGCTGAAGATGCTACTAACTTATGTCATTTAAAAGGTTGAATTTCTCTGGTGCATAATTAGAAGCTTCAAGGCTATTGCTTACATTTTATGAGGCTGAAAGTGAATCTATAAGCAACTGGAAGAGAAAAGATATAACCAATATCATAGTCTACAAACCCTGCAATATTCACTTGTGAGAAGTCTTCAAAATACACTGTGGCTATACTTTATGGAAGTAATCACCTATTTTACTTAGATTTATAACCTACTCTATGAGAGAGAAAATATACTACACATTGCTAATGTGGCCAGGAAACTGAGTCTAGATATGTCACAGACATATGAAAAAAAGTTAATTCTCCTATTCTGCTAAAGGAACACAAA
This sequence comes from Acomys russatus, assembly GCF_903995435.1. Lineage (NCBI taxonomy): Eukaryota > Metazoa > Chordata > Mammalia > Rodentia > Muridae > Acomys > Acomys russatus. Next base: position 17,772,895 of record NC_067143.1, read on the forward strand.
AATAAAATGAGTCCCAATAACATGTTGCTTTACACATAGATTTGTGCATCACTTGCTTCTTGTAGTAGATAGAAAATAGCATAGAGCTGCTAAGGTGGGCCATATTAAAAAAATTGGAGGCTTTGAGATAAAAGATCCTAAATGGGATGTCTTCATCAAACTTCTCCCATCAACCTTTACAGATCTATGCTGAAAGGATTGAAGAAAGATTGTTAACGTGCCCAGAGGTGGTAGAAGAGTTAAAGAAAACAATATTATCCAGAAACAACTTAATTGACAGATATAGGAAGTCACTGTGGCAGTGGCAACCCACAGAGGATCTGAACACATTCAAATCAGACAAAATACCAGGATAGGAGAGGAAAATAGACAAAAAGCACCATCTTTACCTAAAGATGATATTTAAATTTGATGTCTATGGTGAAGAAAGAGAAAACATCAGCTTGCTTTTCAAAATGACATGTCACTGGTTATATGGTTATATCAACCACACTCCAGAGTAGCACCCATGTGCACAGACACAAAAATTGATCTATTTTTGGTTCACATTTTGTTGTACTTTTTGCTTCTTTTTAAATATTGTTGCCTCAATTTTTTATATTTTGGTGGTTGGTTCTTTTGTTTTTCTTTCTTTCTTTCCTCCATTTTTTATTACATATTTTGGGGAGAAAGACAGACAGAGAGAGGGAGAAGGGGACTTTGTATATGAGCAAAGATGCACAATGTTGTGCTGGTAAGGAGGTAGGGAAAATCTGAGAGAAATTAGATAATGAGAAAGAATATGATCAAAATATGTTATTTGGAAAATATATTAATACAACCCAAATATTTAATACATAGAAATATTATTTCTAATGGAAAAGATCTAACAGTCATAAATCTAATCAAAGTAGTTGGCTACTTCCATAATATAGTAATAAAGTATCTTAATGACTTGTCACTAGTGTGTATTTCAGGGTTTGTAGCAGGAAATATTGGTGATTTATTTTATTCTTCAGTAGCATATAGCTTAACTTTAAATGTGATCAAAGTATAATGGACTAATATCCAAAATATATAAAGAATTCAGGAGATTAAACACCACCAAAGCAAACAATCCAATTAAAAATAGGATATAGAGCTAAACAGAGAATTCTCAATAAAGGAGCAACTAGTTGCCAAAAAGCACCAAAATAAATGCTCATCGTCCTTACTTATCAGGGAAATGCAATCAAAATGACATTGAGACTCCATCTTATTACTACCAGAATAAGATAAAAAAAATTCATGTGAGAGAAGATGCTGGAAAGGATGTGGAGAAAAGGGAGCACTCCTCCATTGTTGATGAAAGGGCAAACTTGTACAACCACTTTGGAAATCAGTCTGTCACTTTCTCATAAAATTGGGAACAGTGTTACCTCAAGACCTCTAGCTATACCATTCCTGAACATATACCTGAAAGATTCTACACCATACAATAAGGACATTGGCTCAACTATGTTTATAACAGCTTTATTTATAATGGCCAGAATCTGGAAACAACCTAGATGTCTCTCAACCGAAGAATGGATAAAGAAACTGTAGTACATTTACACTATGTAATAGTACTCCACTATTAAAAACAAGGACATTTTGATATTTGAATGCAAATGGATGGAACTAGAAAAGATCATCCTGAATGAGGTAACCCAGACCCAGAAAGACACACATGACATGTACTTACTTATAAGTAGTGAGTATATGGGCAACAAAATAGATGTCCTCTGGGAGACTCCACCCAGTGGGGGATAGGTACAGATGCTGAGACTCTGTGCTTGACTCCAGGTAGAGTGCTGATAGTGATAATGAAAAAAATGGGAGGATGGAAGGACCCTGATGGTTCAGGAACCCCACAAGGAGGCCATCCACACCAGCAGACCTGGACCCATAGAGTCTTGCACAAACTGTTGCACCAACCAGGGACAATGCATGCAGTAAACATAGACATCCTGTTCAGATATGGCTGAAAGACAGTTCATTCTCCACAGTCTGGGGAAAGCAGGGACTGCCTATGACACGAACTCAGGTGCCCCACTTTGATCACTTCCTTTTGGTGGGGAGTCCCGGCCAGCACTCAGAGGAAGAGAAAGCAGGGTATCCAGTTGAGACCTGATAGGCTGTGGTCATATGGTGGGACAGGAAGTCCACTTCTGTCAGAGGTCTAGAGGAGGGGAATAGGGTGCAAGAGGGAGGGAGAGTGGTAATTGGAAGACATAAGCAAAGGGATAATAATCATGGTGTAATCTGAATAATTTATAATAACTTAAATGATACATAAAGAATATATGTAAAATACAGAAATAGAAGGAATGATGAAAACTATATGATCATCTTAAAATAAAAAAATAAAAATTTTTTGAGAATTCCTATTCAAATTCATGATTTGAAGAAAAACAATCAAACATGAGTTACTAAAAATCCCATAAACTTAAGGGGAGATAACACTTTTCCAGGTCTTAAATGTCTCAGTATATCTGTACTTTTAGAAATATTAAAGGATTCAAATTGTTGCCACCTATTTTGGACATTGTCCTAGGAGATGTCCTCAAATGATTCGTTAGGGCAAGTAAATATTTGAAATTTTTGTTTCTTAAATATCTTATATTTAAGGCAAAGAAAAAATTTACAAGTTTTATAAAATAAATAATTCTGTGCATAGAAAATATTAAGTACTAAAATTATGTTCAGACCAAAACAGAATCTCAGCAAAGCTGGAATTATCGAAAAATACACATTTTCTATTGAATTTTATAAACAAGCAATAAAAAGCAAAAAAAAAAAAAAAAAAAAAAAAAAAAAAAAAACCAAAGTTGGAAAGCACGCCTTTTATGACACCATCAGCTCTAAGTGTTTTATTCTGCATATGAGCTGTGATCTCATAATGCTGAAAAGAAACATGATTTCAGTGATAAGTTTAAGACTACTGTGAGGAACACAGTAAGACATTATATAAAAAGCATATGACGTACATCAAAGACCAATATCCGAGTAAATGTAACTTATGGATACTTTAATCTAAAAACAAAAACGTAATATGCAAGCACATATTACAGAATTAAACTAAACACTAACTGTTCATAAATGATGCAAGGAAAGCAAAGCAATTCACTGAAGAAGTTTCAAATATCTCTCTTGAAAGGATTTGTGAATGCTATCTATAATTGAAGTATACTAGATTATAAAATGCTCCTTTATAGCTCAGGCAACACCATATCCAAGTCTCAAACTTGGAGCACAACAAGGATATTTGCTCAACTATGTTCAGAGCAACCTTATTCATAATAGCCAGAATCTGGAAACAACATAGATGTCTCTTAGTTGAAGAATGGATAAAGAAACTGTGGTATATTTACACCGTGAAATATTACTCAGCTATTAAAAAAAAAGGAATCATGAAATTTGCAGTCAATTTGATGGAACTAGAAATGATCGTCCTGAGTGAGATAACCCAGATCAAGAAAGATACACAGGGTATATGCTCACTTTTAATTGGATATTAGCCCAACATGGATGCGCTCTGAGAGTCTTCACTCAGATGGGGATCAGGACAGATGCTAGGACTCACTATTGGGACTCCAGATGAGAGTGGTTTGGAAGAATGGGGAGATAGAAAGACCCAGAGTGTCCAGGAACCCCACAAGTAGATCATCAAGGCTGAAAGATCTTGACCCATGGGGCCTGCACAAACTGCTGTACAAACCAAGGACAACACATACAGCAAATATAGACCACCCTATTCAGATCTAGCCAATGGACAGTGCATTCTCCATGATTGTGGGGAGAGTGACGACTACCTCTGACATGAACATTTTTGCCCACTATTTGACCAATTCTCCTTGATGAGGAGATTTCCTGGCACTCAGAGGAAGGGGAAGCAGGCTAGCCAGATGAGACCAAATAGGCTGTGGTCATATGGTATGTAATGAGGTCTCCTTCTGTCACACATCTAGGAGAGGGGAAAGAGTGAAGGAGGGAGGGAGGGGGGAATAGGAAGATACAAGTGAGGGGATAAAAATCAGGATTAATCTGAATAAATTATTTTTTAATTGAGATTAGGCAATAATAATCATCTTATCTATTAAAAACTTGCACATTTGAAAATATTCTTAATTTTTTGCTTTTGTTTTAGAAAACACTGGTTTATGCTAAAAGTATAACTTTTCAATATTTTTCTGTTACAAGTTATTTTTAGTAGAGGTATATTACCTTAGATGGAATGCCAGAAAATTATATATTACTTGCACTGACTCTTTTTAGATATTGATTATGCACACAAGTGTTTTAGAGATTGCAATTCAGTTTAATTTTATGTGCTAAACTACTCTGGATAGCATAGATTTTCTTGGGATTCTATACTGTGAAAACTAGCTTTTGATCCTGACAGTAGAATGATTACCTAACACTTTACACCGGCATCTTTAAAGCAGGTGGGTTGTTAGAAGGCAGGAACTTAAAAAAAAAAAAAAAAAGAAGTCAGGAACCTGTAATAAAGTTAGTAATTACTTTTTATTGCTTTCAATATGAAATCCATTTATGTATAAGAAATTGTTAACATAGTAAATCATACCAAATAACCTAAATAAATAAAAATAAATGTATTTCTAAAACTTTTTTCTAGACAGGGTTTCTCTGTGTAGCCTTGGCTGTCTTGGACTAGCTTTGCAACCAGGCTTGCCTCAAACTCTGCCTCCCTGAGTGCTGAGATTACAGGCAATGCACCACCACACCCAGCTTAAAAAACTATTAATAATACCTAAAAACATCTTAAGAGTTCATATTTATTGACTAGAATCTTTATGTTGTGAAGATTAGTTATAAGGACTATTCCCTTCTAAAGCCCCCCTATTTTGTTTTGGGTCTATGTTAAACTCATTCAAAATTCACAAGTGAGGGGGACAAGATGGCAGCACACAGTATGGACCATGTCTAGAAGGCTGAGTAGCAAAGGCTGCAAAATGGACTGAAGGGAACAAACCAGCTGTTCCAAGCTCCCCTCCTCCAACCACACACTTCTATCACCCTGTGCTCCACTGAATATGGGAGAGAGCAAGGACCACATGGAGAACAGAGGGTCCACTGCAGTGTCTGCAGCATTGGAGGTAGACCAGCAACAGCCAGGTCAACCAAAGGGCCACTATTCAAAACACAGTCTTGGCAATTTCTCAGACTAAACACGTGGGGAGGATAAAAAGAAGCCCCCACACCCACATCCACATCCACACCCACACCCAACCCCACACCCACCCAACCCCCACCGTGGCTGGACTTTCCCTGAGGCTGGGAAGCACAAGCTCCAAGCACACTTGACTCTGTTAAGTACTGGAACAGGGTAGCCCCGCCCCCCATGCAAGAAAGGATCAACACAATGGAAGCAACACAGTATTCTAGCATTCAAGCCACTGTTCTACTCTGTGGCTGATTCATCAGAGAGAAATAGCCAGAGGAATGCTACAAAATCATGAATCCTAGGTGGCAGAGTTCGGACAAATCTTGATCCAGGAAGACAATGTTTGCTGATCCAGTAAATGAAGCAGGTGCCTTCCCAGTGTACTCACCCCCGTGATTGAGAGCTTAGAAATCCCAAGGCCTCTCAGAAGTTGCCTAAAGGAAAAGGAAAGAAGACAAACAGCAAAAACCAGAGCATCATTGATCCGCCAGAAAGCCCAGACATCAACAGATACCCTAAGGAGCTGTAAGCCTCTAGTTGGGAGAGTTTATTCCTGGAAGCATCCAAATAGAGATGGAGACATGATCGATGCAAAAGCAAGAGGCTTATTGTTCCAGTGTGATGGTGAGCAGCAAATTTTTAGGGTTTTAATAGATTTTAGACAAATAAATGAGTTTTACAGTCTGTTATTGGTTGGCATTTAGGCAGAAAAGCTGCAAGCAGGGAGTTACAAGCCTTGGTGTTTTGTAGTTGGGTATATGGGTGGAGAAGCCAGTTGACCAATGGAAAAGATTGTTTGAAGCAGTCACAGGGGGTGTTAGGAACTTTGGCCTGGCTTCTCTTAGTTTGTTATTGTTATGTTCTAGATCATTGACTAGGAGAGAGTACGTTTGGACATTTTTGAAGCAAGCTGGCTGTGTTGTTAATCTAATAGTGTATTTCTTTAACTCTTGGGACACTCTGCCCTGGCAGCTGGCTAGGGTCAGTTATCAGTTGTGGCTCCTCTCAGAATTGTTTTACTGTCAGAGAAGGGAAGTGTTAAAGTAGTCTGCAACAGTGGAGATTTGCAGACTTTAGCCTTAATGGGGGTCCTTAAGGGAGGTCCAGGTAAGCTGGCTTTTACTTTTCCCCAGACTTTGGCCTTAAGGGAGGCCTTTAGGGAGGGGGATCTGGTTCCTTCAAGCTGAATCTCAGGAAAATGACCTTAAAATATGCATATGCAGTACAAATATAGAGGCAAAAATAGTAAATTAAAGCAAATACATGATTCTGGAAAAGAGCAAAGAAAAATAGATAGCCAAGGGAGGGAAGAAAGTGGTAGATTATTTAGAGTTGTTTTTTTTTTTTTTCTGTGATTAGATACCATGACCATGGCAACTCTTATAAAGAAAACATTTCACTGGAGCTGCATTAAAGGATTAGCCCACTATTCTCATATTCTCATGGTGGGCAGCATGGAAGCAGGCAGGCAGACATGGTAATGGAGGAATAGCTTAGAGTTCTACATCTCAATCCTCAGGCAGCAATAACAGAAAAAGAAATGGCCTAGCTTGAGGATCTGAAACCTCAAAACTTACCCCCAAATGACACTTCCTTCACAAAGGCCATACTTCGAATAATGCGACTCTGTATCCGCATATGGCATCATTTTCATTTAGGCCAACACAATGGAAAAATAATTAAATGCTAGATATCAGAAAATAGAGGATATAATAAAAATGTATCTCCCCATAGTACATATGTAATGACTATCTGTCCCTCCACTTATACTCCTCAAACAAGCCTACATGGTATTTCCCCAATGTTCTGTCTTGGGCACCCATGAATTTATTGCGCTAATGTCTACAACACAGGTGATGGGCTACATAATATAATATGTTTATGTTTGCTCTTTTTCAAAGCTTGCACTAGAAATTTTTTACCCAGAAAAGATAATGGCTTTCCCATAACTCCATTAAAAAAGCTGCCTCCCCTGAACTTTCTTGGCTTTTATAGTCCAGCCTTTACCCAAGGCCTGAACTTAGAACTGAGTTGTAAACAAGTTATCGGAGCACATGATTTCCTGATGTTTCTTTCTTTTAATGAGGGGTTTTGAGAAATCAAGAGGTCCAGTTAAGAAAATCTTGTTGGCATAATGTTCTTGTAGATTGCATACAGTTTACCCTTGTTCATTCATATGCTGATTTCTCCACCCCATATCTGTTGGCAATCTGGATCCTGCATTGTGATATTTCTATGTATTTCCTTTTTCAAATTTGCATAAACAATCACCATTTGTTCTCTGCATTGCCAAAAAAGAAACAGGCAATGCTAAGCATTAGCAGAGAATGGGGTGGGACATCGTGGTGAGTGAGACAGAGAGGAATAACAGGATGGAGCCACGAAGAGAGAAGATCGAGACACATTAGGAGAAATGAATCAGGCATAGGAGATTATTTTAAAAGCAAGTATAATATAGGAAATATGAATGGAAGGAAACTATACTACTAGCATGGAAGTTTAGGATGGATTAATTATTGTGCAGCATTGTACTATAGGATAATTAAATAGACTATTTGCTCTCTGTGTGGTTATTTAATATAAAGCTGGTTAAGAAGTAACAGATTTGATGTAAATTATTAATATTAAATATCACTAATCATTCAACACAATATTTTCCCCAGGGAACACATATAAATATATGTCCATTTGTTTTCTTAGAGTAAAATATATACACACCTCTACCCATCCTTCTAGTTCTTGAAATCTTTCCATCTATCTCTTCCATCATCCATCATCTAGACTTCTTGATCTTTGAAGGATGTTACATAGGTGTTTGAGATTTACTCTTCAGCTCTAGAAGTTTACTGAATCTTCAAACATGTTTATTATAATTATGTCTCTGGAACATTTCTGCTGGAAACACTTGAGGGTTATTCCTACTATGAAATACAAATGAGAAAAATAATGAAAATCAAGAAATGGAAAACTATGCAAACAGACATAAAATGTTTTAATAGCCTAGACTGTAAGCACAAAACATTTTATCTGTGACTGCAATTAACTAATAAAGAGCAGATGCTTCTTCACTGGAGTCTATGACTTCACTGGACACAGCTATTTTCCAATTTTTCCATACTTGACCTTACTTTGCCACTACTGGAATGAGCCATAAGTTAAATACAAAGCTTTATTCCATCTAGACAGCCTATGACAATGTTTGTACCAGTTAATATATCTTGACTAGCAACTCTATTGTGAAATATTTGAGATCCAAAATGAAGTAGGGTTTGCAGGCTTACTTCTCAACAGCCTACCTATTGATACGTGTTGGGACTATAGGAGCTAGCTCAACAGGAAGTGGCCACATTGGAGGCAATCTTATCTGTATTTCTCCAAGTCCTACACCCGAAGGAATCAGCTTCCTCAACAACTGACTTTATCTCATAGCCCTGGAATGTGATAAAAAAAATGTGACAAAACCCTTTGTAATTTTATAATCTCCTATGGCATATGTGACAACAAGTAATATGGAAGCTAACCTGTTCTCAGCACTGTGATTCCAAGGTAACACTTTTTGGGCCTTAACAAGTATAATCTTTTATCGATTGTGTACTTTAAAACACCTAAAAACAAAGTCTATTTTAAATTTTCCCAATCATCTTGGTTATCATCTGCTAGTATCACTTGTACCTTATCCAACCCTAGAGCTCCTGTGGATTCTGCAGCTACTCCTGCCATTTTCACAGTATGTGAACTAATTTTCCATTTTTGACTATTCACATTCCCAATCATGTATGTTAAATCAGTTTACAAATCTTAAAAACTCCCAGAGAGTAGCATTATGATTTCTACAGAAAGAAATAACTTTGTATAGTGGACACACATAATAATGCGGTAAATTCTATAGTGGGGTTTAAGAGATAAACATGGTAAAGCCCTTTAAAACTTCATTGCCATTTTCTGAGAGCAGCTGTCATGTAGTCTCAAAATTTTCAATGAATAAGATAAATCAAATATTCAGGAAGTTGTCTTTTGTGCCAATATGTTCCAGGCTCTTTCCCACTTTTTCCTCTAAGTGGCTTAGTGTCTCTGGTTTTATGTTGAGGTCTTTAATCCACTTGGATTTGAGTTTTGTGCAAGGTGACAAATATGGGTCCAGTTTCATTTTTTTACACATAGACCTCCAGTTAGACCAGCACCATTTGTTGAAGATGCTGATATGACTTTCTCACGTACTCTGGTGCCTCACATTTGACCATGTCCCCTGGAGGGGGAGACCTGGTGGCACTCAGAGGAAGGACAGCAGGTAGCCAAGAAGAGACTTGATACCCTATGAGAATATACAGGGGGAGGTAATCCCCCTCAGGAACAGTCATGGGGGAGGGGAATAATGGGAAAATGGGGGGGGGGATGGGAGGATACAAGGGATGGGATAAACATTGAGATGTAACAAGAATAAATTAATAAAAAAAAAGAAAGAGAAATACATCAAATACAAACAAGGTACACTATAGCATGGGTTTGCTATATCCTTTACCATCACTTGTTTCTTTTATTTTTCAATGTTTCATTTAATAGCATGCGTAAGAGGCACTAAGCTTGGTTGGGTATGCAGTATCATCATTCATTCCCTATGAATCGTTCTCCTTCAACCCTTCAGTGCTCTTCAGCAGGGATTTCCTTCATTTCCCAACTCATGATTGATTTGATGGATCTGGCTGCTGCTACTTTGCAATGCTAAGACAAAAGAAGGATGAACTCTTGCTTTCTTAAGCTTTTTCTACTGCTCAGACATGTTACCTGGGTCAAAGGGATAATGGGATCACACTGTTACTATAGTTACAAATGTTGTTACTACGTACCCTACACCTGACTGCTGTTGATTGTCCTGAAGGGGCTAATGGAAACCAAGCCTAGCATCCTCCTACAGAAGAGAAAGGTAAACTGATTAATCTTTAAAAATTATTACCCATACCAGATCCAGGATTGCTTGTTACTACCTTTGTTAATTTATCATTGGTGGTGCCAGTGAAATTTTCTGGTTTTCAAGCAATACCAAAGATCATCAGCACAGATTTTTGCATTTATTAATTTTTTTCCTATCAGAACTCAAGCTTAATGCAAATCCAGACATATTTTCTTTCTATTAGCCCCTGAACAGTCCCTTTCCTTTCTTGACATTTTCCTTTTGTATCTTCTAGGTTTATCTCATGTTTACAAACTCTTTTTACATGCTGGTCTAAGTCACTTCCATCTATCACGGGATTTCCAACACATCTCACTAAAGGCTTTAGAATAAAACCCCATACCATTCTCAAAATCCCTGTTGATTCTAGGACTTCATTAACCTCTGATGAATCCAGCACTATCAGGCCCAGTAAACTGGGAACATATATGCTTTCCTCCTATATAATTATCTCAGTAGTGCTTATCTCATCCTTGTTGTGCTCTAGTCCTTGACATCTACGGGTAGAGTCTCTGGTGACAGCCAATTTTCTCTATCTCTAATGGCTCTTATGATACAATACATCAGGAACTGATTATCCTTGAACTGCCTGAGTTAATGCAGCCTGCATCTTATTTTTGGTAGGGGTCACATGCTTATGTCAGTCAGTATATTTTTCCACAGTCATAAGACTTATCCTCTCTGCATTTATATACTATAGCACAGAAGACAATCTGTGTAGTATTATTTGTTTGTTTAAATATCTTCCATAAGTTTAAGTGTTGAATTGCCTTTAATAACCATAGTATCACTCACATGATCATGAATAAGTGTCTAATGTCTGAATGTTTTCTAATTTTTTCCCATTTACCCATATCTAAGGTGAGACTCAAGGAGTGTTTGTCCCTTTCCCACTAGGTTACTCTCATCATCATGGGTACTGGATATCTCTCAATGATTTCAGGCTTTAGAAATCCATATTGTGCTTTGTATTCCTGATAGAAACTGAGACTTCTTCCTGTTTTATTCTGTTGTTGCTGCTCTATCTTTCTCCCCTTGTATCCAATTTTCTCACTAAGTGTGGTGTCTATAACCATCCCAGTCTTCACATCCCCCTACTTTATTTTTTGCTACACTCCGAACCTTACCCTTTAGTTTACTACAAGTCTACCAACTAGGCAAAGTGTAGATATCTCATTTAAAACAGTGGGAGCCAGGTTGCCTATGCACTTGCTAACAGATACTTCTTCCCTTGATGTGCTACTCTTATGCAGACTCCAACCATCCACCCACCAAGAAGGCATGCCACCATACTCCACACAGAGGAAAAGTAAAATCTCATGATTTTCCAACTGACAATCCATGCCCAGGTGGGCTCACCTTAATGGCATGTTTCGTTATACTCTTTAATACACCATTCTCCTTCTACTAGCCACTGAAAGCACTGTTAGAGACAAATTCCATATGAATAGTTCTTCTAAAAATACCTCTCCCCAAAGTAAATTTGTTTCAGCAGTGTGTGTCATTTCTCATGTTAAGAATATAATTGTTCTTAAATCCATACTAAATTTTGTTGTATCCTTTAAGTATCACAAATGCTGCCAAAATACTTTCCTTTTGGGAGAAATGCAAACATTGTCTACAACTCTTGATAATACTACTCTTGACAAACTGATTTACATTTAAAAAATTTACCTCTTGCAAATCAATGAAGTTGTGGACTTATGTACAAAGCATAGATAAAAGGCTATCATGTCAAATGTCAGAGATACTCCCCTCAAAGTTGGTACCAGGAAGTTTGTCTGTTTTTTTTTACATATGCACCTTTTTCTCCTTTTTACTATATTTCTTTTTACATATATATTTATATTGTTACACATAAATAAAATAATCTACATATAGCAAGAAGAACCATAAAATAGTCTCTAATAGAGTTGAAGACCAGATAGTTTAGTTGTACAATTAACCTTAGTTGTTTAGGGGTTAAGATGTTTTTAGGTCTAGATAGATGTTTTAAGTTGATAGAGATGAGATATGATAGATATTGATTTTCAATCAGAAGTTTAGATTCACAAATAAATGAAATATGTTTTCTTCAAGTTTACCAAATCCAAATAGCCAAATCACCATGAATGTAACATTTATAAACTTCCTGATTGTTTCATAGCACTAGAAAGTTTTAACAAGAATAGATGATGTATTTCTCACAGCTGCATAAATGGATCCTGAGTGGACTAGTCCTCGCCCCATATACTCTAACCCTTTTTGGAGAGCAAGGGCAAAATTGTGTAAATAAGTAGTAGCAAAGGACAGATACTCAAATAAGGGTGCCTTGTCTCTGACTGCTCTTTTGTTTGGATGCATAAACAGTCAACAAGCCCAGAGAGGATGACATTTCACAAGTTAAGATATATAAACGTCCCAAGATATAATTCTGTGACTTGGAAGATAGTGCTGTATAACAGAGCCATTCAAAGACATCCTAGATGAACAACTACAGTTATCAGCCCATTACCTGCCAAAACTGACAGGTAGGATTGGGAATCCCTCACAGGTGTGTATTTGGTGCTCATCAAATTTCAGTCTGGTCTACAGAGGAGCAGAATGGAACTCTTTCCCAAAGACAACAGCTAGCCCTGTGAATGTGACACCTTCTATTGTTGCACTGTGTGTATGACCATCAAAAAACTGGTTACATCCAGGTGAGAAGTCCTCTCAAACTCAGACAGCAAGGTTTCAAATGCTGGACCTGCATTCATGCCACTGTCATTTGATCACTGCTTTGTCAATTTTCAATCATGAACTGCCTATTATAAATCTTCTCTATTATATTTAACTATACAACAGTGCATCCATGGATTCTAGGTAGCAACAAACCACAGAAAAGGATGATCTACAGCAAGAAATAGACAAAAGCCATTGAGCAAGTTCAAGGGGTATCTAATTGAATGGAAAATGTGGCCATATTTTCCAGGATAAACAGAATAAAAAGATTCATCACATTACCCATAGACATTTGCAAGGGCACTTTTTGTCTCTAGGACAACAGTAATTTCTTAGTTCTGACAAATGTTACCTCTATAGACCATATTAAGTGGGTGGTATCTAAGGTGGAAAAATGATATAAAGAAGAGAAGTGAAATTAGACAGTACACATCACTCTTAATCATAGAAAGCAAGAACATAGAATGTCCCCATGTGTCCAGAACAGAGAAATCCGACTGCTGAAACCTAGTGTATTAGGGTTTGTCTGGTGCTGTGTATTCTCATGTTAAGTAATGACCCCCAATATCTAGTTGCTAATCAAATGAACATATTCCCATGTACATCAAGTGATATTGTATAAGCCTTGTTTCCCAATTTAAAGTTGGTTGGTTAATAAAATTAGATAGAAACCTGTAACTGGGAAGAAGAGAGGTAGGTAGAGCTTAGCATCAAACACTTGAAGTCTGAATGGAACCACGAGGACAAAAGGGGGAGAGAGAAGAAGAGTAATGTAACAGAAGGAGAGGATGCCAGAAAAAAAGGAGTTTCCATGGAGTAATTTGGACCTTGAGCATGTGGCCATGAAGAAATACGTTCAGGCTTCTTTAGACAAAATAAATACTCCTTAGACTAACTTTTCTAGCACTGAAGAAAGAGTCCAGAGCCTCAGGTATTCATGCAAGCTTTCTGCCCCTGAGCTACATTCTTAGGCTCTATAACTACTGTTTTAAACATTTTCTTTCTTTTCCTGACATAATCAAGGTTATCTCTAGAACCTACTGTCTTTTTATAGGGCATCATGTTCTTTGCACACACAAAATAGGGTAGAAGATAGTCCATAGTGGCAAAAGGATACATGTCCCAAGGGTACATTTCTGTGGTGATATTTGCCATATGCCAAGCAGTAGATCTAGAGACTCTGCTCCTGCTGTACCATTCCCCTACTTCAGAGATACATATCACATCTCATGTGGAGTCTGCGTCCAGAGCCGAGTACAGGTTTCCAAGTATACGATAAAATTTGATGATGATGCTTTTAGGGAACACATTTTTTTTTGTTTCTTGAGTTATCTAAGGTAGAAAAAGAACAAGATTACAATATTCCTGTGGGTTCCTGCAAAACAACGAAAGATCATCAGGTATCCTAGCATCCTACAAACTTTTTCTATACAAAAACAAAATTTTTCCATCCTTATTCATTCAAGCAGCCTCTCTTAGAATTTCAGCCTTGTCAACCCTGAACTCATAGGAAGATTGATGTAATTTATTTTTAGTCCATCACAAAATTTCAAGACTACTTCAGGATATTCCTGAACGCTAGAAAAGGTTAAGAGAGAGAGAAGCTTGAACAAGGTTCCTCATTCTGAGATAGCCTCCATTTAGGCTGCTAGGCTTAGATGTCAGCACATTATTCCAAGATCTAAGTCTAGTATAAAAGGGGACTGAGCAGAGGAGTGACTGTCCACATTGACCACTTCAGGTCTATCTAGTGGGAACTTGGATTTCTGAAACCCAATCCAGGTAGACTATTGTAACAACAAAATGAGTGTGTGGTAAGGATGTAGGATGAGGAAAAAGTCCTGAATGTTGAGGAGTTTCCTGATACAAATGCATCTGGCTTTGAAATGATGGATATTATAAAAGATGAACTGGTCTTTTCCTTCAATATTTCTATTCAGTGTCTGAGGAACACGTTTACTTTTATGTGTTAGGAGAGGGCAATTCCACCAAATTAGCTCTCTTATAAACCATATTATTATCATATGCTTTTAGAATTACTTAGGACCTCAAGATAATATATATATATATCTTCATAAGCCAGTTAAAGGATAAACAACTGAGCATCATACAGAGTAAGTCTGTGTAAACTGAAAGAAACAGCCTTCTAACACTACCCAAAAATTCACAACATCTGCTGCTCTAGTATCCTCATTTCCTATATCGTGGCTCTAAGCCTCATACAGCCTTAGACTCACTGTCTCTTTATTTTTCATAACAATTTAAAATGCCATGATGTGGTCAATGCCACATATAGATGACGCACAAATCTTTGTCATGAATGCAGATATGGATTATGTTCAAGGATGATCTATGATGTCAAGCATCAGCATAACAGGGTCCTTCCAAGTGCAGGAGGTTATTCTTACAATTCTATTTCTGTCCATTCATTCCTGATGAATTTACTGATTAATAATTGAAATATTAAACAATTAAGGCAAACCATTTAGAGTAAATGTAGATATAAATAACATTTCCTAAATAATTCTATGTGAATAATTTGAAAAATTAAACTATCAAATAGCTGACAAGGACAGAAATTAATGGAACCATAAATATATAAATATAAACATAAAATATGAAGGAGATTAGGGGATTCCACAGTCAGTGAAAATCACATAATACAAACATAGAGATCTAAGGACAGGCCCTCATAACTGTATATAATCAAGTCAAGCATAGTAACAGGGGCAATTCTGTATGCTAGCATTTGGAGGCAAAATAAAAAGTTTCTTAAGTGTCACAGAAATTCTTAAGAGTCTACACACAAAATTGATTCCATTTCAGTCAGAAATTCTCTTTAAAAATAATATGGAGAGGAATATTGGAATACATATATCTTGCACTTATATCCTAAAAATTCATGTTCACAAAAGTGTGCACAAATATTCCTGACATACACACCTGCACAAATATAAGATTGCCCTAATAGAAATGTTGCTATACAAACAACAAGAAATAAATTATAAAATGTTGGAGAGATGGAAAAGTTCTGAGTTAATATTTATTATTTCACATGGTTCAGCCTTGTCTAGGAACCAGTGACTGAGACTGAGGAGCTTTGTAAAACCTTCCAGAAGTGAGGCTCCCTGAGGTGGCAAAGAATGGCCTCTATTTTCCAGGATAACTGCAGATGGAGAATGTTGCACTACAGAGATTACCCCCAAGATTATCTAAACCTATCTCTTTGTTCATCTGCATACAATAAACTGCATCCCTCTAAAATAAATAAATTGATATACCAGGTGAAAGGAAATCCTATCCAGTCCCATCTTTTAAGTGCATGTCTCTATGTGTCTGTCCATACCTCATTTATTTGTTGCACTAGTGACTCAGGACCTGTATCCGAGAATAGCACTGTAAAAAGGCACACCAACAATGGATGTGATCCAGTACTCCAACAGGTGTTATGATCCACAAGTACAAAGAACATTGTTATTGGAATAATCTGTGAAGGGCTATGAGGAAAGCCAGTGCATAGGCAATGCCATCCTGAATAGCCTCTTCAGAGAAACCATATAATAAAACATACTCACCATCAATATCTTCTCGAAGCTTTTCATGGTTTACTTTACTTCACTCGCTTTATCCCTGCCAAGGACTATAAACACCAAAAATGCTACACCAAAAGTAATAACAAGCAGAGAATCACAAGGACAGGAAGAGTATCATGGAAAGATGCAGAAAAAAGCTAATCAACCAATGTAGTTACATACATACTTGCAGTAACATATGTAATGAAAATTTACTATCAATAATATATGAAGTACAACTGTAACCTTAAACAAAATGTCTAAAGTAGAGAGGTAAATGCTATGAATAGATATTTCTCCAAAGCATAGAAGTATACATAAATATATACAATTTTTTCAATATTTACAGTCTTAATGAAACACAAGTCTAAACAGCCTTGTGATAGATTGCACAAACCTGAGAGGCATACTGTTAACTGGAGATGTAATGAATGCAGTATGCCATTTGTTATATTGTGTGAAACGTTTGTCATTAGCGTAGAAATTGAGGATGCATTTGGGAGAGGTCAAACTTCCTCTTTGAAGGAACATGTCCTTAGCATTTTGGAAGGGCAAGACATGCAGGGATAAATAAGCTGTGTATTGTGGCACATGCCTTTTATCTCAGCACTTGGGAAGCCAAGGCAGGTGGATCTCTGTGAGTTAGAGGACAGCGTTGTCTACAAAGGGAGTCAAGAACAGCCAAGACTACACTTTGTCTCAAACAAAGAAACAAACAAAAGCTCCAAAACCAAACAAACAAAAACAAAACAAAAAACAAATAAAAAACTGCTGACCCAAACCTTTACAGAGAAGCAAACTCATAGTTCAAATAAAAATTTTAAAAGTTACCATTTTCTCAAAACAAATAAAAACATTGCCCCAAACCTCAAAGAAAAAGAAAAATTCTACCACAGAATCTATACCTAAGTTCCTGAATATATTTATAAATTGCAATTGCTGAAAATAGAAGTTGTGCATGGCCTAGAACATAGCTATATGACATGATGAACAGATCATATGCAATGATTCATGCAGTGTATTTAGGAGTGCCCTTTCTATAGTGCAGCAATGTGGGCTTCTGGAAAATTCCATGAATCTTCTTTGGTGTACTTCCTCTGGATCTGTGTGTCACTTGTGCTCTAATGGTCAGCATCTCCATCAGCTTTAATTGGAAGTTAGTTGCTAAGGACTAATATCAAATGAAGAAATGGCTTGCTTAATAAAAGTCAGCCTGAAAAGATTGTGATGGAAATACAGCTTCATGTTCCCAAAGCCTCTGGGTATGTTTATGCAAGTCAGCACTTAGGGTTTCCCAAATATTCTCACCTGACTTATCCATTAGTACTATTTTTCATAATATTTTTTATTTATTATTTAGGAATTTCACATCTTCACCCTGAGCAATCTCACATTCTCATCCTGCTATATATGACCACAATCACAGAAGAAGAGGAAGAAGAAGAAGAAGAAGAAGAAGAAGAAGAAGAAGAAGAAGAAGAAGAAGAAGAAGAAGAGGAGGAGGAGGAGGAGGAGGAGGAGGAGGAGGAGGAGGAGGAGGAGGAGGAGGAGGAGGAGGAGGAGGAACAAGAACAAGAACAAGAAGGGAAAGAGGAGGAAGAGTAGTAGGAGGAAGAAGTTTAATTCAATTTGAGTAGACCATATACTCACTGGAACATGATCAAACACCCACTGCCCAGCCTATTAAAATGAAAAAAGCACTGCATCCTTCCCCACCAATGCCGCTTCTAGAATTATTCAGTTGTGGACAGCTTCAGCATCACTGTAACAATTTTAACAGTTCTCTTTGGTGCCTTTCTGTCTAAGCTGTTACTTTTTGGAAGTGTATGGTAAGGTGTGGATAACGGTTGTCACATGAGCATTCTGTTGTCTCTCTTTACAGCTTTTACATCTGTTGAAAATTAATTATTTTCTTCATTGTTTCTGTTCTGCAAATTTAACTTTAAAAATATTTTATGTAATACTCTAAAATAGTCCTTTGAAAAATAAGAAACTAGGTTGGTGTATGGTTGATAATAATATCATTGATGAAATTTTCAAAGGAATGGATTACATAAAAAGCATTTGACTGGAGAATCTTCTATTATATGTATGGAAAGTACAATGTTATCCTAGAAAGGCTCATGGACAGGAAAGTTGTAACAAACCAATTCAAATTATTAGCATTAAAAACTGCTTTTTTACTACTAGTGAAAAATAAATAAACATATTTGTCAGGAGCCATTTGTAAAAGCTCTCTGTCCATATGCATTGCTCCTGTGCTCTCTGCTCCAGCATAAAAATCAGATAGATTGCTTAGGCCGTGATTAAGCATGATGTTCTGCCAAGTAAACACTCAAGGTCTTCAGACTATCAGAGAAAGTACACTGTGGCCTTAAGGCCAAGAGTTGATTGAGATTACCTGACCTTTCCCTTGAGAATGTCTGCATTATCTCCTGAGAGTGACCTTCTGCTTTAATTACCCATGCCTGAGATGTATATATTTTGAACTAGTGAATAAAGCTGAGGTGTCCTCTGTTGTTGACTGCAGGCCATCTCAAGTCTATCCTGTGTTTCTGACTATTTCTTGCTTCAGTTTCTTATTTTGTTCTTTTATTACTCAGCCTTACTCCCTGGTCTAGGACCTGTTTGATATTGTCTAGAGTGGGCTCTGGCAAGTGGAGCCTAAACAGAAGGACTCCTAGATAATGGGGATTCATTGAAGGACACCAGAAGATAAAAGTGAGCTCATATGAAATAAAAAGATAAGAGTGCGGTGAATAATCTTTCGAGACTAAAAGTGTGCCAAGGTAATAGTCGCTTGCTCTTTGTACATATGCTTACAAACATGCTTCAGGCCTGGGGAACAAAGGTAAATCAGCAACAGTTGTTTAAATTTTCAGATTTTGTAGAAAGTGTTTGTCCATGGTTCCCTGAAGAGGGAACAGTAAACTTGGATACTTGGAAAAAGATAGGAGTTTAGTTATAGGATCATTATGATGCTTTTTGATCTGAAAAGGTTCGTGTATGTACTTTAGTTTGTGGGATTTAGTTAGAGATAGTTTAGACCCCAGGCATGAAAGAAAAAAATTAAACCAACATTGCGAGGGACACCTCAGTGCTTGAGAAAATTGAAACTAAGCCTTCCACTCTGTAGCCCAAGCTTGTGTAAATTTATGCCTCAGAGAACATAGTACAAGAACAGCTTGGTTGTGGTCACATAGCTCCTTCTAATTTTCCCTGGAATATGTTCAGCTGTATATTATCTCAAGACTGTGTCATTTTTGTCTTGCTCATCAGACTATTTTACAGAAGTCAAAACCAATTTTGTTTCTATGTCCGTAAATTTAATTGTTTAAATGTTTTATCTCTTATATTCTGAGAAAAAGGTCAAACTTCACCTTATTGCCATTTTTCTAACTCATTACAAAGATTCTCAAAAAAGGAGACAACAAAAACTGATAAACTACCTCTGTCCTTGGAGCCAGGCATTTACAGCTCAGAGTTTACATCTTGGATCAAACTAGAAACAAGCCCAGGGCTTCTGAAACACCTAATGACGTGCTCTGACATCCGACAAGCCCAAAAGCTTCAATATAGTGAGTACACTACCAAAAATGTGGAGGATTAGGTGGTTGAATAATGAGAGTTAATGTGGTGATTCCACTTAAAGACACCACACATTAAAAATTCAATTGTTTAAAAGTAAACAGGGGAATTATACCCCCTCCTCTCCACATAAGAGTTTAAATCATGCTCTTTTTATTTAAAAAATTTAAAAGGTGGATGCTCCTGGTCATTCTGCTGCAGAGAGGTTATGGCATCCTAGAACTCAGAATAATTATGCTTGGGTTAAGTGGAAAGATCCTCTTACAGGGGAATAGCACATCCCCATCCAGTGTTAATTCGGGGAAGAGGGCATGTTTGTGTTTTACACAGAATGCTGAGAATGCCAGGCACTTGCCAAAAAGGTTGGTGAGTTTTGCGGGAACTGAATACAAGATAGTTGATGCTGTGGATGATGAGAAGGATGTGTCAGATGATGCAAGCTGGTGGAGAGCTGTATTGGATCCACATTACAGATCCTCCACTTTTACATCCTACACTTTGGGAAGGACTAGAAACTATGGTCCTGGTGAATAATATGTGCTTGCTCACACATGCTGTCCTGAAATGGTCAAGTACACAACAACCATCAAGATTTAATTATTCAGGTTTTGGAAAAGGATTGCCCTATTTTTGCAAAAAAAAAAAAAAAAAACCCTTCTCCACCAGGTTGTGTTGGAGTCTATAATCATACTCTTATTGGATGTGGAGGAATGTGTACCAATGCTAAACAGTTACTTCTCAAAGGTAATTTGGTAATAGGAAATATTTCTCTGCAATAATGTTTACCATATGGACCAGAGACACCTTATAGAACATAAAACCCAAAACTTTATTATGGAGAAGCTGTCTAGGAGACAAACTGTTACAACATAATGTGACTAAAAGCAACAGATTTCCATTGCAGTGGTCAGGCAACCAAATAGGAAGTACTGAAGAATCACCTCAACTTAATTTGCACATGGGAAAAAAGACTGTCTGTGGGACCTTGGTGGTCAGATTCAGGATATCCTCAGATGTATGTATGGAAACTTGCTGCAGCCGTGGGCCTGGTAAGAGGCCAAGAAAGGGCTCTTATGGAAACAACATTCCTGGATGTCCTCTATCAGGAATTATTAAAGCATGTGTAAACCCACCTTATGTTCAGTTATTGGGAAATTCAAAAATTACTTTTCTTAATGAGTAGTTCAGTGTTAGCTGTACTATTTGCACAATTACTAACTCTGTTCCTGAGGTACCTAATGGCACTCAAGTTATGATACTTCAACAGCCTTCCTTTGTTATGGTCCCAGTTAACGTTTCAGGATCTCGGTATGAGGAAAAGAGTTTACAAGTTTTGGGAAAACTTAGAAATGTTTTAAGTAGACAATAGATAATGAAAGGATTGATTATAACTGGGACCTTCTGCTTTGCTTAGTCTTAGAGCTACCACCACTGCTGCTGCAATTACTTTGTCTCAAGAAGCCCAAACTGCTTCTTTTGTAAATCAACTATCTAGAAATGTCACTTTGGCACTTGGAACTCAAGAAGATATTGATGCTAATCTAGAGAATAAGTTGTATGCATTGTGTGAGATGGTATAATTTCTATGTGATGAGGTACAGTGAGTTAAAGTTAGAGCTCATGTAAATTGTCATGCAGACTGTGATTAGATTTTTGTTACTTCTAACGTGTATAATGAAAGGGTTTATAATTTGAGTTTAGTTAAAACTCACTTACAAGGAGTATGGAATAATGCAAATGTTTCTATTGACCTAATATGGTTGCGTCAAAAAATCTTAAACTTGAAAAATTCTAAACTGCTCAAAGTTGATGCAGCTAAAGCAGCAGAAGGTATTCTAAGTGGACTAAAGGCCACTCTTCCTTCTTGGCCATCTTTTACCTCACTTTTAGGAGGACTATAACCTTGAGCATATGTGTTTTACTTGATGTCTGTATAGTACCGATTTTGGTCAAAGCAATGGTCAACTCCTTCTGGAATGTTTAAGCTGATGTGCACAATGTCAATCTGTGAGCATTGCTATAATCTCTCTGCAGGGGTGGTAGTCAGAGACAGGTAAGGTCCATTAGGGATAGGTCAACCTAAGATAGGGCATAAATGATGGCATTCATGTACCAATGATGGGTAAGACCTATGCCCTAAATAGGACAACTTAAGACAGGCACAGTCATTCTGGCTCTAGCAATTAGGCTATGGCTTTTTTTTTTTTTCACTAAAACAAGGGACTGTTGGGATCCATTTGTAAAGGCTCTCTGTCCATATGTATTGATGTGGAGCTTTCTAAAGAATCGTATAGATTGCTGAGACTGGGATTGAGCAAGATGTTCTGCCAAGTACACACTCATTGTCTTCAGACTATCAGAAAAAGTACACTGTGGCTTCAAGGCTGAGAGTTGATTGAGATTACAACACCTTTCCCTTGAGAATGCCTACTTTATCTTCTGACAGTGACCTTCTGCTTTGATTTCCCGTGCCTGAAATGTGTATAATTTGAACTGATGAATAAAGTTGAGCTGTCATGTGATAATGACTGCAGGTTCTCTTGAGTCTGTCCTGCGTTACTGACTATTTCTTGCCTCGCTTTCTTATTTCTGTTCTTTTATTTATCAGCATCACTCCTTGCTCTAGGACCTGTTCAATATTGTCTGGAGTGAGCTCTGGCACATATTTACTATATTTATATTTTAAAATATATATATTGACATATTTGAAAATGCCACTGAGAGACAAGAAGTAAATGACAAGTTTAGAGGACCCCAATGTCTGATGAAAGTATTTCAACTTCAAATCCTCATAGTAGTGGAGGAAACTGGTTTGATAACAGTCTTCTATAGCAAACACACGAATACATAAATATTTAAAGAAAAGGCAATTTTGAAAGTACACATAAAAGTCTGAGTCTCATGCAGTTCTAAGAACTGTACTGACAACTCTGTAGAGATTAGAGGCTGTGTTACACACAGTGAACCATACTTTGATACTCTGTTCACATGCTGTAAACATGAATTTTGTTCTGAGCTGTACTCTCTATTCAACCATGATACCACAATCAATTATTTGTCCAATATCAATTTCTTTCTGACTCTCTTTGTAGCCACCTGGGTATAATCATTCAGACAACATCGTAATCCATCCTAAGATGGGTTAAATAATACAATGATAAGGACTTATCAGAAATACTTTGCTCATGCATTTTAAGATGCTTTATCCAATTAACAATATTATACTGACAGAAAGGTGACTTGTGGATCACCCTGTTGTCTCCATGGGATGTCCAAAACAGCTATTTCCTCAATTTCTGAATAACTGAAATCCCTCTGTGATGGCTTCTCACATGCGATGTAATTATTTGTGCTAAATCCCATCTTTTGGTTTTTTGGTGTCATCTGTAGGAACTGGACTCTCAGAACCTGGCCCTCAGCTCCTATAATATTGGGTATCTTAAATATTGTATATTTTCTTTGCTCTCTTAATAAACAACATTCTGAATAAATTGACATTCATTTTGTAAGAGATTAGATATGATATCTTTGAAGGATTTTCTACTTCTGTGTATTTATATTTGATTATGTTTCTGTCCTTGTTTATTCTCTATTGTTGTGATGAACACTAGGACTAAATGTTCTGGTGTTTATTTATTAGTCTTAATTGCTACTTTAATTACTACTGTATGTAATAACACATGTTTACAATTTTATGTTTTATATTTATACAAAAAAAATGTTGCTGAAATGGTTTATTTAATCTTGTAGATCTCAGTAAGGAAGTCAGGGCAGCAACTCATGGCTGTAACCTGAACACTGGAACTAAGAAGGAGCCACAAAGCAGTGCTGCTTACTGGATTTATATGGTTCACATAACTTGCTGTCTTATATTATCTGAGTATATTTGAGCAACATAGAAATTTCTCAAAATTGGCTGGTACCTCTCACAACAGTCATTAATGTGCAAAACACTTCAAAATACATTTTGGAAGAGCACAATTGAAAAAAATTTCATTTGATATTCACTATTCTCATATACGTCTAGAATGTATAAAATTTTGAAAAGCTAATCAACATAGAGAATAAGTATGAGAATCATCAGATTTAGGGATGAATACACGGTGCATAGCAGCCTGGATTGTAATAAAAATCTTCCACATCAAGAATTACATGTATATAAAGAATTTTACCAATTAAGGTCATACAAACAAAATGCAACTCAATTAGCTCTGATGCATTTTGAGTTTTGTTGTCCGTTATCCAGGATTTTTATGGGATGAAACAGGTAAGAAAAAGGGTGAAGCTCTAAGCAGACAAAGTTGAAGAGCTAAATGTGTGCTGTCATGATCTCAGCAGTGAGGCTTGTGAGCCAGTGCAGCTGTCATTGCCCTTCCAGGCTCTCGGTGATAGGAGTTCTAATGCTGCTCAGTATTCACTCACAGTTTAGTGAGACATTTTAGTGCTTTTTAGACACTTCTGTAGGGAAGCACTTTGTGCTCTGCATTGATTCTGAGATTTTCATTAGCATTTTCCAACCTACATACAACATTATGTTTCATCTGAAAAAAAAAAAAAAACCCTTTGTCTTCATGATCCGTCAGCTGAGACTGCAGCTCGTACTCCATTACATTCAACAGTACATCGTGTGATGTAATTTTGGAATGTTAGTGATAACAGAAGATATAGTCACAGAGATTTTCTGATGTGGTCCACAGAATGTAAGGGACTCTTTCATGAAATATGCAAATCTGAACTCTACTATTACTAGAATAAATTATTTTTCTCCACATGTTCCCATTTCTCGGGAATAAACATAAAGAATCAGGCAGTATAATCAGTGTATCTTAATGAAAAAAATGCTAAATGAAATGTCAACAACGTAACAAAATTAATTTATCCACTATCAGTAGTGGTTACTATTGTAATTACTACTGTATGTATCAACAAACATTCATGTGAAAATGGCCTCAACTTTACATTAAAAATTCAGTATGCCCACCCTTCAGGTTTCTAGCCCTCAGTCATTCCCAGTGTCATCATTATAATCTACCTAGATATCCTCATGGAACCAATTTCCCCCCTGACCAGATTCTATGAAAAAGCCAGGTCCAACGATCAAGTAATACCAATGAGGCTCTCTTATCCTATACTCCATGCAAAGCAAATGCACATGAACTACCACTCAGTTACAATCAGAGGTTGTCAGTTCCATTAAAGAGACTGTTAGGAAATATCTAAGCTCTCAGAGAGGCTCACAGTGACGAGTGAGAACTAACCATGATGTAGCAATTCTTCAATGGAGTAGCTGCAGCCTCACGTTTCTGTCTGATTCTGAAGGCTGAAGTGAATCACCCGTGTTACAACTGAATTCAGACTCCAATCCTGCATCAGGAATTATCAATCTTAAAGCTGAAGCCCTGGCCTCAGAAACAGGATCAGATTCCAAGCAGAGATAACAGGAACAGGTGACTCTGCCTCTGTGGAATCCCAGCAAGTCCTTGCATATGCTAGGTGTCTTTTGGCTCTCTCTCCTGCAGACTTCAGGAGTAGTCCTCCCTCTCTGCTCATCAGTTTGCAGTCAAGCCCCTGGCTAGAGCCTGGAACCAGCTAAGAGCTGGACTCCTGCCAGGAGCCTGACTGGCAAAAATTCTATGTGAATGGGCTCATATTAGCTCTGGTTCCCTATGATTGGTGGGTGTGCGCATGATAATAAAGAGCAGGTTAAGAACCAATCAGGAGAGAGATCTCAAACCTAGGAATGGAAAAGCCTGCTGTTGCCTGGGAGATCTCCATCAAAATTTCTGCTCCTTCTCATCTCCCCCCTCCCTGGGTATTGCAACAGGCACAGGGAAGGGGAAGGAGAAAGACAGAACAAATGTTATATTTCCTCAGGATCTGGCTTGAAAAACTGAAAACAGAGTAAATCTTCCAGAGATGCCTGGTACGAAAAACCGGGAACTGGCCGTCTATTGGCCCTAGTCCTGGCTCTTTAAAAGAAGCCTACGTTTCTGTCTGGTGACTCGGACTCTGACTGTGACTGTGGAGTGTCCAATGGAGCCTGCTGCTTGTTCACTGCAATCCTCCTTTGTCAGATTTCTCGAGCAATGTAGTTATATGATAATCAACGGCACTGTACCCGTTTATGTGTGTTACAGCTCACAAAATAAAGGTTTGAGTTACCTATATAAATGATTGTCACAACGAATATTTGAGCCACATACCTGATTAGCATGGAGTGTCCTAAACTATCCTAGTGATAAAGAAATAATTTAATTGAAATTTATTTCATAATGGAATGTATAAGATGTAAGTATAGTCATGTTAGGTGTCTTTTAGCTCTGTTTCCTGGAGGTCTCAGCAGCAGCCCCTTTTCTCTTCTCATCTGCTTGAAGTCAAGACTATGCATAGGGCTTGGAACCAGCTGAAATAGGGAAGTGTTCAGGGGCCTGACTGCTTAAATTTCTGTGTGAATAGACTCATAGTAGGCCTGGTTGCCTTTGATTGGTAGGGTATATGTGTATTTTCATGTGCATATGCACATTGTGTACATTCATGTGTATATGCTTATGGAGACTGCAGAAGTTCTAGAATTGCTTTTAAGGTATCATTCATATTTTCAAAAACACTTCATTTAATATTTGTAAATATCCATAATATGTTGGGGGAAAAACCTAACCCCAATTCCATTACGATTTACCATAATTTCTTCCTACTGAATAAACATTTTGTCCATTTAGTGATGTCTCAGCTTTTTCCTCAAATATGTGCTTATATCATATTCTGGAGCATGAGCAACCTTCCATAGTAAGCCTCCCTGAAGGAGCCTGACTGTTCCTACACCAATAACCCGTCAGATGCAGAGTCCCTCTGATACAACTGGGGCTTCATGAATCCTGCCTCTAGCCATATCATGGTTTTAGCTGCCCGGACCGGGAATAAGTATTGTGCATACTGTCCTAGCTATTATGAGCCCATTTGTACAACTGTGCTGCCATGTCTAGAAAATACTGTTTTAGTGCAGAGGTCTACTATGTCTGACTCATATAAGATGGTGTTTCTTACTGGATTGGATTTCATCATGTTGTCTAGGCTAGCTGCTCAGCAAGATACAGAGGACTCTCTAACTATAAACTTCAAGATCTGGAATTATTTGTCATATCACTATACCTGTTTTTTATGTGTATGCTAGAATATAACCTAGGTGTTTATATGTGGAAGTCACATACAATGCTGAGTGAGCCATGTCCAAACCTTGCAGATTTTAACCTTAAAATCAATAATAGCTGCTCAAATATAATTTTGAGAATACACTTATACGAACTCTATGAAGACTTCTAATACTGTCCTCCCCCACTTCTGATGCTTTTCTGTAACTTCTTATTCTATTGCAATGGAAATTTTGAATGCTTGACTAAAACCCTTGAAAATAGAAAAGTGTTTGTGTTGTGTCCATCTGAGTCCATAAATATGTACTAAACATTTACAGTACAGAGGGCTCTTGTATATATGTCATGTGGGAACCATACCTCTGTCAAGTTCTATATTGAATGTACTTTAAAATAATTGCCCATTCCCTTTAATTTTAAAAGCAGTAACTTCCAAGGAGTGGAATAGCTGGGTCTTGAGGAAGCCCTATTCCCATTTTTCTGAGATAGCACCAGATAGATTTCCAAAGTGGCTGTACTAGTTTGCATTCCCACCAGCAATGAAGGAGTGTTCTTCTCTCCCCACATCCTCGCCAGCATGTGGTGTGGCTTGAATTTTTGATCTTAGCCATTCTGATGGGTGTAAGATGGAATCTCAGAGTTGTTTTGATTTGCATTTCCCTGATGACTAAGGAGGTTGAGCATTTCTTTAAGGACAATACAGGAGGTAAACTTGAAACCCCTTCCCAGATCTAGCCAATGGTCAGAATATTCTCCACAGTTGAGTGGAGAGTGGGATATGACTTTCTCACGTACTCTGGTGCCTCACATTTGACCATGTCCCCTGGAGGGGGAGACCTGGTGGCACTCAGAGGAAGGACAGCAAGTAGCCAAGAAGAGACTTGATACCCTATGAGAATATATAGGGGGATGTAATCCCCCTCAGGAACAGTCATAGGGGAGGGGAATAATGGGAAAATGGGGGAGGGAGGAGTGGGAGGATACAAGGGATGGGATAAACATTGAGATGTAACAAGAATAAATTAATAAAAAAAAAGAAAAAAAAGAAAACACAAAAAAATAAAAAAAAATAAAAAATAAAATAAAATAAAAATAAAAGCAGCAACTTATATGGTCAGGTTCCATTGTGCACCAGGGATGCCATTTTAGGCATAGCATATGATTTCTTATTAGGTGTGACCAGAATAATTAGCTTAGTTTGAAACAATGTAGGTAGTTTTCCTAAATTATATGATAGAGCACAGTTGTTACTACAAAAGAAAAAAAAATGTTGATAGCAATAATGACTTTACTCAGCTCCCACATGTTGTTCCTCTCCTTCCATTCATGCTGTTCCTAATCCTTTTAACTGCACCCTCCTGACATGTCACCCCTTTCCTACATTTCTTCTTTGATTCTTGTCTTCTTTCCTTCCATAATCTTTCTTCCTACTCACCCTTCTTTGTTTTGTTTAATTACCAAGTATGGTAAGGTTCCAAGAACTTCTGAATGTTGCCTTGTCTTACAGAAACCATAATATTTCAGAAAGTCATGAACAGTATCCCCACAAGCTTGGTTGAGTTACTGGTAATATGTTATATAAATATAAAACATATGCTGGCTTCCATGAGCAGCCTCTAGTATCTTATACAAAAGATGCCATGACCTCGCCTTCATTATGAATGAGAGATGGGCCATGTATGTACTATCCCAGAGAATTTGTAATTAACACCAATGCACAAGATTATTTTTTAATAAATGTTCTTGGAAGCCAAATAACATGGACAAAATTTCACATTCCACACAATAGCTGGTGAAAATGAGAATATAGTGTTTTGTATGTTGTTTTATGGTTTACTAAATACTTGGATCTACTCAGGCAACTGCAGAACACTGTGAAAGATGTTTGTCCATAATTTGTCCTCAAGCAGGATGACTGTAATAGTATAATTCTAACAATTTGGTATCTGAGAACCCTTTGTAAATGTTACTTCTGGGTTGAATTCCCTTAGGATGTGGAAAGTCATAGATTTCAGGCTATCAATGAGACTTAGGACAACAGGGATATTGTAATTGTGTTCCTCTGTGCTTGTGTTATAATTTCAGGACAGGATTGTGCTTCTTTCTGTCCTGTAAATGTTATTGTCTCCATTTTTGTCATTTCACGTTGCAATACAGGTGACTATATTTGTCTTTTTGAGGTTCCCATATAAATGAGATATTCACTGATGAAATAATATAATTAATATAAGGGCTCCAGTAAAAATGGCATAACAGTGAACAAATTCATTTTTGTTATTGAAGAATGATGTTTGTATGATCCTATCTACTCCACTTAGCACAGAAGATAACTGATCAAAGACTTATTTTGTCACCCCACATTTGTAGACATAGAATCTAGATTTCTCATTAAAAATTGAAATAACATGTGGAAAATAGCACATCAATATAACAATTGTATAGAATTTATGCATAACCCTGGAAGGCAGTGTATAATGCAATAACTTTGTAATCTATATAGACATGGTTACAATTTCTGCTCCACAGACCATGGAGTGTGAACAGGAAGGCATGTGTGATCATAAGGCAGTACCCTCTTTTGAAGAATTCTGTGTTTTCCCACCTAATGTGCAAAATGCTCAACTTTCTCTGTATATTATAAGTCACTACATGGATGTGGCTCATGTCTTATATTAAGCACTAAGATTTTGCTTTTTCTGTGAAAAAATTTCTAATATTTAAGCGTTAACTACTGATGTCACTGTGGTCATCCTTTTACTTTTAAGCAATGGTAAAATGAGTGTGTGTAGTGGAAGAAGAGGGAAAACCGTTCAGCAATGTGAATGATGTCTTGAGTAGGTTCATATGCATTTGGATTGGTCAATAATCATGGAAGGTTCAGTACTTTTTTCTGTTTTGTTTGTTTGCTTTTTCTCTCTCAATATATCTCAGTAGCTATAAGGTCATGTTATGTATTTGTGTGAAACTAGTCTATTAAATAAAATCTACTGGAAACAATAATAATTTAATGCCATTGTAAAGTTTCTTACAATATCAAAGTGATACATGAATATAAACTTTCAAATACAATTTATCTTCCTATTTGTAAGCTCCTTGAAAAACATGGTATGTTGATATAAATATTGATGGTGATGTTTACAATCCTAGGAATATACATAGTAAAATTCATGATTTTCTCTTTTTTGTCATTGATTATATTTTTGAAAAGTTTTTATTTTTATAATTTATTCATATTACATCTTAATTGGAATCCCCTCCCTCCCTTTTCCATTCTATTCCCCTCCTCTTGACCTCTGACAGGTGAAGGCTTCCTCCACAATTTTTACTAATTTTTCTCAAGTTTCAATATTTTACTCTTTATCATATTACACTATACTTACAGTTAGACACATAACTTTTGACATAAAAACTTACCAAATGCCTTGATGGCTCAAGTACACCTGAATTTTTCACCATCCTATTAATAAAGCGGTCATATTATTGTTAAGCTGAGGGGGAAAAAATGCAAGTTAAGTTGGCGATGATCCCCAACAAAGCACATATGATTATTGTTAGGGTTAAGTGTATGACTACTGAAGAAAATTTCCCTGGGCAATTCTAAATATTTAAAGGTTTGAAACTAGTATTTAGCCAATATCTAAGAAAATAAACACCCAGAAAAAGTCAGAAATCTGGCAAATTAAAATAATACAGGTCAATAAGCTTAATGAATATAAATGGCAAAGAATCTAAGTTAATAATTAAAACACAAACCTTCAGAAATAGGGAAATATGGTATATGATGACAATATGAAAGTGATCACATGTGCAAGTTTATTTTAACTTAAATAAACCATTTAAATGAAGCAACACACTAATATAAAAATAGACAGATGGTACAGGTAACCAAGAAAGAAGAAATCAGAAAAAAAAGAGAAGCAAAAAATTACATCAAGATTTAAAGAAAAGCCCTCACATATTACTAATGAATATTAAGTTATGCAAATTTAAGAGCAACTAGCAAAAGTAAGGATCTGTAAATGTTCAGTATTACTGCATGTCTGTAAGTAAACTAAGAGAATTTCCTCTTGCTAGCTTCATTTGACATTATCCTAGAGGGCATTAAAGAAAATGCATACTGGACATTTTTGTTTCTTAGATGTCTGATTCTTAAGGCAAGGAAGACAACTTACATCTTTTGTTAAGGGCATAGCCATAAATAAACAACTAATCAAAATAAGTCAGTAATCACAAATATAATTGGGGCTAATAAATAACTTCAGCAAACACACAGGGCATAACAAAAATAGAAAATTCAATATAATTTTTATAGAGGCAATCTGCAGCCAAAAAGATGAAAGTAGGAACTGGGTGTGGTAGCACATGTCTTTACTCCCAGAAATTGGGAGGCAGGGCTAGGTGGATCTCTGTAGATCAGAGGCCAGCCTGGTCTATGGAGTGAGTTCCAGGACACTCAGGGCTATATAACAAGAATTCTTGCCTCAAAAAACCAACAACAATAACAAATAGAGAAGCTGGAAAGCAGTTGGTACCTTAGAGTTACTAACTCCAGTTTTTATTAAAACATTTCTAAATATTTTGTATGTATTTATTCTCAGAGATAGGTATAGACCTATGGACATTAAATGGTTCAGCAGGTTGTACTTATAAATGCATATTTAGATGTGCATATATAAATGCATGGATATATACATTTCTCTGTGTGTAATTATATATGTGTACATGCATATGTGCATATAAAATAATAATGTTTAAAGAAAAAGTAATGAACTTGAGTGTGAAGTTGAGAGTACACAGAAAGACTTGTGGAAACGAAGAGGCCTCTAAGGACTCTGTGGCCGACTATTATTATTGAAATAACTCAGTCCTTGTATTGACATTCACATCTAAACATGTTATAGGACTTCAGCAAACATTTGTCTTTTGTGGACCCTTTATCCTTTTATGAGAAAATGCTATTGTAAAATTTTCCAGTCACCTTCGAAAATCTCATATTTACTTTACCTTAAAATAAAGGTCCCAAAGATTCCCTAAAAACCTCTTTCCTTTGCTTCTGTGTGAAATAAATTTGCATGTTTGAATCTTCACTTGCACTCACACGTTTCATAATCACTCTCAATCTGCAAAACACAAAAAGATTATCATTACAGTATCTGTAGAGAAAAAGCACTGTACACAAAACAAGGGTAAAACAATGATCTACTTCAGAAAAATCTCCCTAGCTACCATACTGTATTTAATAGAAAGACTATAGATATAGTTATGGTAAAGCACTTGGAACGTCCAGTGTCCATTGTTATCTGTCTGAGAAAGTGTCAGGTGGTCTCTCTAGGGGAGGAAATAGGGCAGAAGAGGGAGGGAGGGTGGAAACAAGAAGAGTGAGAGGATTACAATCGAGATGTAATGTAAAATAAATTATAATATATATTATATAAAGATAAAAATAAAGTGTCAGGTAATCTCAGGAGTTCAAAGCAAAAGTGTTAAATAATCCAAATATAATCAAGGTCTAACAAAGCACTGAATCCATTAGCATCAATTTCTTTCATATACCAAAGGGGGGTGTAGCAGAATAGTCAGGAGATACGTATTAACCAATCCACACTAGGCACTCATTTTCTCTCAGCCATTACACTTCCACACTCTGAAGCTCCTTCATCTAGCTATCTTTAATTTCTCTAGCATGGATCAACTAGTTAAACCTGCCCGTGTTACTTGACTTCAGAAGAAAAAGAGAACAAATTCCTGGTCTCCCTTGCTCCACATATTAGTCAGATTGTGTCCCTGGGTCATCAGGGAGACTCAGAGTTAACGTTGTGACTGTGGTAGTAGTTGTTGCCTCTTCATCCAACACACCTGGCTTTTGGTGAAAGCCTAGGCTGTGAAAACTATGCCATCTCCTGTCATAAGATTTTATTGAAGACAGAAAAAAAATCATATTAACCTGGACGGATAATTTCGCACATTAAGAATATGTTTGATTGTCTTCACCTATATTGCTTTATTATAAATGTCCTCTGTGAAGTTCTAAAGTGGCTTTAAAACCTCCTACTTTATCATCACAAAATTTGATTCTATTTCAATTCCCCCCCTTGCAAACCCAAACTCAACATGAGTTCTCCTGAATTTTCCTTCCAGTACAGAAGACAGACCTCATGCTATACCTATGCATTATACCACCTCCCTTGTGCAATCCCACTTTCCATACTGTTCTAAGTCACTAAAATACTCCAAAAGCTTTCAGTATTTTAAAAGACCTGCTGAATGGATAAAGGTCTCGGCAAAGCCACTAAAGATCTACCATGATCTCAAATCACTTGCTATAAACACACACACACACACACACACACACACACACACACACACACACACACACACGGCTATGAGAGATTCTCTCTTTGCATGTATAAAACATTTTTGTCTCTCAAGCATTTTCCATATTGAATAATCTTTTCTCACCATTGACTCCCAAATCGGAGCATAAATAAGTTTAGTATCTAAATGCTACTTCGTTGATTTTCCACATTTTGACAGAACTGAACTTGTATCTCTTGGTTGTCTAGGTCACTTATTTCTTCCTGACTATATGGCTCTTCCCGTGTGTTTCAGGTTTTGAAATCCTTAGCAGTGGTCTACATTACTGCTAATCTGTGCCCTCTTCCCCTATTGTTCTCCTAACCATAAAACACAAAACCTGCCAACACCAACATTTTGCCTCTTTTGTTTAGTTTATTCATTTAGTCAGAGACCAGTGCCAAATCCCAGGCTCATATCTCTTTCTTGCTACAATCCATATTTTACACCCACAAACTCTTGTCCACTTGCTGACTCACAGTGAGATTCATCTCTCATTACTAGCAGGCGCCATATTGCCTCAGCATCTCACCACTCAGAGTTAAGACCCCGATGGGCTGTCCTAAGAGCTCATTCCACAAATCCATCCAACCATAAGCTCAGCCACTTAAAATCAAAAATAAAATGACTGCTGTCCTGTGATTTTTCCTACAAATTGTTTTGCCAAGTTGGCCTCATATTAGGGATATGTTTCAGTATAATCTTATATTGATACCCTTGTCCATGTCTGTGCAACGAGCAGACACTCCCCTAAGCACCCTAATGACAAGCCCCCATGGAAAAGTTTTCTATGCAGTGTTTGCTTCCGCCTTCAATTTTGCTTCAATTACTTGTCTTATATTCACCGTATCAAAAATATTATCATGGATTTCCCAAACTCATCTGCTTTTCCATCTACCACACTCATTCACTTGGACAAAAGTGTAAACAATGTCTATTGCTCCTCCTATGTTCCCATAAAAGAAACCTTACAATTCCATATTATAAGAAAGTTCTGGGAAACCACTAATGCTATAGTACTTGCTTATAGAACATAGATGATAGCACAGTTACTGCAGTGAGGCTACTCTCACCCCAATGTGCACCATGTCTTACCCAGCAGGGATGATGCTTTTCTTACAACTGCCTAAATGGAGCCAACCTATTCTAGTTATCCCTGGCTTATGTAGTTTTAGCTCATCTCTGATTCCCTGTTTACTTATGGTATAGTTGCATAAAATAGATGAGAGAGAGACACTGGATAATCACATGATGGCCTCCTTACTATGTCTGCTCTTCTATGTTGGCAGGGAAACAGTCACAAAGTCAACATCAGATAATCTATCAAAACTGGTACATCTCAACTCCTAAATTCTTCATTTTATGACTCAGATGATAGTCCTGTTCTACATCTTCTTTACAGAAACACAATGGAAACAATTGGAATTCTCAACCCATTATAGCTACAATGGATAGGCAGCATTCACCTTTCTGGCAAAGGTTAACTTTGGTGCTCATCACATTCCCATATGGTACCCAAATGTGCAGGTTGTATATATTTCCCAGAGGTAACATTCAACTATATAATCTTCACACCTGTGTGTTAGTGATTGTAGGGGCAGAAAAAAAAGCATAGTTATATGTATATCATTGGTTTTTTAAAACACTGCCAGTAAAGAGAATAGGATGGGAAAGGGTGTGGGGATTGAAACTAAGGGGGATCATAGGTGGGGAGGGGAAGGTTTAGGGCCTGGAGAGGAAACCAAAACCAAAGGCAGGGGCATCACTGAGACAAGCTGGAGACTTGTCACAGGGTAGGCTACAGGGAGCATATGGGGATGTCTCTAGCTGAGCCTCCTAGAAGCAGGGGACATGAGACTGGGAGGCCACCTTCTATCCAGACAGGACCCATACTGGTGGGAGGGGAACACCAATCAACTTTAAAAACCTTTGAACCAAAATTTACCTTGCCTAAAATGATGTGCAGAGATATAGAATAGAGACTGAGAGGATGACCAACCAAATGTCTGGCCCAACCTGAGACCCTTCCAATAGGCGAAAGTCATCCCCTGATGCCATTAACAATGCTCTGCTATGTTTACAGACAGGAGCTTAACTTAACTGTTTCCTGAGAGACCTCAGCTAGAAGCCAATCAAATCAGATGCTGAGACTCACAGGCATGTATTAGGTGGAGCTCAGAGAGTCCCGTAGAAAAGTGGGAGGGAAGGAAAGAAGGGCCCTGAGAGGACAAGAACACTGGAAGAAGACCAACAGAGTCAACTAATATTGACCCATGGAGCCTAACAATGATGGAATCACCAACCAAAGAACATGCATGGACTGGATCTAAACTCTCTACATATATGTAACCAATGGGCAGTGTAATTTCATGTGGACCCCCTACTAATTTGAATGAGTGCTGTCTATGACATGAACTTTGTTGCCTGTTTTTGATCACTTTGCCCTAATAGGGCTGCATTGTCTGGCCCAGTGGGTGGAACTCAGTCCTGATATAATTTGATGTGCTCTGGTGGGTTGGTGTAGGATTCCCCTTTCTGAAGACAAAGAAAGGAGGCATAAGCAGAACAGGGTGGTAAGGAGGGACAGGGAGGAGAGGAATATATAAATTAAATATATATAAATTAATTAATATATAAAGTATATTAATTAAAAATAAACTCATAAAAAAGGGGCTATAATTATATAATACACTATTTTCTCATATTTTGAAGGTGCTTTGATTTATATCCTGAAGAGATATGTCAGACTTCAAATAAAACTCCTGAAAACAAAACAAAATTTTTAAAAGCAAAGTTTCAGAGAATGCTTTCAGCCTGCTTTCAAGCCATAGCAATTTGCTCTTTATTCTACACATCTTGAACATTAACTGCCTATTAATATCCACTGTCTCTGTTACATTTCAGTACACAGCATGAGGCTAAGGGGTCAAAAATGTACATGTGGCACATATAGAAAACAGTTGAGTCTTCAAGGAGAAGCATAAATCATTCAAAGGAAGGAGGAATATAATCAGGGCACAATGTTCTTAGTCCCAAGGAAAGATCCATGGCATGACTAAAAATCGTTGATCCTGTTGTACCATCTCCCTTATTAGAGTTCATACATCTCATTTTCTTTATAGCCCATAGGCAGAAAAAGACAAAGGTTCCCAAATATTCCTTGGGACAGTGGTGGGAAAGCTCTGAGACATGAAGAAACTCTCTCCTCAATATCTCAAAATGACTATTGGCATTTGTGCTTGGATTGAAAGTATCCTGGGTCTTGGTAATCCAGGAATCACATAGATTTGAAAGGCATTCTCCTCAATAGAGGTATTGCAGTCCCAAAGGAGGATATCCCTGGCTGAACTGGAGTGCTGCAGTGTCACAGCTCTGTTTTGCAGTTCCCAGGAGAGGGAATCCCCAGCTGATCTCAGGAGCCCCATTCTACTTCTTTGCTTCTCCCATCTACCTTTCTTTGCTTCTTGGCTTCTTCATATGAGATAGTCACACCAGGCGCCACATATAATAAAAGAGACTTATTAGTAAAGACAAATCCAGGGTTTGGAGTAACAAATTCATGAGTGGCAGCCTCTGCTTCAGGCAGAAAACAGCAAGGAACTAAACAGTAGGCAGGTCTTATATAGGATTTCTTAGGGGACAGAACTTTCCAAAATGGAGATTTCCATGGTAAGGATTGGTGGAATTCCAAGTCATGAGCTTGTGGGAGCTCATAGATTGGTGTTTTGTTTTTTTGTTTGTTTGTTTGTTTTGTTTTGTTTTGTTTTGTTTCTTATAGTGTCAGGACTGGGTTCTCTCTTGCCCTGGATCTTGGAATGACAGTTACACCTGTTATAAATTGACCTTAAGGTGTGTTAGGGAAGTCTGGAGGACAAGGCCTGGCTTCTGGAATTCCTCAGGCAGAGGTCTGGCCACTTTCCCGACTTTAAGGTTTACAAAATTTACAACGTTTACAAAGGGAGTCCAGATCAGCAAAGGTTTACTCCAGTAGCCCCATCATTTTGGAAAAATAATTAACCCCACTCAGGGATTCCAGCACAGCAGGAAAGTTTCCTACACAGAGAACATACTTTCCCTACTAAATAGCTCAATTGGTCTCCACTGGAAATGTTTAACACCTCCGAACTGACTTAGAAAAAGGTTGGTTTCACTTTCTTTTCAGTACATCAGTACCATTTTGGAGTTTTATGCCATTCTAAAAAGGAACAAGACACAGAAAAAATTTGTTCAAATTTTTCTTCCCTAAGAACTCTTACACTTAAGTACCTAAACTTCACTATTAGAAATACATTGGCCCAGGATCCAGCCTTGGGGTAAGAGGATTTCTGCATGGGGATACCTTTCTATTTGGATTTTTTCATTATGTAGCTACTGGGAACATGTCCTCAACCTCCCAACACAAAAATGCTACGTGTTCCTTGAGCTCTACTTCCCAGGCATAAGCTTCTTCCCTAGATAATGCAAGATCAACCTGCAGAAAGCAATATGAGACCACAGATACTACTTACAGGTTCCTGAATGTAGATGCAGATCATGTCCAAGAATTACTTTTGAATTAGATGCAGATCATGTCCAAGAATTACTTTTGAATTAAGGCAGAAAGAACACTTTCTCCTTCAAAGTACACACAATTTTGTTCCTCAGAATCATCTATTTCACGATAAATTCTCTGGCTAGTAATAGAGATGCTTAATGAATTAAGACACATACTTTAGAATAAACATAAAGTGGGAGAGTAAATGCATATATTATATAAATACATATACAGAGTAAAAATTTATCATAAATATAATGTGGATATATATACATATATATTTTCCAAAAAATTATATCAGAAGAATTTTATGCTTAAACTAGTCAAACAGATGAGAAGAGTAGAAATTATGTCACCATAGGCTATAAACATAAACAAAGCAAAAATACATGGATGATCTGGTATGTTTAAAGCAGTAGATTGCTCATTATAGAGAACATGTACAACTACAAATAAGACTAGCAAGCATATAAAATATCATCCCAAGTGTTAATGAAAGTCTATATGTCATGTAGATATAGATATAGATTGGATATAGACATCCATAGTAATTAGATAAAGAGTTGAGAGTTTTTTCATGGGTGATGAAATGTTTATCTATCAAAGATTTTAACTTCTTTTCCCTCAGAAATTCTTTATCAAATGCTAGTATGGATAACAATATGGGTATATTTTATACAAAAACATTGCATGATATACAGATATACAAATAAAAAGAAACAGATTGATACATATTAAATCACACACAGAGAATAATAAATTTAAGGAATATGGGCGGTCTGATGAAATTCTTCTGTAATGTGCTTATTTGACAAGGCCACAACAACTCCTAAAACCCCAATACCTCAGACACATGGCATTTTCAAAGACTTCACTAGGTAAGATTCAGTGTGATGGCAAAGCTTTCGTATAATTTCAATATGGCCACTCGACATAATAACTATCAAGTACAGCTTCCTTCTAAATGGATAGGAGCCTAGATGGATAAATATGCAATATTTATAATGCTGGGTTGTGATTTAACCATTAATATTTAAAAAATTAATATAAAGTTAAATATTACCAATAATATCTATACAAACAATCTGAGCATCCATTACTTAAGGCGTATCTTGTGCTTCATTGTCCACTTTCAGGACTAAATGTAAGAGATGAAAATGCTTAAAAAGTTCACAAAGTTCCACATACAAAATGTAAATAGCTTTAACATACGCTGTCCTGATCTCAGAAATGGGCAGTCCAGAAAGTAACACCCATCCATGGCCTCTGCATCATCTTCTGCACCCTGGTTCCTGCCATGTTTGTATTTATGAACTCTTTATTTCCCTTTCATGTACTATGATATGTAAGTGTAACTAAGACAATATACAACGTACATAGGAACACATTATACTATGTGTGAGCAAAGCATAGAGGCAGAATCAGCAGCTTCAATGGCTTACAATTCTTCTCAATCTAGACACCTGCAGAGATCTAGAATTAAGTGAGTGAATCAAACCAGGTCATATTTCTGATGTGTCTTAAGGAAAAAATGAATTAAACATAAAAGATGTGGAGACAAATTACAAACAATGACATATTTATCATAGATCATATTTTATAAAACAGCTCATGTAAATAACTAGTCAGTATGTCACATTTATCTAATGACAAAAATGACTACTCAACATTGTAACAAAGACTTCATGCTTTTCAAATTATCTAAAATCGTATATGCATATATATGCCATTTATTATACTGAGTAGATAAAAAGAAGTATATATATTAATTCAACATGTATGTACTGACTTTCATTCTGATCAGACTACGTGAGCGACTCTTTTCCTCTATCCATGCTTCCTTGACATGCCAATTTCTGAGTGGATCTGATGCATGAGTAATAAAGGATTTCTTGAAAAAAATTTCACAGCTGGATAAAAAGATACAGGCCTTTTTCCATGAGCTCAGAGATGTAGAGTCAGGCATCTATCTCTGAGTTATAGGCCAGCCTTGTCTACAGAGTGATTTCCAAGACAGTCGTGGCTGCACGTAGAAACAATGTCTTGAAAAAACAAGGAAAGGAAAGGAAAGAAAGAAAGTCTCACATTCTTTCCTAAAATTTGCATTTATATCTACTGCAGTTTTAAACGTGTTTTGCTGCTGAAGGCCAGTGTAAGGTTGTTATTGTTGTTGGTGTCTGTTTGTTTAATACATATGGAAGAAGAGAATATACACATAATAAGTACTGCTGGACCGAATATCATTAATACAAGAAAGATTCAGTCTGGATCCTATTATTAGTAAAATTAGCTATTTTTGTTTTTGAGATACCTTTTATTAGGAACAAAAACAAATAAACATTTGAGTATCCTGTTCATTTCATGAAGAAAAGTGATTAAATTGAATTTCAACAATTCAGGATATTATTTCATCCATTATTTGTGATGAGAATTACTATTGGACAGTTTAATTACTATTGTGCATAATAACGGATGTTTATGATACCATACTTTACATTCATGTAAATATAAATAGCTTTATCAATAAAAATTCAGTGCACTTACCCTTTAGATTTCTCATACATCTATTTCCAACATCATCAATATCACCCATCTAGACATCAATGTGGAACAAAACTTGCTCATAATGAGATTCTAAGAGAAAGAGAGATACAAGAGTTAAGCATTAGCGCTGAGTGTCTCTCATCTCATAATGCTTGCAGAAATGCATATTATCTATGACTCACTTACAGAGTGACAATAATCTCTGCAGAGTCCTGTTGTTTACTCCAAACCCATCATACATCACAGGCTTTGAGAAATTTCCAATATTTCAGTAAATATCCCTCCAAAGGAAAAAAATCTAAATTTTCCTTTGCTTTCAGTTATCAATTATATACAGCGTCTGGTTTAAGGATGATGACTTGTGCTGATGTCCGTGTGCCTGGAGCTCAATGGCTGGCCATATGAAAGCAGAATTATAACACTCCAATCCTCATTTGTTTCCATTCTGCTCTCATCAAGATTCTTAGAGATTCTACTTTTCAATCCAGGTTCTATTACGAGGTATATATTAATATCATCAACTACCACAAAGCTGGCCACTATGTGTAAATTCCAAACTTCTTCTACTTCATCTTGAAAGCTTTACTCTGAGATCCAACTAAAATATTACTTGTAGTTGTTTAAGTTATTAGGAAATGGGAAAGTGCTTGTGCTGTTCTGTTGTGAGCCACAAACAGACAATGGAACAAGAGCTGCATGAATGAATCTCCCTTATATTCCACACCACATGTGAGTCAAGCTTCTGTAAAAATGCATTTATTCTAGTTTCCAATAATGTTGATTAAAAATTATAATATTAAAGTGGTAGAAAGAGTCTCCTTTGTCACTCAAATTCATATTTACTCTACTTCTTACCATCTTGCTAAGTTGAACACTACAGATAACAGTGGTATAGAACTTGTAGATAAATCCCATGATCTTACAAAATCCCCTCCAGTATCATCATTTCCCAAATCTTATCCCTTACCTGAATATTGAATGATTAGTGATTCAAAGCCACATGTGAGTTGTTAATGATAGTTCTGGTCAGGAAATTAAACTTATACTGTTCCACATATGGTATACCTGGCCAAATATCCACATATAGTAAAATCACGAAGCTTAGAAAATCTACAGCTTCCAATTTTCTGAACCAATCTAATTTTTCACTAAATTTTTTATATGTATCCTTTTGCCCATATCCCAGATTAAGGTAGCACTAACTCTCCAAAAACTAGCTTCATTTTGCAGAAGAAGGAGAGCATTACAATAATCCACTGATGAAAATACAACTGACTTTTGCATGCTGGTAGATTTTTTAAAAATTATCCAACAGTCAAACATCAGATAATACTGTGAATGAAGTGGCAGATGATATAATACGCAGAGGAATAGTATGTCTTTTGTGATAAATTGCACTCTATACATGACAGAAACCCTGCACCAATGAAGTTTCAGTCATAAATATACCTAAAGAAGAATACAGTTCAAGTCAAAATGCCAAAGTTGTTGCGGGAAAACTCACAAAGTTCCACTGCTAGCTGAAGAGCTACAGGAAATGATACTAAGAGTTAGAGAAACCGTCTTATCCCAAAGGAGAACTTTGATGGGACAGAACAGCCAAATCATTGATCCCTAAACACACACACACACACACACACACACACACACACACACACACACACACACACTCTTATATATATTTGCAACTCCTAATATATTCAAAAACTGCTCATAAGGTATACACAATTATATGTATGTAACTACAAAAATTATTAAGAATAAACTGAATTTTCTATTTCTTACTTTAGAGATGAAGTTTTTTCATATAAGTCTTTCATTTGTTGGGTTAGAGCTACACCAAGATGCTTTATACTCTTTGTGGCTATTGTGAAGGGTATAGTTTCTTTATTTCTTTCTTGGCCATTTGTTATTTGTATAGAGCAGGGCTACCAATTTTTTTTTAGTTGATGTTGTATCTAGTGGTATCTGTACTGAAGGAGTTTAGCAGCTGCAGAAGTTCCTTGGTGGAATTTTTAGTATCACTTATGTATACTATCATCTCATCTGCAAATAGTGATAGTTTGACGTCTTCCTTTCCTATTTTTATCCCCTTTATCTCTTTTAGTTGTCTTTTTGCTCTACCTAGAACTTCAAGTACTATGTTGAAGATCTATGGAAAGAGTGGACAGCCTTGTCTTGTCCCTGATTTCAGTGGAATTGATTTAAGTTTCTCTTCATTTAGTTTGATGTTGGCTATAGGCTTGCTGTCTAGTCTATGTGCCTTGTATTTCCGCTGTCTTCAAGACATTAAACATGAATAGGCACTGGATTTTGTCAAATGCTTTTTCAGCATCTAAGGAGATGATCATGTGGGTTTTTTCCTTCAGTTGCTTATATGATGGATTAGGTTGATGGATTTCCATATATTGAACGACCCCTACATACCTGGTATGAAGCCTACTTGGCCATGGTGAATAATATTTTTGATGTGTTCTTAGATTCTGTTTGAGAGTATTTTATTGAGTATTTTTGTGTCAATGTTCATAAGAGAAATTGGTCTGAAATTCACTTTCTTTGTAGGGTCTTTCTGTGGATAAGGTATTAATCTCCATTCAGAAATTTAGACCCAACAAGATAGGAAAGATGTTTACTTCAAGTTTGTCAAATACAAATAGCCAAATCACTATGAATATAACATTTATATAATTCCTGATTGTGTCATGGTTCTTCCTGCTGTATGTAGTTTATTTTATTCATACATAATCATATAAATGTATTTGATAAAAAGAAACATAATAAATTTTTTTTAAAAAAATGAAAGCAAAAAGAGAGAATAAGCTAAATTTTAAAACAAATGCCTCACACCTAGAAAGACCTATGGGTGAAGAAGGAGCAGTGTGAATGATCTAAATGTTGTGCTTATGTAAAAAATGTATATGCTTCCTAAAATACAGGCTTATAGGGAAGTAATTTTAAAAAATCACCTTACCGTAATTAAGACAGTTCCCAACTAGATGATTTGTGTCTAGCTGCGCAAATCATCCACAGCCATAACAAATCATTTCACAGAAGAGCATTGAACAGCACTGAGCAGGAATAGGCTTGATTGTCTTCACATATATTGCTTAGCCATGGATATTTCTGTGAAGTTCTAGTCAGAACTCAAAGTCTCCCAAAT
The DNA here is from genome assembly GCF_903995435.1 of Acomys russatus. NCBI lineage: Eukaryota > Metazoa > Chordata > Mammalia > Rodentia > Muridae > Acomys > Acomys russatus. Next base: position 17,816,631 of record NC_067143.1, read on the forward strand.
TTTCCTTTAAAATGTATTTTTAATAATACTGTCTTTGCTTTCCATAGAAACTTAAACTCAACATAAATCATGACATATTTGCTTTCTGGTAGCCCACATAGGCTTCTTCCTCTGTTTCTCCATTATCTGCTTTCCTCCGGTTTGCCATCTCACTTTATAGACAATGTTGTCAGGCTATTATAAGTCATTTTTAAATCTGCCAAAGCGTTTGCAATTTTATAAGGATCCTGTCTGATCAAAGAACTCAGCAAGACCACTAACAATTCATGCCAGGCTCAAAATCCTTGCGAAACTCAGGCCTTCTTTAAGTCTGTGATGAACTTTGTGCTATCAGTTTCAGTCATTGGAAAACAGACATTGCTTTCTTTATACCCAACTCCCTCAGTAGTTCTCTTGCCACCTCTATGGTTGTCCATCCACTAATACCATTCTGGACCTTCTCTGGTGAAAGGACAGTATCTCTAATGTCATATACAAGACTTTTCATCAGAAATTGGTTTCCCTTCTACCACCTCAGTTTATGTAGCCTATCTACGAAGGGGCATAGGTGACTAAATTTCTCAGTTTCTCTGGCTCCCTAGCTCATGGGCAGATTGTGTCTGCCCCATGTTCATTAAACAAGTACACAGGTTTAATAATTTGTTGCATTACTCTATGCATGTAATTTGGAATAAAGCTTCTTTTATTAAAGTGATATGCACAATTTTTTCTAAGTTGAACAATTCCCATCTTTAGAACTGTATATGTGCATTCTTAAAATAATGCCCTCAAAACTGAGAAGATAGGCAGGGTATTGGACCTTTTCCTAAGTGTCCAGTCATTCCTCTGGGGTGTTTATATCCAACTGGGCCATAATTATATGAGATTTCAATTTTGCCCCATAAACATGAGATGTACAGGCTAAAATTTAAAGTAAGCACCTACATAGTAATGAAAAATAATTTACATATACTGAATGTTGGCACCAGATAATGCCTAATGTCTATCAAGAATATTTTTATAACACATAGTATATTTATTTGTTACTGTAATGTCTCCTGATATTTAGCTTTTTAATCAATAAAAATGTATATATAAAAATATAGGGGATCCAAGATGGCGGCGAGCAGTGTGGACCGCGTTTGGAGGCTCCAGTGAACAATTCAGGGAATTGCACAGACTTCTGAGCCAGAAACACCAAGGTCCGAACATCACGGCAGCAGGAGTGCTCCACGGTTCGGAGGGACCAGGGTGCGGAGGACCTGCGTGCCCCTGCACACGGGAGGAGCGTGGTTTTTCTCTGATCGGAGCGGCAGCGGCAGAGGCAGCAGCACCAGCGGCACCAGCAGCGGTGGCTGAGGTTTGCAGCTCATAGCCTTCCGGTGGAGGCGATTGGTGTGGTGGCTGGTGGGAATTGCTGCGGGAGAGGGGACTCGGGGCAGGATTTGGGTCGCGTGGAGCCTTTGGACCCAGACTGGACTCGGCAGACAGTTCGGCCCCAGAGTCCCGGGTATTGGCCCGGCCCAGCAAACAATTCTGCCTGAGGCACTAACTCAGCGTGGCCATAGCTCCCCTGCTGTGGCGCAGGCTTAGTTGAGCATGCTGCTCCACACTAGGCACTACCTCAGCTCAGTGGCAGCTCCCCTGCGGTGACACAGTCTGGGCGGAGCACTTGGTTTCACCACTGGCGCTAACTCAGAGCAGCCGCAGTTCTCCTGCTGTGGCACAGGCTGGACAGAGCTCTCGGTTCCACCAGCTCTAAGACTCTGGTTGGACACAGTGTACAGTTTGAATCCAGAATTCCTGGCTGAGATTGGTGGTCAGTTCGGGCCCTGAGTCAATAACTGACCACAGCACGCACTTTGGGCCAAAAGGCCCTAGTGGAGCTTGGTGCGTAGTCCCAGCCCAAAAATTCTGGCTGGACCCTGTGTGCATTTTGGGCCCAAAATCCCTAGCTGAGCTTGGCAGACGGTTCAGGCCCTGAGAATCTAGCTGAGTTCTGCCCGTGGTTCGGTCCCAGTGCTCCTGGCTGGACTTGGCAGAAAACACAGAAGGCTGTGGATACCTTGGCCTGACCCAACGCTCATTCAGAGACCCAGAACAATTGCAGGATCCACAGCACAGGGGGACTGAGGATCACTGGCTGTGAGAGACCAGAACAACAGGGCTAACCTCCTAACATCCACACCAGTGAAGCTTTGAGCTCGCAGCCTAGGGAAATCGTAAGAAAACAAGTGAATCTATCGTCAGACACCCTCCATTCAACTCTGGAAGCTACCCAACAAAAACAAAGACGGCAAGATGTCTAAAGGACAACGAAAAAGCATACGCAAAAAACCCCAAAACAACATGGCGTCTCCAGTTTCCAGCTATCCCAAAGAAAACCACCCAGAGAACTCAAATACAACGGAAATACAAGAAAATGACCTCAAATCCTTAGTAATGAGGATGATAATGGAGGAAACATATAAAATTCGTAATCAAATGCAGGAAGACGCAGACAAACAGGTGAGAGACATAAAAGAAGCCCATAGAGTGGAACTGGAAAAATTGCAGGAAAATGCAAACAACCAGATGAAAGAAATAACTAAAACGGTTCAAGCTCTGAAGACCTATAAAGAGGCAATGGAAGAAACTCAGGAATATACAAAAAATCAGATGAAAGAAATCAAAAAATCAGTTCAAGATCTGAAAATGAAAATGGATTCAATGATAAACACACAGACAGAAGAAAAACGAGAACGTGAGACCTCAGAGAAGAAGGCGAGCAACACAGAGGTGAGCTTTTCTAACAGAATCCAAGAGATGGAAGAACGAATCTCAGGGCTAGAAGATACAATCACAGATATTGAATCAACCATTAAAGAAAATGCCAAATCTGGAAAACTCCTGACACAAAACATCCAAGAAATTAAGGACACCATGAAAAGAAGAAATTTGCGGATAATAGGCATTGAAGAAAGAGAAGACATCAGACTCCAGGGCCCAGAAACTATTCTCAACAAAATCATAGAAGAAAATTTCCCCAATCTAAAGAAAGAGATGCCTATAAACATACAAGAGGCCTACAGAACACCAAATAGAATTGACCAGAAAAGAAAAACTGCCCGCCACATAATAATCAAAACACAAAACATGCAGAACAAAGAAAAAATATTCAAAGCTGCAAGGGAAAAGGGCCAAATATCATTTAATGGTAAAGCTATCAGAATTACACCCGACTTCTCAGCAGAGACCATCAAAGCCAGAAGGGCCTGGACAGAGATCCTGCAAACCCTAAGAGACCACAGATGCCAGGCCAGACTACTTTACCCAGCAAAATTATCAATAACCATTGATGGAGAAAACAAAATATTCCATGACAAAAACAAATTCAAACAGTACCTATCCACAAACCCAGCTTTACAGAAGGTACTAGAAGGAAAACTCCATCCCAAAGGGTCAAGCTACAACCAAAACTACCCAGGAAATAGATAACTATCCCATGGCAAAAACACAACTACACAAACGCTCGACTGGAAACAACATCAAAATTAAGACTCTTAACAGTCACTGGTCATTAATATCTCTCAACATCAATGGCCTCAATTCTCCAATAAAAAGACACAGACTAACCGAATGGGTACATAAACAAGACCCAACATTCTTCTGCATCCAAGAAACACATCTCACCCATAATGAAAGGCATTACCTCAGGGTAAAAGGTTGGAAAAAAATATTCCAAGCAAATGGTCACAAGAAGCAAGCAGGTGTAGCCATTTTAGTATCGAACAAAATAGACTTTCAACCAAAATTAATCAAAAGGGATGAGGAAGGACACTTCATACTCATCAAAGGTAAAGTCAACCAAGATGACATCACAATTCTGAACATCTATGCTCCCAATACAAGGGCACCCACATATGTAAAAGATCTCCTAAAAAAGCTTAAACCACACATCGATCCCCACACAATAATAGTGGGAGACTTCAACACCCCACTCTCACTGAAGGATAAGTCATTGAAACAGAAACTAAGCCGAGAAATAACATCATTAACCAATGCCATGGGTCAAATGGATCTAACAGATATCTATAGAACCTTTCACCCAAACAAGAAAGAATACACCTTCTTCTCTGCACCCCATGGAACCTTCTCCAAAATTGATCACATTGTAGGTCACAAAGCAAGCCTCAACAGATACGAGAGGATTGAAATAATACCTTGTATCCTATCAGATCACCATGCTCTTAGGCTGCAATTCAACAACGACAGAAACAACAAAAAGCCTACACGTTTGTGGAAACTAAACAACTCTCTGCTAAATGACACCTGGGTCAGGGAAGAAATAAAGAAAGAAATCAAGGGGTTTCTGAAATTCAATGAAAATGAAGAAACAACATACCCAAATTTGTGGGATACATTGAAAGCAGTGCTAAGAGGAAAATTCATAGCACTAAGTGCCTTTAAAAAGAAATTGGAAACATCGCACATAAGCATCTTAACAACACAACTGGAAGCCCTAGAAAAAAAAGAAGCAGAAACACCCAAGAGGAGTAGACGCCTGGAAATAATCAAACTCAGGGCTGAAATTAACAAATTAGAAACTAAGAAAACAGTCCAAAGAATCAACAAAACCAAAAGCTGGTTCTTTGAGAAAATCAACAAGATAGACAGACCATTAGCCAAACTAACTAAAAGGCAGAGAGACAGTATTGAAATGAACAAAATCAGAAATGAAAAGGGAGACATAACAACAGACACTGAAGAAATTCAAAGAATCATAAGATCCTACTTTGAAGGCATATACGCCACAAAATTTGAAAATCTAAGGGAAATGGACGATTTTCTTGATTAAGTTCACTTGCCAAAGTTGAATGAAGAACAGATAAACAAGTTAAATAGTCCCATTTCCTCTACAGAAATAGAAGCAATCATCGATGGTCTCCCAACCAAAAAAAGCCCGGGCCAGATGGTTCCAGTGCAGAATTCTACCAGACCTTTAAGGGCGAGCTAATACCGATACTCTTCAAGCTACTCCAAAAGATAGAAATGGATGGAAAATTACCAACTTCATTCTATGAGGCCATAGTCTCATTGATACCTAAACCTCACAAAGACTCAACAAAGAAAGAGAATTTCAGACCAATTTCTCTTATGAACATAGATGCAAAAATACTAAATAAAATACTTGCAAAACGAATACAGGAGCACATCAAAGATATCATTCATCATGACCAAGTAGGCTTCATTCCAGGCATGCAGGGATGGTTTAATATACGGAAATCCATCAATGTAATCCACCATATAAACAAACTGAAAATAAAAAACCACATGATCATCTCCTTGGATGCAGAGAAAGCATTTGATAAAATTCAACACCGATTCATGTTTAAAGTTTTAGAGAGATCGGGGATACAAGGCACTTTCCTCAACATAATAAAGGCTATATACAGCAAGCCAATAGCCAAAATCAAAGTAAATGGTGAGATACTCAAGGAAATTCCTCTCAAATCGGGAACAAGGCAAGGCTGCCCACTCTCTCCATATCTCTTCAATATAGTACTCGAAGTTCTAGCCAGAGCAATAAGACAACAAAAGGAGATCAAGGGTATCCAAATGGGAAAGGAGGAAGTCAAATTATCCCTCTTTGCAGATGATATGATAGTGTACATAAGTGACCCTCAAAACTCCACCAGAGAACTCCTAAAGCTGATAAACACCTTCAGCAAATTGGCTGGATACAAAATTAACTCAAAAAAGTCTGTAGCCTTCCTATACACAAATGACAAGCTTGCAGAGGAAGAAATTAGGAAAACCACACCCTTCACATTAGCCACAAGCAATATAAAATATCTAGGAGTTACCCTAACTAAGCAAGTGAAGGACTTGTATGAAAAAAATTTCAAAACTCTGAAGAAAGAGATTGAAGATGACCTGAGAAGATGGCGTGATCTTCCTTGCTCATGGATCGGGAGAATTAACATAGTAAAAATGGCCATCCTACCAAAAGCAATCTACAGATTCAATGCAATCCCTATCAAAATAACTACACAATTTTTTAAAGACATTGAAAGTTCAATTCTGAACTTCATATGGAAAAACAAAAAACCCAGAATAGCTAAAACAATCTTGTACAATAAAAGATGCTCCGGAGGAATCTCCATACCTGAGCTCAAACTGTACTATAAAGCAATAGTACTTAAAACAGCATGGTACTGGCACAGCAACAGGCTGGTTGATCAGTGGAATCGAATCGAAGACCCAGATATGAATCCACACACATATGGTCACTTGATTTTTGACAAAGAAGCCAAATCCATTCAATGGAAAAAGGATAGCATCTTCAACAAATGGTGCTGGTCTAACTGGAGGTCTATGTGTAAAAAAATGCAACTGGACCCATATTTGTCACCTTGCACAAAACTCAAATCCAAGTGGATTAAAGACCTCAACATAAAACCAGAGACACTAAGCCACTTAGAAGAAAAAGTGGGAAAGAGCCTGGAACATATTGGCACAGGAGACAACTTCTTGAACAGAACACCAACGGCCCAGGCCTTAATGTCAACCATTAATAAATGGGACCTCATGAGGCTGAGAAGCTTCTGTAAGGCAGGAGACACTGTCAAGAGAACAAAGCGACAGCCTACAGACTGGGAAAAAATCTTCACCAACCCTACATCTGACAAAGGTCTAATATCCAAAATATATAAAGAACTCAAGAAATTAAACACCACCAAACCAAATAACCCAATTGAGAAATGGGGCTTGGAACTAAACAGAGAATTCTCAACAGAGGAGTATCAAATGGCTGAGAAACACTTAAAGAAATGCTCAACCTCCTTAGTCATCAGGGAAATGCAAATCAAAACAACTCTGAGATTCCATCTTACACCCATCAGAATGGCTAAGATCAAAAATTCAAGTGACACCACATGCTGGCGAGGATGTGGGGAGAGAGGAACACTCCTTCATTGCTGGTGGGAATGCAAACTAGTACAGCCACTTTGGAAATCTATCTGGTGCTATCTCAGAAAAATGGGAATAGGGCTTCCTCAAGACCCAGCTATTCCACTCCTTGGAATATACCCAGAAGATGCTCCAGCACACAACAAGAAAATTTGCTCAACCATGTTCATAGCAGCCTTATTCATAATAGCCAGAACATGGAAACAGCCTAAGTGTCCCTCAGTAGAAGAGTGGATAAAGAAACTGTGGTACATATACACTATGGAATACTACTCAGCTATTAAAAACAAGGAATTCCCGAAATTTGTGGATAAATGGATTGAGCTAGAAATGATCATAATGAGTGAGTTAACCCAGAAGCAGAAAGAATCAAATGGTATATACTCACTTATATCTGCATACTAGCCCAAGGGGCATGTCCCACGAAAGCCTTCACTTACCAGGAAACTGGGACAGAGGGGAAGGCATCCTATTGGGACTCTAAATGAGAGACGCATGGGAGAACAGCAAAATAAAAGGATCCAGAGGGTCCTAGAAATCTACAAGTAGAACAATATGATAGGCAGATTTGGGCCCAGGGGTCCCGCTCAAACTAAGGCACCAGCCAAGGACAATACAGGAGGTAAACTTTAAACCCCTTCCCAGATCTAGCCAATGGTCAGAATATTCTCCACAGTTGAGTGGAGAGTGTGATACGACTTTCTCACGTACTCTGGTGCCTCACATTTGACCATGTCCCCTGGAGGGGGAGACCTGGTGGCACTCAGAGGAAGGACAGCAAGTAGCCAAGAAGAGACTTGATACCCTATGAGAATATATAGGGGGACATTATCCCCCTTAGGAACAGTCATAGGGGAGGGGAATAATGGGAAAATGGGGGAGGGAGGAATGGGAGGATACAAGGGATGGGATAAACATTGAGATGTAACAAGAATAAATTAATAAAAAAAAAGAAAAAAAAAGAAAAATATAAATGGCTAAATATAATTATAGGTGTTTAGCTCTCTAAAGTCCTCTCCCATCTTTCACTAGTTTAAGAAATGGTCCCTTATTCAAGGTCTTTAAAGTTCTTGCTGAAATGTAAGCTTTTTTTCTCTTAGAGTGTGTAAGATCACTGGAGACATAGGTTTTAGAAGTGTAGAATTACAGCCAGTATAAAGGATTTATCAACCTGATAACAAATTATGTGTTAATAGTTAGAAGCCAATATACATATAATTTTCATTTAGTACACCACACTATATATGTAACTTTTATTCAACTCTTTTTTATAGAAATGGAAAGAATCAATGAGTGGATATGAGAAAAATTAATTTTTGAGGTAAAATATAATTTATGATTAATTTTTTAAAAGGATAAAATATTTTGATGAAAACAGATATTTGTATGATGATTTTTGTCCTAAGAGTGGAAAAGATAAATATTTTTAAAAAGCCATAAATGCATAAGCCATGTCACAGAATATCTGAGTAACATACAGAACTTTATGGGAAATATGATTTAAGGATAATCTATGTTTGACAATTAAGACTTATACATTTCTATGGTTTTATAGCTGTCTATTCACCATAGTAAAAACTCACTTAAAAGATGCACGTCTAATCATTAATCATGTCTGGTTTCCTAATTTTATTAAGTTTTGCAATTTGGAGAAACTGAGTCATATAAATACTGTTACTTTATTTTATTAATTTATTCATATTACATCTCAATGGTTATCCCATCCCTTGTATCCTCCCATTCCTCCCTCCCTCCCATTTTCCCCTATTCCCCTCCCCTATGACTGTGACTGAGGGGGACTTGCTGTGTATGTTCATAAGGTATCAAGTCTCTTCTTGGTAACCTGCTGTCCTTCCTCTGAGTGCCACCAGGTCTCCCCATTCAGGGGACGTGGTCAAATATGAGGCACCAGAGTATGTGTATTACTTTTTAATAGTACAAAAGGATGAGGAAATTAAGGATCCTTGTCACTCCTTATATTTTATTCATAGTTTAAAATTCATTTTGGTACTAAAAGTGCTTCATTACAATAACTGTGATTTTTGAGCCTCAGCAACTGTAACAAAAATGAAATTACAAAAATATCATTCATTAATAATTACTAATTCATTAAAAACTGTTAAAATCACTAAGACATAAAAGTAAATGATCAGCCACCTTATAAATAATTAAATTATTTAATGTGCTTAGAACTATGTTTATATCCATGTTACATAAAAATGTACTTCATTTACAGAAACAACTTTGGATATGAAGAACAGTTTTTAACTCATATTATAGAGCGTTCTATATATGCTGTTAAAGTTAAGCCTAAAGCCAGCAACTTAAAACAAATTAAAAGTAAATTTTAAGTTAATTTCATACAAAGTAATGTTCAAAATCTGGTATAAAAACTGGTTATGGTACCCACCCTGGTTTCCCTTCTCACTCTCCCATCCAGTTCCTTCACTTCATCCACTTACAATGTCTATTCTATTTCCCCTTATGAATGGGATTCAAGCCACTGAGGCCCGCTAGTTACTTAGCTCCATTGGATCTGTTCACTGTAGTCTGGTTATCCTGTATTACATGGCTAATATCAACTTACAAGTGAGTACATATCAGGTTTGTCTTTCTGGATCTAATTTACCTCACTCGGGATGATGTATTCAACATCCATGCATTTGCCTGCAAATAACAAACTTTCCTTTTTAATCCAGTAAAAAATAAACTTACATTAATCATGATGTTAAACTCTTAATGATTTCCACAAAGTTTTAATAGAACAGAACCAGTTGATGACTTTACAATTCTGCTGCCTAGTGGGAAATGTCTCATGCTCTTCCTCCAAACCAAGGGTCGTACACGTTATGATCAACAGTGACACAAGTCATCAGTCTTGCTAAAGCCTATGCAAATGCCTAGCAAAGACTGCTGAGGGTTTTTTTTTTGCCTGTTTTCTTCATTAAATAAAGAAAAAACTACCCTAAATATTTTCTTAACCATTCCCTCAGTAAAACATCCTACTAGACGTTTCAATTTATATATCTTTCAGATGCACTTCCTTGTATAGTATGATTCAAATGTAGACACTATCCCCAAATGGCTGTCTGATGTTCTGAGCCATTGCCAGATCTTCATTTTTGTTGTGGGACCTTGGAAAGATCCTCTTCTGAGACAGGCCAATTGCTGTCCCTGCTACATCGCCCCTTTTCTCCGCTAAAAGAATATAACACTCCTCTCCTTCCTTTTCATTCTTTCTATCTCTGTACATACTTGTTTATCATCTCTAAAAATCATGTTGTTTCATTATACCCTCACCTTTCCCAGATGTAGCTATGAGGTAATCATTTCACCAAATTAGTAGCAGGAAAATATTTTTCTTCTGAGATCTATAAGTGATGAAAGATCAATATTGGTGCATGTGCTTTCTTGACTTGTGTCTGTTGTATTTTACTTCACTGTCTCTCCTGACCCTGTATTTTTGTTCCCACAGAGTATTTAACAAGAAGTTATATGCAAGGAATGAAATTAACAAAGGCCATACAGTGGGTACTACACGTGTAATAAGTGTGGTTTGAAAAATGTCTGTGATTCTATAGATTGACACTGACAAAGCAATTAAACTGCACTAACAAGCATGGATTAGAAGAATGAAATGACTGACCAAAACAGGGTGCTGATGAAGACATTAGTCACTAACCTGAGAGTATAACACAAAAAGCAAAAATAACTTTTTGTGGAATAATGTACTTTCTATAGAGGTATATATAGCTCTCTTTTCTTGTTGTTCCTCAAAGAATGGAGTGATTAGAGAGATAAAAGAAAGAGGAAAGTTTATTTTTTCATGTAGCAGTAGCAACTTCCACCTGAGAGTAAAATTTACATTGCAACAGAAAACCACCTAGACTTTTGGCAGCAGAATAGCAACAAAGAGGATGTCCAGGTTAAAGTAAAATTACTTTTAGACAGCTGATGGATGCAAGTTAAGACACTCAGACAATGCTTCAGCTTAAGTTCTCGGTAATTCTTGGAATGACAGGTAATAGCTGCCTAATATAGCAAGCCTTCACAGAATGTGCACATAATTATATAGATATAAGTACAAAATTAAGAATAAGTCCATGAATAAGACCATAAATTAGAATAGGCCATGAATTTGAAAGCAAACATGGCATTTGAGTAGACTCTAAAGATTTTAGGAGGAAGGGTAGAAATAATCCAAATGAAGTATTTACAATGAATATGAGAGAGAATATTTAGAAGCTTCCTGAAAGATAATCATTTATTAAAAGGAACTTCAATAATCATCTTTAAAACACAGGGGACAATCCCCAGTTAGACATTTTATGGCACCAAATAAAATCTCCAGTGATGGGAATGGGCTGTTTATTATTCTTTCCTTTTATAAAAATATATATTCAATTTGCCATAGTTTACTCATATTACATCCAGATTGTTATCCTCTCTCTTTTATCTTCCTGTTCCCACACTCTCTCCTTCTGTGCTATTACCCCCCTAGATTTCTGCTTGGGGGGTCTCCCTCCCCACCGTCTGGTGACTGCCTATTAGGTCTCATCAGGGTAGCCTGCATCCCCTTCTTCTGGGTGTCCTCACAGCCATCTAGCCAAGTGGCAGTGACCAAATCATGGGCATCTGAGTGCATGTCAGAGGTTCATCAGCAGTCCCCACTCCAGCTTCATGTGGAGAATCAGCTGTGCACCAGCTCTATCTGAATCTTGGATCTCTGCATGCATTGTCCTTGGTTGCTGCATCAGTTGTGCAGGCTCCACTGTGTCCAGATAAGCATGCCTTGATGGTCTCACTGTAGAGCTCCTGCTCCCTCCAGGAACGTCCATCCCCCATTTTTCTCTATCACTCTCAGTACTCTGCCCAGAGTCCAGATTTGAGTTCCAGTATCAGTTCTAACCCCCTACTAAGTCTCTTAGAGGACAAGTATGATGGGCTGATATCCACGTATAAGTGAGTATATGCCATGTGTGTCTTTGTGGGTCTGAGTTACCTCACTGAGGATGAACATTTCTAGTTTCATCCATTTGCCTGCAAATTTATAGATTTCCTTTTTTATTGTTAAATAGCTTAACAGTATTCCATTGTGTAAATATACCAGTTTATTTATCCATTTTTCAGTTGAGAAATATCTAGGTTGTTCCAAGATTCTGGGTATTATAAATAAAGCTGCTATGAATATATTTGAGCAAATGTCCCTCTTGTATGGTGAAGCATCATTCTGGTATATGCCAAGGAGTTGAGTCATTAATCACGAGGTCAGACTATCAACCATTTTAGTCTACAGCCAATATATTAGCCATTCTTCACAATCTTCTGATAGTAAAGCCCTAATACTAGAAATACTGCTTATTTGTTACATTAAGAATAACCATTCCATAAAAGTCATACCCCACTCTCCACTCAACTGTGAAAAAATGTCCTGTCCATTGGCTGGATTTGGGTAGAGGTTTGAAGTTTACTGCATGTATTGTCCTTGGCTGGTGCTATAAATTGAGCAGGACCCCTGGGCCCAGATCCCCCATCATAATGTTCTTCTTGTAGGTTTCTAGGACCCTCTGGATCCTTCTATTTTGCCATCCTCCCATGATTCTCTCACTTAGAGTCCAAATAGGATGCCCTCTCCTTTGTTCCACTTTGCTGATAAGTGAAGACACGAACTCTGGTGCCCCATATTTGGCCACATCCCCTGGATGGGGAGGCCTGGTAGCACTCAGAGGAAGGATAGCAGGCTACCAAAAAGAGAATTGATACCCTATGAGCATATACATGGGGAAGAGGTTCCCCTCAATCACAGTCATAGGGGAAGGAAATAAGGGGAAAATGGAAGGGAGGGAGGAATGGAAGGATACAAGGGATGGGATAACAATTGAGATGTAATATGAATAAATTAATAAAATATATTTTTTAAAAAAGAATCATCATTCCTACAGATTAAAAATTCTGAAGTTAGAAGGTGCTCTGCACACTACTGAAAGTGAAAAGAATTCATCATCACCCAGCTACAATCCATGATACCTACAAGAGTGACTTGATAAAGTGGTGTAGAGTGTCATAAATTTTATACAATTTAATAGCCCAGTATTTTACTAGATTTAAACCTACTCCATAAAATATAGTCCATATCAGACATGGCTAATGGAAAATAACCTGAGTGTATGTAAGTCATGGGCCTAAGGGAAAGCCTACTGCTATTACTCTGCTAAAAGGACCCTTACAATACAATGGTTCCCATTTATCAGTGTATTTTTACACTCATCAATAAATCTTGCACAATATAGGAAATAATACAGAGACTTAAACTACACAACATGCCTAGAATGAGAGACTGTGTATCACTTATTCCTAAATAGATTATCATCATCAAATCTCTCCCTCCATGCATCCTGGATTCAGAGGAGAAGATGGAATGATCATGAACAAGAGGTCGTAGATGAATCCAAAGAAGCAGCAAATTCTAGATCTAACAGGACAAGTTAACCTGAATTCAGAATGACTGTGTCAGAAAATAAGACCTGAATATGTTCAGTGTATTTTTCCACACCTCACAGTCAAAGTAATAGGTGGGTTCAGGTGGAAGAAACGGAGGAAAAGGGTATGGAGGACTATAATATGAATTGGGGTACATTTTAGTGGCAAGGAAGAAATATCATGCTATAAAAACTAACTGGAATATACAAGGATAACTCTAGTGAAGACTCCTTGTAATGGGGGATATGGAGCCTGAAACAGTCACCTTCTGTGTCCAGGCAAACCTTCCAGTGGAAGGACTCGAAAGCAAAAACCTTCAACTTCCAATTTGTATTGCCTTTAAGATATGCTAGTAAACATGGTGCAGCACTTGTGGTAATGACCAATCAATGACTAATTCAATTTGATACCCACTCTCATGAGAGGAAGCATGTGCCTGACTATATAAAAGGCCAGGAAACAGAGACTGGATAGCACAGATGTCTAGGATAGAATGAAACACAACTGGCAAACAAACAAACAAGCAAAAGATCAGTGAAATTATTCTTAACGATATTCTGCTATAGTCATAGACCAGAGCCTAACACAAGCACCATCAGAGAGGCTTCACCCATCAACTGATAGGAGAAGATGCAGAGACACAGAGATAAACATTCGTTGGAACTCAGAAAAGCCTATGGAAGTTGGGGAGAAAGGACTGTAGCAGCCAGCGAGGCTTAAAAACAACACAAGATAAAATAACTAGGGTTTGAAGGAGTTCACTGAAGTGAAAATCATGTAGCCTCTATGGGTCTGACCTAGGTTCTCTGCAAATATAGAATGGTTGTGTAGTGTTCTGTTTTCGTAAGATTCCTAGATTCCAACAGTGGGAGTGCTGCCTGTCTCTGAATCTTTTGTATGTTTTTCAGGCCTTATTCCCCTACTAGATTGCCTTGTCTCACTTCAATATGAAGATATTTGCCTTATCTTACTGTGATTGCTTATGTCATATCTGAATGCTATTATTTGAAGGCCTGCTCTTTTCTAAAGTGTACAAGATGAAGAATGGATCTATGGGAGTTGGGACCTGAAAGGAATGAGCTGGGAGAAAATGAGGGAAAAGAAATTCTAGTAAGCATGTGATGTATAAGAGAATACATACATACATACATACATACATACATACATACATACATACATATATACATACATACATACATACGTTAAGGCCTCATCAGCATCTGTTTTATTCTTGTGTGCACTTTTTCACATTTAAAGGCAAAATCTGTTGATAAATTTTCCAACTACTGTCATGGGTATAATTTATGCCTTACTCAGTGATAAAATTACCAAGATAACTTTGGTAAAACATTTGGAACACCCAATGTCTTCTCTTCAATTGTCAAATATGCTTGTTGTTGGAGGCCAATTGCATGTTATAAACATCACATAACTGTTTTTGTTATTGCTGTTTTGATACAGTTGTTACCTTAAATCTGCAGTATCACTAAGAGCTGACACTCACGATGAGAAATCCTTTAAAAGGCAAAAGGTTGTTGGTCACAGATAATCACTAGGGTAACCAGGAATGTTAAACATGCAGGCCTATCTCTTCAGTGCAAGGTATGTGCGTACCTGTTTTCCAACCAGAAGGCTCGGGGTACATGTTATTAAAAGTCTGGTAATTGTTGCCAAATGTAGGGCCAGGCTACACACAAATCCCCTAGATTATTTTGTTTATCCCAGACTCTTTCTGCTTATATCTCCTTATATGTAGTTTTGTTTCTCAGTTAAAAGAGCCCATCCTCAGGGGAGACATCTCAAGTATTGTAGAGCCGCCTGACCTCTACACTATCAGAATGACTAAGAAACATTTTATCCAAGGCCCCAAGATATAAAACTCATCTTCATGACAGAGGTCGCACGTACTTGCAAAGGAGTTTCTGTGTAGTTGTTTAAGCATTACTGTGCACATGGGATTGAGATAATTGTCATAAAGAAACTTTTTTTCTCAAAGCTAAACTGTACAAATATGTCTAAAATAAACTGACTGGTGTCAGATCAGAGTAATGGTTTTCGACCTTCCAAATACTGCAATGCTAAATACAGTTCCTCATCTTTTTGGTGATCTTCAGCCATAAAATTATTTATTTGCTATTATATAACTGTAATTGTGCTACTGTTATGAACAGTGATATAAATAACATCTGCAATAAGGGCGTTGGAACCACCAAAGGGGTTGCATCCCACAAACTGATCCTCAGTGCTCTAGAAGCTTGGACCAACACTGGCTATTATTGAGTTGCAATTAACAGGATCACCATCTTGCCTCACATTGCTCATCCCTCTGATGGCTACAGAATTTGTAGAGACCCTCAATTTAAATCTCAGATTATCCACAGCAGTCATCATGTTGCTTCTTCTGCAAATGCTCAATGATACATCTGTCATAATGGGCAGGAACTAGGCATAAATCTATCTAGTGTGTCTGGCACTACACACCACAAAGAAAAAGAGTGCTATCTTGTGATTTCCCTAACTCATGGCTCCTGCCCACGTGACCTTATCCTTAGTGACATATTTGACCACACTCTGTACTGTACATGCCTCTACCACTACTCCTCTATTCACTTACAGAAACAAATCACCATGTAAAAATTTCCACTAATACCTTCAAGTTTTCTTCAGTTACTTGTCTCTTTTCCCATAGCAAGACCATCACCGTTGTTCTTCCAAAACTAATCTATAGTTTCACTGTAACCTCCCAACTTCCTGAAGTGCTGATAAAATTCTACCAGATGGAGAAAATGTGAATAACATCTACAGACAATGGAGTTATGACTTGTAAAGTTCCAACAGTAAGTTTAGGAGTGCCTAAACAACTCTATTGGAGACGTTGTACATTTTGAGTTAAGAAATACATGCTCCTATGAGCTAGAGCTGAAAAAAATACTGATGATTAACAAGATCTGAGAACTACTACAATAAAAAATTTTTATTTACAGGAACAATTAATGCTGATAATCTAGATCAAAGAAATTAGTGATGATTAAGAAGAGACCAGCATTGTTGAGGAGAAATATTCTGGAAAGTGTTTCCTTGGAATCAGTACACTGAAGCTGTATCCCTAAGGTGATTAAGATTGCACTTTGAGCTGGCAACTGAATGTGGTAGTGTAAGAGATATCCAGGTGGCACTGATTTTTGAAGACACAAGGGGTCATGAAAAGGAGCTGTGTCTTTGTACTGTGAGAAGCTAGGGTAGGTCATGGAAGATGGTGCGGTATCAGTAGCAATTGAGCCCCAGAATTGAAGGGGACATGTATAGGAGTTGAAGCTTGGCATCCTTGAAAGAGGCCAGGAAAGGCTACTGATAAAAACATGTACTAGGTACAGCAAGAGACCCTAGAATTTTGGGGATTCTAATATCATAAATATGAAGAGACACCAAGGACAGCGGCAGGTGTGGAGTGGTGATGACATGAGCCTAATAAACGAGCCACGTGTGCTGCATTGGGCAGAGCCAGGAAAATGACCCAACCCAACATGAGAAGGCCAGATCCCAAGTTAATCCCTGATATTGGACATTGAGTTATTTCTGCAGTTGGAGTTTCATTTTGCTTGGATTTGGTTGTGACTTTGCCCTGTTTCTTCCAACTTGGCAAAAGTAATTAACTTGCTTTTTTTATTATGTAAAGACACTAGCAGTTCATTAGTGGTTGGTGATGGAGGGCCTAGGACATTATATTTGCTGCCATCCATGTGTGGGCAGGTCTAGGTTCTGTAAAAAACAAAGCCGAATGAACAAGCCATAAGGAACAAGTGGGTAAGCAACCTCCATTACCTTTGCATCAGCTTCTGCCTACAGGTTTTTGCCCTTTTTAACTTCCTGCCCTGACTTTCTTCAACATTGAATAGTGGTTTGGAAGTCTAAGCTAAATAATCCTTTTCCTTTCCAAGTTGTTCATTTTTTTATCATAACAATTGGAATGCTAACTAAGACACCAAAAAGCAGGCAGATCATCTTTGGCTTCTAGCTATTACTGGCCTTTGGCTATTGACAATTAACATGGGCTTTCTAACTTCAGCCATCTTAAAGCTAAAGTCACACGGCTGGAAAAAACATTTACATCTCATTTAGACAATGTAAATTCATTTCCTCCAAGATCTGACAATTCCAGCATGGCAAAGAAATTCATGAGCTCCATGTAGCCAGGAAAGCCTTCTACAACTAAGCAACATTGTCAGATCTGACAGTTAATTATTCTAGCCATTTTCATTATTTATTCCTATTTAGTTTTGACATCTAGAGTCTAGTGACTTTTCATCATGACAGTAGACAGCATTGTAGACATAATGCCTAACTAAGAAGCCTGAAGTGTCAAAACCAGATACATGTGGAGAAGGCCCCTGCAAGGAAAAAGCTGCTGTTATTGGCTAGAAACAACAACATGATTATTTTGTACTTTGCTCATTCTCCAAGATTACTATACTCCATTATAGTTCATATATCTCAACCCACATGGAGCTCACCAACAGGTGAAAACACAGGTTCCCACATATTTGTTATGATTTACTGATAACTCACTGGGGAAACATAGTCATGCCCCTACTCTTGAAATCACTAACAGAGCAATAATAAGCTTCCATTAGCCATGTGATTTCATGACAATAATTTAAGGGCATTCAAAACTTCCAGTACACAAGAAAAGGTTCCTACACTGATAAAGGACTTTGCATTATAATTAACTTAAGTTACGTCTAATTTCATGCCCTTGAATTCATAACAAGATTTCTATCTATTACTTTTCTGTACATAAGAAAACTTCAAACTACACCAGAGTTTGTCTTTTTGCAAGAAAAGATAAATCAATAGAAAAATCTGTACAAGTTCCTCCTTCCTTCAGACAGACTACTTTTATGTGTCCATGCTTAACTGTTGAGCTTATATGGCCAGGCTCCCAGCTTGGGGTATGATGGGGTTCTGCAGTGGGAATACTCTAGGTTTCTCTATAATAAAATGTATTCTTTGCATACCATTCCAGGATGATAATTATGTCCTTGAGCTCAAGTCACAAAGCATACTTATTCTCCTTTGATTTTGCATGGAAACCTTCACAGAGTCATATCAAATTTCACAGACCCATTGACACAGAATCCTCCTATACTTCTCATTATTATTTGAAGTAGCGACTGCTTGGGAATTTCATCTGTACTACCCATAAGGTAAGGGTTCCCTTGTCAGAAGGGGGATTGTGGAATTAGTGCCTGACAGTTCACACCCAATTCTTCCTCCACAACTTTTAACAATGTATATGAATGTGAGTATAGGACTTCTAAAATTTTTATGAGAACTTATGGAATAAACTTGAGCAAACTCTACCTAAACCTGACCAAAGTAGTCACACCTTCCCTTGTGTAAGGGTGCCTGTGCCTTACTGTTTGAAATAATAAGACTTTTTCTTGAAGTGAGAGTGGTCCCTTCTGATTTCTGTTGCTATAGGTGACTTAGAAATCCAGCATCTTATGCTGAAAACCAGGATGGTGAAACCAGGGTTTCAACAGGTGGCCTGTGTATGCCAGAGACCACACTTGCTCTCATTCACTTGCTAGCACTGGGGACTTGAATAGGCTTGGAAGGGCCATTGAACTCTCCTGCAGTCATTTACTTTACTCTCCTTCTCCATCCTTCTCTCTTCTCATTTCTCCTTTTTTTTTTTCAGATACCAACTCTCTTCCAAATAGTAGTCCTTTTTCCGTTCCTCCAGACCATGAATGTAACACCCACGAAATTGGTAAAACAAAGTACTTCATGTGATCTCACATGGAAGTACTATGTTTATGTCTTTTTTTTAAATCACAGGTCTTATATTGAGATATGTTCAGTTGGTGGCTTTGTGGGCTTTCCACATGCTGGGCAAATTCTTCTGAAATATCTCCAGGGTTTGTAGCTATCCATCCTGTTGTCCAGGTACATATCTTTTCAGCTTTTGGTCTAAATATGGCATCAATATTCATTGTAAAATAACCACTGATGTCCTGTATTTAAGAATTTCTATTTTAATATTTAAACCAATATATAACTTCCTATGATGGAAAGGTCTGAGGCTCTTAATCTCCTATAATTAACTGTGCATCTTAACCCCTCTCATTCCTGTCATTCAGCTCCCTCTTGCAAACAAGTCCAGAGCCTGAAGTTAATTAACTTCTATTCTCCCTTCATAGAAAGGTCTCTCATGGCCCATGGGAAGGAATCATGAAGTAAATATAAACACTTATCCTGGCAAGCCTAAAAAATGCAATGATTGGCTATAGAAGCCATGAAATGGGACCTTCAATATGTAAATGAACCAGACACTCCTAGTTCTCTACCCAAGCTGAAAAGTCAAGACTCTAGACAGCCTTGTCAGGCAGTGAGTCCAGGATCCCACCTCAGAAGAGTTTCAGGAGGCAAGGTCTGTTTGCCTATACAGGACAATTTCTATGTGGAGAAATCTCCTTGGCTTCTTGGCTTGGAAGGGAAACTGGTGACACAAGTATATTGGGTTCTAATATCTGCCTTTTCTACAGAGTATGCAAGGCTGCTTCTCATAACTAAGATATAAAAGTGTTTATATTCTTGAGACTTCATTCACTATACCTATGCTCTGCCTTTATTTCTGCTCTAACAAGTCCAGGTACTCTTTTTCCCTCTCTCTTTCTTTTTTCTTTTTAATTCACTTTACATCCTGAATGTAAGACCCTCCTTCTTCTCCTCCTGTTCCCACCCTCACACTCTTCTCTCCTTTTTCCTCTGCTATTCTGAGAAAAGGGTAGGCCATCAACCTACCCCAGTGCATCAAGTCACATCAGGACTGAATGTGTTCTTTTCCACTTATGCCAGGCAAGGTAGTCCTGCTAGAGAAAAGATCCAAAAGCAGGCAACAGAGTCCAGAACAGAGACAGCCTTCCCTCCATTTGGTAAAGGATACACATAAGTACCAAGCTGCCCATTGGCTACATATGTGGAGAGGGCCTAGATCCAGACTATATGGGGAGAACAAGGGCAGGAGAGGAAGTGAAAGTGTGCAGATGGATGAGTTAAACCAAGGGAAGGCCTCTCTGAATTAATCTGGAGACCTGAGACATGGCAGGCTCCTAGGAGAATATGGGGATGACTCTACCTAAGACTCCTATCAGCAGGGCACACAGAGACTGAAGTGGCCATGTCCTAGCCAGTAGAACTTTTAGTGAAGGCAGGGAAGCACCAACCAACCTACAAAACCTTTAACCCAAAATTTAAATTGCTTACAAGAAGTACAGGCCAATATTGAAAAGATGTCCAACCAATGACTTGCCCAATCTGAGACCTACTCTATGGGAGAGAGCTAACCCCTGACATTATTTATGTTACTCTGCTATGCTTGCAGACAAGTGCCTGCCATATATGTCCTCTGATATGCTCAACCCATTATATGATTGAAACAGATGCTGAAACTCATAGCCAAACATTAGCCACAGCTTGGGTGTCTTGGGGAAGTGTGGCATAAGAAGAGGAGGACCAAGAAGGGATGAGAACTTCACAAGAATACCAACAGTGTCAACTAAACTAGGCCCATTTGTGTTTACAAAACTGAAAAACCAACCAAATAACATATCATATACACCTTTTTTCTTTGCATCATTTTCTGTTTGTTGACCTCTAGGCTATTGGTACTTGTGTTACTGGAAGCCTAATATCTTCATAAAACACAAAGTACGTATTAATCATTTCAGGTTGTCAGCCTCTATCTGAATATATACAAAGTCTATGGAAATATCAATTACAAGATTCAGTCTTACACAAATTTAGATGTCATTTGTGTATTGAGAATATTAGAAAATATCACATGTTGTTTTACTTCCTACATTCAATGTGATGGAAATCTTTGAATCTCTTGATGAAATTTAAACTTCTTTATATTAGGATCTGTAAAGTCATTAGGAATATGGTTCAAAAAACTACAAAATTAAATACGAAAAATGAGCTTAAAGCCTATAACAACAAAGTTAAGAATCAAAAGTCTAAGTACAGGTAATATTAATTTAATACACCTTACCATATATATTATTTGGACTCAAATCCTATTTAGGAAATAAAAAGAATAATAAAAAATAAGAGAAATGTTTAAACCAATGTAAAATATTAGATATCATTCTAATTCTTAGAAAAGAGTTAAATATGTTAGCTAAGAATAGATTTTTCTATGTTTTTTTTTCCAAGAATGAAAGCATAACCAAAGAGGACACAGCCATAAGAGCTTAATACCAAGTCACAGAATGTCTGAGTAAGTTATACACAAGGTTTATGGAAAATAAAAGTTAAGAATGATCCATGTAGCCAGGCATAGTGGCGTAAGCCTATAGTCCCAGCACTCAAGGAGGCAGAGTAAAATGGATCTCTGTGAGTTAGAGGTCAGCTTGATCTACAAAGCCATTTTGGGACTCTCAAGGCTACACAGAGAAACCCTGTCTCAAACAAACAAACAAAAAGAACAATACATACTTGATGGTTAAGATTTATACATTACCAACCTTATAACAGTATATAAATGTGTTAAATTTAAAAGAATACTGTACAGCAAGCCATACTGAAGTTCAGTAATACCCTTTCATTTGTAGGACATATCTCCACCAGAGAAAAATTGCATGGTCACAAACATCTTTGTAAACTTTATAAAGTTTTAGCTGTTTGGAGAAACTGTGTGATATAATGAACTCGTATTTTATAAACATATGCTATAAGAAGACCAGAAAAATATGGCTTGCAGCTTCTCTATATTCTACATTAATGGTTTAAAGTTGTTGAGGGTTTTGTTTTTGTTTGTTTCTTTTTTGTTTGTTTTTTCTTACAGAACAGCATCAATATAAAAACTATTCTTTGAACTGCAGAAATTGCAACATAGATAAGATTATAAAATCCTAGTTTTATAAGAATTACTAATTTCTTGAAAACTATTACAACAAAGATACTGTAGGGGCAAAATTAATGCCATATTCTATATTCAATCTATATTCTGCAATTAATGTCATGGTCTGTAAATGTTCTATAAGAACCTGTTCTCCAGGTGACTTCACTTCTTTCTGTGTTCCTGGAATGACCATGCACTGCCATAAACTAAAGCTGCTAGCAGTTTCCAGAAACTCCACCTGAGATAAAGCAACTTCCCTGGAGCCTCAGTGTCCACCCAACTTGACTATGAAGTTTCCACAGCCTCACCTACCTCCCTTCCCTCCAGGAACTGTGACCAAAATCTGCCCAGCCTAAGAATATAAAAATGCTAAAATTCTTCTGTCCATGGTCACCTGGCTCCTGTATGCAGGTGGACCACAGCATGTTGGAACATTAAAGCCTCTTGCTTTTGCATTGACCCAGTCTCTGTCCCTCTTATTTGATGCTTCCTAGTATAGATTCACCCGATCATAGTCTTACAATAATACGACTTAAGAGTAAATAGTTAGTGACCTTATAAATGATCAAATGATTTAATGTGCTTAGAATTATGTGTACATCCATACTAAATACAAATGTAATTGATTTGTGGACAAGTGTGAAGTGTAAAGACCAATTTATAACTCTCATTATGAAGTTTTCTGTATGTGTTGTTAAAGTTAAGCCTAAAGCAAATATCTCAAGACAAGTTTAAAGAAAAATCAAAGTTTATTTAATATAAAATAATATAAAAAATTGGGTACATAAACTGATTATGAAAATTTGAATGCTTGAATAAAATGGATTAAATGTACCAGTATATGGTGTGAAAAGCCATCCTGAAGTTCAGTAAAAACCCTTTCTCATAAATAGGATACTACCCCACCAGAGAAATACTGATGCTAGCCTCGTTAAAAGACAAGTATACATCAGAGAAAAGACCAAGCAGAAGTGTGTAGCCTCTGATTCCAGCTGGTTGTCCTGCCCATCTCTAGTTAGATAGGTTTGATTACTAAAACCACTACCTACACTATAGGGAACATGAAAGACACCTCCTGTCTCACATGACAAGGGGATAAATTATTTTGTCCACTGGAGAGTTTTACAGTTTGTCTTCTTACCCCAAATATATACATGAAAATAGATAAGTAGCAAATAACTAACCTTCAAGGTCTTCCAAGTCTACATATGTGGATGTTCTAAGTAAGGGAACATTATACCTAAACCTCCAATCTGGAACCTGCATGCTACTCCAAAAGGCATGCAAGTTACCATTTCTTTTAAGTCTTTCTTATAGCAAAAGGTAATTCTATGCTTCATACTGTAACGACCCATGTTCCCTGATTAAAGGAGTTTGTCAAATACTGTGTCATCAAACTTGGATGTTTGGGTAAGTTTTTAGACTATCCAAGTGGCACCTTTGCATCTTTGCTTGACAATCTTGTAAAAATGACTCAATGGGATTCTATTTGTCTTTTAAATGGTCAATCAATCATATGCTAAATTTTTCAGAATTACTTTACAAATCATGCAGGTGCTTGTTCCTTCTGCAGAAATATGACATAATTGGAGTTATGTTATTCTTCTACAGAACTCTGAGACATGATCCAGCCAGTTGTACTATTGCATTTCGGTTTTCTAAGCTAAAGTTAGCTTAATTATGATGTTAAACTCTCAGTTCAACACCTTTCAAGGCCATAATAGAGCAGACCCAAGGGATGATTATAAACTTACGCTGACACCTGGACAATGTCTCTGTTGGTAAACATTGTGTGAAGGTGTGCCTCTGTATGTTCAATGGTTTACTGCTAAATTGGCAGAGACTAATTACTAGATGGATAATGGGTTTTTTATTTTATTTCTATGCCTCATCACTGGTCTAGTCTTTTATTATGTAAATACTCATCTCCCTTACTTGCCTATTGTTTGTAATAAACAGCTGATGGACAACATCTGAGTAGCAAGTAAATGGTGGAACTTTCAAAAGATAAGGTCACTGGGAGAAGAAAGCAAATGTGGGGAATATTTGAAGCATTGCAGAGCACTGTGGTAGTCACAGGTGGAATGCAGTCCAGGATTAGTCAGGTTAAGCTAGAGAGTTGGCTACTTGACTGCCCTAGCTAAGAGGAATAAGTTTTAAAATATTAAAAAGCCTCTATACCATTATTTATGTCTAGTGGTTCTGAATGTCCCCATATATGTCTCCTCAAGCTCTTCCTCCAAATCAATGAGTGGCTTTATATCTTGTGATCAACAACAATGTGACAAAATTCAGTCTTATTAAAATCTTTGAAAAACCATGCCAAAGATTTCTAAAACTTTTAACGCCAGTAAAGATAAAAATTCCATAAATTTATTCACATTACATCCTTATTGTCATCTCCTTGTTCTTAGCTTCCCAATCCCACCATCCTTCACTCTTCTGTCCTATTCCCCTCCCTTAGATGGCTGAGAGAGCGGGCCTTCTTCCGCATAGTCCAATCATTGTCTATCAGGTCTCATCAGGATAGTCTGCATCTCCTCCTTCTGTGTGCCAGCAAGGGGAAGTGATCAAGGGGCAGGCACCACAGTTCATGTCAGAGCCAATCACTAGTCTGTACACCCTTTTATACATACACAATGAAGATGTGCTGTCCCTAGGTTATATTCAAACAGCTGGTAAAATGACTGTGGTTGGAGAGTGGGGATATGACTTTCCCACATACTCTGGTGCCTCACATTTGACCATGTCCGCTGGAGGGGGAGACCTGGTGGCACTCAGAGGAAGGGACAGCAGATTGCCAAGAAGAGACTTGATATCCTATGAGCATATACAAGGGGAGGTAATCCTCCTCAGGAACAGTCATAGGGGAGGGGAAGAATGGGAAAATTGGAGGAAGGGAAGAATGGAAGGGTACAAGGGATAGGATAACCATTGAGATGTAACAAGAATAAATTAATAAAAAATAAATAAAAATGACTGTGGTGATAGTAGCAAGTACTCTCCCAATTCTGGATTTGCAAAACTGTAGGTCGAGGGCACAGCTCTCTTTCCCTGAATTAAGAGTCATAGACAAGTCTTTGCTTAGGAACTAGATTCTAACAAGAAGACCGTAAAAAAAAAAAAAAAAAAAAAAAAAAAGAAAAAAACTCTATATTCTTGGATCTTATTGACTGACCGTGTGAATAAAAATAAAGAATGAATTAAGCTATTAAACCCCAAAGAACTCAATTAAAAATGGGGTACAGAGCTAAACAGAGAATTCTCAGCAGTGGAAATCTAATGGCCAAAAACACCTAAAGAAATGTTGAACATCCTTAATCATAGAGGAATTGCAAATCAAAACAACTCTGATTTCCATCTGACACCCATCTGAATGGTTAAGATGAAAAACTCAAGTGACAACATACGCTCATGAGGATGTGGAGCAAGGAGAACATTCTTCCATTGCTGGTGAGAGTACAAACTTATACAACTCCTTTGGAAATCAATCTGTTGATTTCTTAGAAAAGAAATGAGAATAGTTCTATACCCAAAAGATGTTACACAGCACCAGAAGGACACTTCCCCAAACATATTCATAGCAGCTTTATTTGTAATAACTAGAAACTGGAACAACCCAGGTGTCCTTCAACTGAAGAATGGGTAAAGAAAATGTGGTAGGTTTACTCAGCTATGAAAAGGAATGACATCAGGAAATTTGCAGATAAATGAATGGAACCAGAAAATATTATCCTGAGTGAAGTAACCCACAATGAGAAAGAAACATGTTTGTGATATGTACGCACTTAAAGCTGGATATTATCCATAAAGTACAGGATAACAATGCTACATTTTATGGAGTCAAAGAACCTAAGTAGCAAGGAGAGTTCCAAAGGATATTTGAATCTCACTCAGAATGGGAAGTAAAATAGACATCAGAGGTGGATAGAGCTAGGGAAAGAGGTGAGAGAGCGGTTGGGAAGGGGATTAAAGGTGGGGATCAGTTATGGTGAGAGATGGGGAGGCTTGGAAAAGGAAAGGAAATTGGTGAAGGGGAGCTTCTCTGATACTAGCCTGAGACCTTGGATGGGGGGCTTCAAGGAGTCTATATGAAACTCCTAGCACCAAGGGGATATGGAATCTGAAATGGCCACCTCTTATAGACATGCAGGGCTTCAAGTGGATGGAGGGACCTACAGTCTACCTATCCACCCACCAAACCTTTGACTCAAATTTTATCCTCATTAAACGATGGGATCCCTGCATCCAGGCATAAAAATGGATCAGAGATTGAGGCAATGGAAAAACCAATGACTTGCCTAAATTGAGACCCAAACCCTGGGAAAGAGCCAACCCCTGGCATTAATTATGACACCTACTGTGCTAGCAAACAGACACCTAGAATAATTATACTCTGAGTAGCTTCATCCAGCAAGTGATGGAGACAGATATAGAGACACACAGCCCAATATTGCACCCAGCTCAGTCTTGTGGAAGAGTGGGGTTAAGGATTGAGAGAAACAGAGGTGTGAAGGATACCATAAGAAGAAAGACCTACTAATTAAACTAACATAGACTCATGAAAGCTCACAGACCCTGAACCACCAACCAAAAGAGCATGCATGGGCTGGACCTAGACCCCCTACACATATGTAATGGATGTACAGCCTGGCCTTCATATGAGTCCCCTAACAATTTAAGCAGAAGGCTGCCTTTGAGTCTGTTGTCTGCCTTTGGATCCCTTTCCCCAATGGAACCCAGAAGTCTTCTGTAACCGCTGAGAGTTCATAAAACCTTATTCATCTTATTCCACCCTAGGTGTTTCAGGGTTTTGGCTTTACCCGACCAAAGAGAAAAACAGCCATTAGAGTTAGGAACTTGAGCATTTATCTGGTCATGCCAGGCCTTCATCCTGACAATATACAACGATACCTCCATTTGTGTCTGTGGCTTTGTGTTTCAGAGTGTTAGCTGTAAATGCAGACAGCTGCTGCCTCTTCATAACGCCCCAATGTCAGTTTCATCAGGTGTTGTGATTCTATGAAGTATTACGGTGGATCATTACTTGGGTCTACCACATCTCACTAAAGAAAAACTTCTTGGATTATTAAAAGAAATGGTGGTTTCAAGCCGTGGTCAAGCAATACAGCCAATTCACATTGAGTGGCTCATAGTTTCAAAGGGGTAAAAAACAATTTATAAGGTATATATTTTAGGATAAAAACAGTCAAATCTGTCTATACTTTTACTATTTGTTTGTTGGCTTACAGTTTGCACGTCTATGTGAAATAGAGAATGACTTTGAGAATTGACTCTCAGGTCTCATTCATCCTTTAAAACTATTATTTTAGTAGATGCACATATGTGTGTGGAAAAAATCCACCCTCCATGCACTAAATCTAAATTTCTCACCAATATTCATAAATACTCTGTCCATATTTCACATTGCCTTTTCTTTTAATGTATTCCCCATCCACTCAGTGGTGTCTACGTGCATAGATACGTGAGTACCTACTTGTGAAGCATGAGTGACATGTAAGTGAAACAACCCCTGAAGAGAACTGACTGCCACTCTCCCCGCAGTCCATAAAATACCACAGATTCTCGTGCATATGTTTGGCCTCACAAGACCAGCCTCTAGCTATACTAGGATTTTCTTGGCTTGTTTTTTTATGAGAACTGTGCTCGTAGTTCCAGCTATTGGGAGTGTATAGGTTCAAAGATGATGAGATATCTAACAAAGACTGTTTCAGTGCAGAGGTCTATTACTTCTGCTCATTTGGGATAATGTTGATCACTGCGCTGGGTTTCACCACGTAGTCTATGCTAGTTGGACAGCAAGATCTGGAATTCTATCTGTCTCTGGAAATGTCACAGGGTGGCTTGCATGCTCCACTATGTCTGTTTTTAATATGCTTACTATAAGCTCTGTGTGATAATGACTATAAAGCAAGCACTTTGCTGAATGAGCGATCTCACCAACTTTGCATATTTTAAAATTAAATAAACAGTTTAAAGAGTTGAATGTCATTCAAAGGCTCCCATCTCCTGCATACTACATATTACTAGTGATTTTTTTCCACCCTACTCAAGTGTTTTCTTCCTAGATCCTCCTTTAGTGTCGGTTTTAGTTTTCAGAATGGAGCGCTGAAATCTCAGGAAATAGGGAAACATCTATCCTATTCCCTTAGAAACATGCACACACAGACAAAGACAGACAGACAGACAGACAGACACACACACACACACACACAAACACAAACACAAAGAGTGGAACAAGAGCTCCACAGAGGACTCTAACATTTCTTCACACATTAACCAAGTCTGCAAAGCCTAGTCTACATTTATTCTACTTTCTAGTAAGTTCCAACATTGCTTCATTTATAAATGACTGATGTGTAGGAACAGATTACACTCTTTGACAGAAATGCAAAGCACGTCTGTATTGTATAGGGTGTGTCTATATGGTTAGTTAGGAAAATTTAATTTTTCTTAATTTGAGCAGGTTTTGAAAATTATACAATGAACACAATTATTACTTCAATAATGACATATGTTTATAATAATTATTACTTTTACCTTCCACACTATCATTAGTCCCCTTCTACTCAAGCTACCTGTAATCCTTTCAATCACACATGCCCTTCTATTGATATGTCATTCTTCTCCATCTTTTGGTTTCCTCATTCTTATATTCTGTTTACTGTTTATATTCCGCTTCATATCTACCTTAACTTGCCCATAGTTTCACTATTTTGTCCTTTGCAAGCTATGGCAATGAAAATTCCATGAATCTCTAGATATAGTTTTCCCTTTCAAAAGTCAAAATAATTAATGTATAAAACCATATATAAAGATGATCATATCAGAAAAAATAAAAATTAACAATACTAATGGAGGGACATAAATACAAAAAGTGGTAGAGGAAAAAGTAGTAATTAGGATGTCTGAGGTGTCATCAGTGATTTCAAGATCTATTATATGTCCAAAATTTGTAATACACATAAATATATTATGAAATAATTATATATAAGAAATTTAAACATTTTTAAAAATCATCTTAGCTTCCTTCACCAAACAGAAGCCCCAATAGTGGGTTTTAGAAACCCTCTTTCAAGTTACTTTTCATGTCTCTTCCAATATATGGCTATTTGTATTACTTATTGTTAACTCCAGAATTAGAAAGGTAGTCCCTATTGCTTAAGACAACATATAATTCAGATATGGAACCTAGAGGTCCCAGAGATGATATTGACATGGATGCTTCCTTCCTGAGTACTAGCTTACATAGTAACAGAATATGCTATGCAAGCAGTCAAGTGAATTAAGCAGAAAACAGTAGTTTCCAGTTGTGCAACCTATAAACCACAACAGCCATCAGCATTACACATTAAACCCAAAGGTGCCATGTGACACATATACCTTGGAAATCAAAATATCCCTCTGGCTGTAGTTAAGACCTGCTCAACATAAGGAAATCCATACATGGTACTGGAAACCTAGCTAAGTACTAGGTGCTAATGAAGTCATGGTTCCTAAAGAAGAAACTAAAAATCTATATAATTTTACTAAAGCATCATAATCATTAATAACAGTTTAAGCATTTTTATTAATAGTGTTCAAACATGATGAAGGAAACTTCTCTTTGAAACAGAGAGAGACATTACAGAAAACTGCAACCTATCAGTATGAAGAGTTGTGTAGTTTTGCCCTATCAGATTAATTTACAAAACACCACCCCAGAAAAGGGTAAGAGAAGATTACAGATGTCTTGGAATGATTTTAACAGCCAAAGTAGCAGAGAGTTTGCTGTGATATTTTGAATCTTAGGGGGTTATATTTTGGAATATATAATTATCTACATATATGGATAAAATATAGCAACATAAACTCAAAGAGGCCATGGATTTGAAAGTGAACAAGGAGTGTAGTATAAGAGTGTTTAAAATGAGGAAAAGGAAGAAAGAAGTGATGTAAGCTTAGTACATTCAGAAAAAAATCTTTAAAATTGGCAACAATGTCTCAATAGTATTTATATAAAGACTATGGTAAAATGTTGTACAAATGAAGAAAATGTTCATATGTTAAGTAGATTCCAAAGCCTTACGTTAAAGATATCATGACTTAAATAGCAGACTTTGCACTCAGTATGACTTACAGGTTCGCCATATGAGCTGCATCCAAGATATTTATAACAGACATCAATGAAGAAAGGAAAAAAAATATTGGTCATGTTTAAGAGTACCGAACACATGCATGGGCCAAAAAGTTCTTACACAAATTTAAAATTAAGCACAAACTATTAATATTATATGTATGAAAATATCTAGACAACATAATGCAATATGTAAACCTAAATAGGGAATGGTTATTGACCCTGGGAGAAGGTAAAAATAATCCCTGACTTTGAATTCTGTTTTGTGATCTTACTTGAGAATGTATTAATGAACATCTCTTCAGCCCAGATAGAGGGTCAATGAGCCAAATAGTACAAAGCATTTACGAACAAGTACAGATCAATAAAATAGGTTGAAAAACATTAGTTAAGTAGTATTCCACAGTGTATATGTAACACAGTTTTTTTATCCATTCTTCTACTGAGGGACACTTAGACTGTTTCCATGATCTGGCTATTATGAATAAGGCTGCTATGAACATGGTTGAGCAAATTTTCTTGTTGTGAGCTGGAGCATCTTCTGGGTATATTCCAAATGAGACTTGATACCCTATGAGCATATACAGGAGCATATGACTCAGGAACAGTCATAGAGGAGGGGAATAAGGAGAAAAAGGGAAGGAGGGAGGAAGAATGGGAGGACACAAGGGATGGGATAACCATTGAGATGTAACAAGAATAAATTAATAATAAAAAATTTAAAAAAATAAAAATAAATAAAATTTGTTTAAAATATAAAAAAAGAAAAACTTTAGTTAAAGGATCATAGGTGACATGAAACCAACTGCCTTACAAAACACTCACTACATATGAGGTAATGGTTCAGAGAAGGTACAGATGGAAGATCATTGCCCTAACAGTAGGCAGCTCACCACAGTTTCCTCCCCCGCCCAGCAACTATTCACTGTTTATAATCACTCAAAGTATATTGATGAAACTTGTCAGTTTCTTTACTTCCTGAACACTGAGATAACCTCTGACCTACAGGTATGAATTACAGAGGAACTAGCCACAAAAAATAAATGTTCTTTTTTAGTTACTGGGAGATACATAGCTTCAGAGAGACTCACAATTTCTTCTTCAGGATTTTTGCTCGGATTTAGAATGAGACAAGACAGTATAGGTCTGTTGATACGTTAGGACTGAATAAAGGAACAATACATTACAATACAAAATAACATATGTTAACTCATTTGTTTTGTTTTGATTTGGGCTTTTGTTTGCTTGTTTTTTTGTTTGTTTCTTTTTTTGAGATAGGGTTTTTCTGCGCAGCTTTGGCTGTCCTGGACTCACTTTATACACTAGACTGGTTTCAAATTCAAGGAGATCTGCCTGCCTCTTCATCCCCAAGTGCCGTCTTACAGGTACATTAATTTGTATACAAAACACAAACTGAGTTATTTAGGGAAATTGACTACTTTGCCAAATAAAACATTGACATAATTGCCAATCCTCTTATTTTCTTAATATATGTATAAATTTCTGCCCAGAAGTTAGTATTATATATGTAAAGGCATGGAATTCCAGCTATTTCATTCTATTCTATATGCATTAAGAATGGTCCAGTGAAATATCACAGTATAACAGAATTTTCCTAACCCAAAATTAGATCCATCATTTAATAGCAGGATAAAATTATAAATTGTGTAATAACTAATGCCATAGTGTTATGTTGTTTCCACATATATTTGAATCAGTTTAATATTTATTCTACAAAGATTATACCATAATCATATATGATGTTTCCATTTCTCTGCCCTCATAATCTTCCTCAGTGTGGCCAATAAAATTCTCCATCATGTTCAAATATTCTCTGGTGAGAGTATTTGAGAGGCAAACACAGCACTGGAGTATCATATTGACCATCTTTGTTCAATCTGCAGAAATTTCAAACATGTGCTTATTTGAGTATGACATGATTTGTCCTATGAATTCCACACTCTTACACTGCATAATCTTGAATACTAACGCTGAAACAAACCTTGCACTTTCTGTGTATCCACAATTGAAGATTTGACTCCAGTACTGTTGTATCAGCAATGAACAATGTGATGTAATCAAATTGTAACAGTGAACTCATTCTGGGCTCTACAAAACATCAACAACTGTATTATTACATCTTTTCTATAAACATTTATAGGGAAAGGTATCTTAAAACTTAAAGAAGGAATTCATGTCAGAAAAAAAAAGACTCTCCTGTCACTGACACATGTGTGTGTGTCACGTGTGTGTTGGCCACTTTAATGTCAAAATGACATAAGTTTCTGTAAGAGAAGAGATAAGAAAACCAATAGAAAATACCTCCATAGTTTCTGGCTGTTAAAAAACTTGTGAGGTAAAAGGTGGAATATTTGTAAGATCTGAAGCAAAATCAGAGTATTAGCTGTACTCTGAGAGGCTCCTCCCAGCAGCAGATCAAAACAGATGCTGAGACTCATAGCCAAACATTGGGTGAAGCACAGGTAGTCTTGTGGAAAGGTGGGAGAAAGGATAGAAGGACCTGAAGGTGACAGGAGCTCCATAAGAAGACCAGTATGTCCCCGGGAGGGGGAGACCTGGTGGCACTCAGAGGAAGGACAGCAGGTTGCCAAGAAGAGACTTGATGCCCTATGAGCATATACAGGGGGAGGTAATCCCCCTCAGGAACAGTCATAGGGGAGGGGAATAATGGAAAAACGGGGGGAAGAATGGAAGGATACAAGGGATGGGAAAAACATTGAGATGTAACAAGAATAAATTAATTTAAAAAAGACCAATAGAACCAACTAACAGGACCCAGAGGGGCTTGGGGAGACTGAAGTACCAACCAATGACCATACATGGATGGGACCTAGGCCCCATACACATATTTAGCTTTTAAGTAGCTCCAGCTTCATATGTGACTCCTAATAAGTGTAATGAAGGCTGTATCTGACAGGGATTCTGTTGCCTGTTTTTCAATCACTTCCCGCTGATGGTGCTTCCTCACCAGACCACAGGAAAAGGGGATTCACTCAGTCCTGATGTGACTTGATGTACTGAGGTTGGATGGTATGGATGCTCCCCTGTTCTGAGGAGAAGCAGATCAAGAGTAGGGCAAGCATAAAGGAGGGTGGACTGGGAAGCAAGGAGAGAGGGGATTATGATTGGGATGTAAAGTGAATAAATTAATTAATTTAAAAAAGAATAAATATAATTTAATTATTTTTAAAAGCTTGTAAGGCATTTTCTTAATTGGTGATTAATTAGAATTAACTCAGGCAACTCTGAATGGTACTCTCCCTCAGCTGAGGTCCCAGGTTCCTCTTGTTATCAGCCAAAATGGGTACTGTAAGAGTCATGCAGCTAGCACTGGTTTTGAAGGCATGGAGGAGTGTTGGAAACAGCTGAGGCATGGCACTGCATGGCACAGCTGGAGTCCTTGAAGAAAGCCCATGGGAGACAACTGGTGAAAGTGTATCCCTATTGCAACTAAGGATCCCAGCATTATGGAGATGCCAATACCTTTCAACAAACTACCAAGGAAAGCAGGAGGTGTGAGGTTGAGTTGTCCTAAGCATAAAAGTTAACCTGTGTGTGCTGAAAAGGTGAGGCCAGAGAAGCCATACAAGCACTTTGGAGAAACCCAGAAGATTGTGACAGTATCCTAGACATTGAATCCTTAGTTATTTACATAGTCAAGGCATGTTCTGGCTTTGATTTTTATTGTGACTGTGCCCTGGTTCTTTCTTCCTTTATTAAGAAAGAATTTGAGTTAATTTTTATTTTATAGTAGCTGAAAGTTCAGAGACATTTGAGTTTAAATAATTCTGGATTTCCAAAAAGACTGGGTATTTGAAAAAGAATTAACCTGACAACTTGGACTTTTAAAATTTGGGATGTCTATTATGCAGTGTTGATACTGATATATGATTATGGAGTTTAGCCATGAAGTGAACCCCACTGGTCAACAGTAAGGATCTTGTGTTTCAAGATGAGAGAACATTAATTGTGCTGGGCAGTTTATTTCTAATTTGACACGGGCTAGAGTCAATAGGGAGATGAGAACTTCAGTTGAACGATGCCTCCTTACAACAACCCACCCACAAAACCATCAGCTCCAAAATTGTCTTGCCTACAAGACATATAGGGATTAAGATGGATCAGAGATTTAGGGAATGGCAAACCAATGACTGCACCAACCTGAGACCCACTCCATGGGAGAGAGCCAACTCCTGTCACTATTAATGATACTCTACTATGCTTGCAAATAAGAGCCTAGCGTAAGTATCTTCTGAGAGGAGTCACTCACCAATTGATGGAAACAGATGCATAGACCCACAGCCAAACAACAGGCTGAGATCTTGGAGTTTTGTGGAAAAATGGGTGGAAGGATAGAAGGAGCTGGAAGTGTCAAGGACACCACAAGAAGACCTGCAGAGTAAGCTAACCTGGGCCCATAGGAGCACACAGAGACTGAACCGCCAACCAAAGAAGAAGCATAGGTGAACCTAATCCCCCTACACATATGAAGAGATGTGTAACTTAGTCAACATATGAGTCTCCCAACATTGGGAATAGGGGCTGTCTCTTACTCTGTTGTATGCCACTGGATCTCTTTCTCCTAGCTGGACTGCTTTTTCAGGACTCAGTGGGAGAGCATTGCTTTGCACTACTGCAACAAGGGGTGTCAGGATGGATTGGTATCCTTTGGGGGTTTCCTCTTTTCTAACAAGAAAAGGAGGGAATAGGGGAGGATGGGTCTGTTGGGGTAAGACTGTGAGAAGAGGAGGGAGGGGTGAAGATCAGACTATAAAGTGATTAAATAAGAAAGAACAGTGGAATGGAAAAGAAAAATGCCACCATAGTAGCTGAATGTATAGCATTTTTCTTAATTATTAAGGTGGGATGATCCACTCCATTGTGGGTGATGCCATCCAAGAGCAGGGGTCTTAGATTCCATAAGGAAGCAAAATCAGCAATGCCATGATAGCAAAGCAGTAAGAATCACCTCCCCATGACTTCCATGTCAGCTACTGCCTCCAGGTTTCTGCCCTGTTTGAGTTCTTGCCCCGCTTCCTGCAGTAATGTTAGAAGAGGTGGAAGTTTGTGGTGGTTTGAATGGAAATAGTCACTACACGCCCATAAGGAGAGGCACTATTAGGAGATATGGCTCTGTTAGAGTAAGTTTTTTAAGAGACATATGATACCAGGATGTGGGCTTTGAGGTCTCAGAAACTCAACCCATTTCTCTTGCTGCTGTCTATAGTTTCAGTTATAGAACTCTCAGCCACCTCTCCAGCACCATGTCTACCTGCCTGCAGCCATCTGCCATGATAATAATGGCCTAAACCTCTACATTGTAAGCCAGTGCCAAATAAATATTTTTATAAAATTTACATGGTTATGGTGTCTCTTTCAAGCAATAGAAATCTAAATAAGATGAAGTGTAAGGCAAATAAACCCTTTCCTCTCCAATTTGCTTTTGGTAATGATGTGTCCTCCCTGGAATAGTAATCCTAATTAGGGCAATGTGTAGGTAGCATAATTTAATACATGTGAGCACAGCACAGAGACAATGTGGGAAGACCCAAAGGCTTACAATTCCTTTCTTGTTAGAACTCTGCTCAGGTGCAGAATCGGGACTAAAGTGTAGAATTATGTCAAATTTCTGATAGATTGTGAGGACAAAAACTAGTCATAAGCAGATAAGTAGATTAATAGTAAACCCTGACATGTTTAGTAATATTAAAAATGTTTTCACAACATATAATGTGAATCAAGGGACAATATGTCACATATACCTAACAATGAAAAGTAGATATTCAACATTACCACATACAAACTTATTTTACAGTTTCTCAAAAACTGTATACAATCTTAAAATGTAAATGAATTTTATAAAATCATTCATGTGACAGTGTGTGGTCTTAAAGTGAAGCAGATATAGTAAGTCAACATGTATGTCCTGACTTTCATTTAAATAAGACTATGTGAGAGACTCCTTTTTCTCCTACCCATTATAACCTCGGAATTAGATATTCTGTGTGGACCTGAACCTCAAATGATGCAAAATATCTTAAGAAACCTTCATACTTTTCGGAAAAATTGTATTTACAGCTATTGTAGCTTCAAAAATGTTCTGTTGTTGAAGGAATCACTCGAAGAAAGGCAGTGAAAAATGTTTTATAAAATACATAGGTAAACAGGAGGGCACATACTATCTGGCCAACTTACCGTACAGACTGGACAAATGCAAATGTAGATCCTATATTAGTGAAATTAGCTACTTTTTTCCCTGTGAAATACCATGTTTTAGTGAATTTCATAGTCAGCTTGTGTGTCCTGTGCATTTCTTAAAGAAAAATGATTAAATGAACTTTTAGCAATTTTATAAAATTAACTCATCCAATATTAGTGATGAGAATTACTATTAAACAATTTAACTTATATATACATAATAATGGGTGCTTAAATTCAAATTGATCATTAAAATCACTCACCCTGCAGGTTTGTAGTTAATCGGCATTTCCAATCTCATCAATTTGATGACTCTAGATATCCACTTGGTGCAGATCTTCCTCCTGGTCAGATTCAAAGGGAAAGACATATACATCAGGTGAATGACAATGCTGATCCTCTCTCATCCTATACTCATCATAGAAATGCCTGTGAGCTACCACTCAGTTACAGATTGAAAGTGATTTCCTGTTATTCATGTTGCTTATTCCAGACCTATCACCCATGGGAGGTTTTTGTGAACTTTACTAGATTCCACTAAATAATTTGGCCTTCAGTGCTTGTGTTCTTCCTCTACTACCCCACTTATCTCTTTCCTTTGTTTTCATGCTAAGTGTTCATGTCTTAGTACTCACCTCTTATGTACATATAGGAAGGAGTAATTAAAATAGTTTGGTTTGAAGAAGAAAATAAGCTATTATAAAAGGAAGACATGAAGTTAAAATGAGGTTTGTAAGACAGAGAGTAGAGATACTAATGCACTATATGAGATACAAGTAGGAAAATTTCAAAGAACAAATCGAATAAATATTGCAACATAATAAAGTGTTCCATGTGAACGTTTGATTGATTTGTTTCTAAGTGATGATCCCTATGGTTCATCTGTAGGAGCTAATGGGATTTAAGGAAGCACGTGCTTGAGCATCTAAGGATAATCACACTCAGACTTCTCTATAACTACATTTCAATCTCTGTCAGTAAAATTATATTATTATTAATGTAATGTAAATGAAATGTAAGCCTCCTAGAGATTTGCTAGCTTCCTCCTAAGCCATAATGGAAGAGAAACATTTGAATGTTAACTCAAACCAGGTATGGTGGCGCACGCCTTTAATCCCAGCTCTCGGGAGGAAGAGGCAAGTGGACCACTGTGAGTTTGAGGTCAGCCTGGTCTAGAAAGTGAGTCCAGGACAGCCAAGGCTAC
The DNA here is from genome assembly GCF_903995435.1 of Acomys russatus. Lineage (NCBI taxonomy): Eukaryota > Metazoa > Chordata > Mammalia > Rodentia > Muridae > Acomys > Acomys russatus. The sequence continues at coordinate 17,854,509 of NC_067143.1, forward strand.
ACAGAGAAGCCCTGTCTCAAAACACGACCCCCCAAAAGAATGTGAACTCTTCTCTCTTCACTACCCCTACTATATTTAGCTAATTATCAGTTCTGTGAATACCACTACCAAACACTAACGACAACCTTCCCAGCTGTCTTATCGATCCATCCTTCCATCAACTTGAGGAATGCACATTACTGCCACTAGGATTTAAACAATAATTTTGCTTATTTTCAATTTATTTACTTTACATTCTGACTGTAGCCACGCTCCCTCATGTCTCTGCCTGGGCCCACCCTCCCTCTCTCTTCCCCCTTCCCCTTCCCCTAATCCTTAGAAAAGGGGAGCCCTCTTCACCTACCACCTGACACCAGCCGATCAATGATTAGCTGGTCTGCCTGCATCCTATTTTTCTGTGGGATGGCATGGTCACCCCACCAGAGGGAAGTGATCAATGTGTGGCCAACAGAGTCAATGTCAGAACCAGCCCATACTTCCCATATTATGGAGCTCACATGGAGACTGTGATGCCTATCAACTACACCTGAGCAGGGCATCTAGGACCTCTCCATGCATGGTCCTTGGTTGGTGTATCTGTCTCTGTTAGTCCCCCTGGGCCCAGATTAGTTGGCTCTGTTGTTCTTCTTGTAGAGCTCCTGTCCTCTTCAAGTCCTTCTATCATCTAACTCTTCAGTAAGTCTCCCTCCCCTCTGCCACAAAGTTTGGCTATGAGTCTCATCATTTGGCTTTAGTAAACAAAGCTTATGGTAATCATATGTCAAACTCTTAATGACTACCACAGGTTGTAATAGAGAAGACACAATAAATGATTCTTAATATATGCTGGCCAATGAATAATGTCTCAAGTGCTTCAATCAAATCTGTAGTGTTACATCTTGTGATTAACAATAATTAAACAAATAATCAGGTCTTATAAATACCTTTGAAAATAACTTGCTCAAAATTGCTTAGATGATTTTCTTGTCAGTTCTCATATTTGAATAAGGATTAACTGCCCTAAGTATTTTCTTGACTATTATCTCAGTAAAGAGTAAAATACTACGACTAAAAGTTTCACTTCTTCTGGGCCTCCACTTCATTAAGAAAAAGGGAGAGAGTGAGTAAGAGGAAGGGGAGGACAAGGATGGGATTGTAAGGAGGTGAAAGAGTGGCATGCAACCAGGCTGTAAAGTGACTAAATGATTAACTAAATAAATGGGAAAGTTCACTTCTTACATATTCCAGATAACATCTCTTTAGCGTAGCATGGTAGAAGAATACATACCATACCAAAGTGGCTGCCTTATGGTCTGTATCTTCAGCATCTTTAAGTTTTATTGTGGGCTGTTGGATGGATCATTATTTGAGTCACTCTAATTTCTGTCCCTTCTGCATTACATCTTTTGTCAAAGAAAGTTATATAACCCTTTTTATCTCTACTTGGTATTCTTTGCTTCTGTATGCATATTTATCTAACTAACTTCAGTATGTGGCTCTCTATTTCACCATTTGCAGACAATGTTATCAAAATTCATGATTCTAGATACTTTGAGGTGTGAAAACTTCCTGTGATATCACTAAAATGATAAAATGTATTCATGTGCCTTCTTGACATGCCACTACTATTTCTCCCTTGACTATCTCTTCTCCCTCCTGATATTTCTTGAAATCTCAAAATGCTTCACAAGAAATTAAATTTGCATGGAATAAAAGCAATATATGCACACAACACCTCCAAGAAAATGTATAAGTACAGATATAAAAAGAGTTTTTGATTCCAAGGAATGACCCATACAAAGCAATATACCTACTCTACTATACATGACTTAGCACACCTAGTGATTGTAAGAACAGGTTATTGATGAACACACAGAACACTAAGTGGAGAAAAGTAATCAAAAAGAAAAAAAAAAAGATAGTTTCACTGACTAAAGTTCGTTCTATAGCACTATGTACAGACTTTCTACTTGCCTTTTCTCAAAGATGGAGTGGACAGATAGAAAGGAGTTTAAAAAAGAGAAAGAAGGCAATATTTGTTACATAGCAGTAACATCTTACACCTAACAGTAGAACTTGGATTGGAGAGTAGAATCTCTGATATTCTTTTTGTTTTTCGTTTACTGGAAAAAAAAATAACAAGTCTCTGGTTTGCCCAACGGCAAAAGTGAATTAAAACTAAAATGAAAAAAAATAGCAAAGAAAACTTATAGAACATTGTGTGAGGTGCATAAAGAATAGAATATCCAAAAGAACATGATACCTTCTGTCAGAAAGTGTTTTCTACTCATGATAGGTAAGATGCATCTACAAAATCTCAACAATAGAGATGCCTAAATAAGATTAACAAAATAGCACAAGTTTCAAGTCAATGTAAATGGCTGAAGTCTCACAGGACTCTGTGCTAGTAGAAGAGCTACAGGTAATTGATGAATGCTGATTCAAATTAGTCTTTTCCTGGGACAAGTCCATGGGTAAGTTATCAAATCTCAAGATATCAATCCTAAATACAAATGTATAAGCATCTCCTAACAGAATTTGCAATTGTTAATTAAGAATACATAATTGTATTCTTGTATACAATAATAATAATTAAGAAGATATGGATATATTTCCTTTTTCATACATGTAGTCATCCAGTTAGTCCAGCACCATTTGTTGAAGATGCCATCTTTTTCCCCATTGTATGGATTTGGCTTCTTTGTCAAAAATCAAGTGTCTATAGGTATGTGGGTTTATTTCTTGGTCTTTGATTCAATTCCATTGATCAACCAGCCTATTGCTATGCCAGTACTATGCTGTTTTTATTACTGTTGCTCTATAGTACAGCTTGAGATCTGGGATGAAGATTCCTCCAGAAGATCTTTTATTATACAGGATCATTTTAGCTATTCTGGTTTTTTTTGTTTCTTCAATTGAAGTTGAGACTTGATCGTTCAAGGTCGGTAAAGAATCATGTATGTATTTTGATGCGAACTGCATTGAATCTGTAAAGCGCTTTTTGTAAGATGGCAATTTTTACTATGTTGATTCTCCTTGTATACTCAGGTAATTAATTTTAGTCCTTTTCAAGTCTCTGATGTGGTTGAAGACCAAGTAGTTTAGTTATACAATTAAGCTTAGTTGTTTAGGTGTTAAGATGTTTTTAGGTCTAGATAGATGTTTAAGTTGATAATGACAAGATGTGATGAAGATTGACTTACATTCAGAATTTTAGACACACCAAGATAGGAAATATATTTTCTTCAAAGTTGTCAAATACAAATAACCAAAATACTAAGAATGTAACATTTATATAATTCCTGATTGTGTCATGGTGCTTCTTGCTATTGGTAGTTTATTGTATATATGTGTAATAAAAATGTATATGTAAAACAAAACAAAACATCTTCTCTTGGAAACTGGGGGACTAAATTAGCTTATTTATCATATACTTGATACTGTGTAACTTGGCTATTCTTTAGCCTTTCATCAAGATGTTACAGTAACATCTGAAGCTCTGCACTAGAAACAAGAGGTTGTTACTAAACACTCCATACACATTCCTTGCAATTTTCATTTATTGGAGCTTCACATAGTATACTACCATGGTACCCAGAAGACCCCAGTTAAGATTTTTGGGAGTCCTTCCTATCTGATTTATGTGTGCTTTGTCTCCAGACATTGCTACTTATTGATGATTTTAAAATTGCCCACACAAAACCTTATCACACAATTCTAGATTCAAAATAGAAATAATCAGTTTTATATGCAAAATGTAGGAAATTTAACCCTGACATCCTTGTGTCCCAAATCTATCCTCTTCCCAAAGTGTATTGATATCAGGTACCCTGGGAAGCACAGTAGAATATCACAAAAGCCATTTAACAATTCCTGTTGGAATTTTGCAAGTATGACATGAAAGTTTCAATTACTTTTAGAATATTAAATGCTCTTCCAAACCCAACACTGAAGACATAATCTCACTCAAAGAACTGACAACTTTGGGAGAGAATTTTGGGCTGGAAGTGAGCCAGCATACAGAGGATTTCACTCAGGTCATCACTGCTGTTAGTCAAAAAAGAGGGAACTCCAGCTTTGAATGAACAACTTTGAGGCTGGGGAAGTTATTTTATTTAGTTATATACTATAATATTCCAACATACAATGCTATATTTCTCTGTGCATTTTGATCGTCTTTCTAAGGAAATGTAATAACTCCTTTATACATAATAAATACAGAGTATTTTATTTACCTTTTATTTCTGTGCTATTGGATAAGTGTATAATCAGGTAAGTGCAGAAAAAGTCTGTTGTCACAGAGAAACCACAGCCTATGGATGCTTGCCAGTGTAGAAATGAATGCATATTGTGTTTTAGCACCTGGAATTATATTGTAATTGTAATATTTAATTAAATGAATTTTATTTCTAGCTAAAAAGAAGAAGAATATGCTATGAATTTGAGAGGTAATTGGCCAAAAAGTTTTAACCCATTCCTGCCAATGGCAGTTTACTTGGTGGCATTAAAATTTCTTTAAAATATGTACATATTTTATGAAGCTTCTACAATAATATGTACAATGAAGACTTACATAATTTCAAACCAGATAAATTTCAGCATTGATAAAACATGTAAACATAAAGTGTAATTCCTAATCTGGAAATAATTTGCCAGTTAGATCTGTTGGGAAAGGTACAATTTGATTTATCAAATGGAGTTTCAATGAGGACATGATTCATACTCCAGGGATGACTCCATGCAAAGAGGCATCAAAAAGTGGACTACTTGGGCAACATAAAATGGAATCCTTGATTTTATGTTTTATTCTGGTGGTTTCATTGCATTAGGTTTTGTCTTACTTTCATTTTCTTTTTCTTAGAGAGAGAAGAAAAATAACATTAATTAGGGAAGTTACAGAGATGGAAAGGAACTATTTTGAGTTGAAAGAGGAAGGTTTGATTAAAATTAACTGAATGAAAACAATGCTTGTCATCTTGTTCCCGATTTCAGTAGAATAGACTTAAATTTCTCTCCATTTAGTTTGATGTTGGCTATAGGTTTGCTGTATATTGTCTTTATTATGTTGAGGTATGTGCCTT